>NC_138770.1:263576403-264008903 GCF_965119305.1 Pelophylax lessonae | reverse complement strand
GGCCCTGGAGAAATCCTGGAGACAAACATGGGAGGAGGAGACAAGGGAGCTTGAGAATAGGAGGTCTTGAGAGGAGCAGAGAGGACGGTTTGGGTGATATTTGGAGACAAGATTGGTGATGTAGCTCGGGGCAGAGTTGTGAATGGCTTTGTATGTTGTGGTTAGTATTTTGAATTTAATTCGCTGGGCAATCCGGAGCCAGTGTAGGGATTGGCAGAGAGGGGAGGCAGGTTGATACTGAGCGGTTGGTAAGGTGAACAAGCCTGGCAGCAGCATTCATGACAGACTAAAGAGGAGATAGCCTATGGAGTGGTAGGCCTACGAGAAGGGAGTTGCAATAGTCGAGGCAAGAAATAACAAGGGAGTGAATGAGTAGCTTGGTTGTTTCAGTTGTTAAAAAGGGGCGAATTTTCGAGATGTTACGGCGGTGAAGTCTACAAGTCGGTCCGTTCTCATCCGATCCGCTGGACGGATGGAAAATGGGGTTTTTATCCGTCCAGATTTGACGGATCAGATGTCAGCGGACATGTCTCCGCTGACATCCGATGCCCCATAGGGATGCATGGGGGGACCATTCAGATCCGCCAAAAAAACGGACAGGCGGATCTGAATGGTCCGCATGTGTGAAAGAGCCCTAAGGGTGAATAAACTGATTTCTGCGAGGGAGACAAGCACTGCATCTGATAAATAAAACATACTGAAGTTACGGACTATTTAACAGCACAAATCAAAAAGAAACACCTTATATCTGTCTGGGCACCTTAAATTTAATTGCACTATTTTCCACATTGGCACTTTTTTTATGAGTAAATGTAATAGCACTTTTTTTTAATAATACAAATATTATGTATGAATATTGCATATATGTTTTGAATACTGTATATGAATTTGCACTAAGGAAATGCACTTTGGTCTTTATATGTATGGACTCTTTCACACAGACAGACCGTTCAGATCCGCCTGTCAGTTTTTTTGGCGGATCTAAACGGTCACCCCATACATCTCTATGTCCGCTGACATCCGATCCATTAAATCTGGACGGATGGAAACCCTATTTTCCATCCGTCCAGGGGATGGGATCAGATGAGAACAGGTCCGTTCCCATCCGATTCCCCCATAGAGACGCATGGGGACCTAACAGCTGTGTTTTATTATTTTCATATGATATTGTAATTTAAAGGTCATTTTAATTCTCCTAGTTATTAATGTCGCTATTGCCATAACATTTAGTGTTATATGGGAGCTATGATTTACAAGTTACATTAGTAAAAAAAACAAAAAAACATTAATGAAAGGGGTTGGGGTGACACCGTGGGTTACCACACCGGGTGACACCAACCCTAGTGACGCCACTGAACCCCAGGGGTCCAACATGGAAGAGTGGCATTAAGGATGGTCAAGCAGAGGAAAATCACCTGTTCACCAATCATCCCCCTATCTGGTGCATTTGCTACTGGGCTGGAACACTAGCACTGGACTGTAAATGGCTGGGAAAATATTGTCTGGTCCAATAAATGAAGTTCAAAAAGAGTTAAGGCCATAGTAGACTCCATTTGTGGTATGACTTTGGTATGACGTGAAATACATTTATACAATGAAGCTTCCACCCATTAGCTCTTCACACATAGAGGATACGGGGCCCCTGGGAGTGGCAGCTGTTGTCAGAAGAACAGAAGGTGATTCAAGTGTTAAAAATAATTTCTATTTTTCTGACTTGTGTTCCCAAAAAACTCAAACCAAATCTCTGAAAAAAAGGTGTCTGTTGGTATAAAGCCAGAAAAAAAAAAAAAATTTCATGGTTGGTCACCAAAGAAAATCTGTGATGCATTGTACTTTTTCTATTTTTCAGCACCTGTTATTGGAAAGATGTCAAGGCTGGAGATTTTAGACCTTTCGGAGAACAAAGAAGTTGGAAGTAAAATCAAAAATCTTACTGAAGAACTCAAACACTGCTCTTGCTTGAGTGTGTTAAAACTGCGTTCTACTGGTTTGCACCGGGACAGTGTACAGTATCTGAGTGAGTGCTTCTTTCTTAGACTGCATTACTGTGTCTCTTGGGGGCTGTTCAAAGCCCAACTCCACCTTTTTGTTATTAAAGTGTATGTAAAGCCGGATTAATGAGCTTCTGTTGTTTTCTACTTGTTTGGTCTGTTATATATACCATTGAAATACCCATTGATCCTGCCATAAAGATTGTGAGTGGGTAATTTTTGTATGCTCTTTTTCTCTGCAGACTGTTATCAGTCAGCATTGTTCCCAGCTCTTTCTGTGAAATATGTTATGGAGAGGAACACAGTTGCAAACATTTCAAAAACACTTTCCAGGAATACTTTTTTTTTTTTTTTTTTCTGTGCATCCAGCAAGCCATTGTAGCCTGAGAATGTACTTTAATTAGGGGTGGGGCATTCTTTTAAAGGGCGTGGTTCTACAAGAGGTATATTGTTAGCTGAATACCATACTTTATTAATCAAACAGATGTAACAGGGCTGTAATGGTGCCCATACACTAGACAAAAAATCGTTTGTTTGAAAATCTGCCATTTGGACAGTTTGTTTTTCCTCCAGGTAATGGCCACAAATAAAAAATCGGTTGTGAGGTTTCTGGGTCAAAATATTGAAGGAACAGGTTGGAAAACTCTGTTGAACGAACAATAAATTGAAAGGTTAATGTGTTTCTCGCCCGTTAAACATTTAACTGTTGATACTGTGCTACAAACGAGAAACAGATTTATGTCCATGGAAAGATTTATGATTTGAAATTCGGTCATTACACGATGGCAATATAGTTTGCGGTCATGACCGTGTATTTTTCGAAAACCAGTTCACACAATTTTTCAACTGGTGTATGGCTAGCATAATTATAGGCCTGAAGAAAATACAAACCACCAGTGCCAGTGGTGACTGTAAACGTGTAAACTCTGATCCCAGGAATACAGGCATTAACTATGTGAAGAATCATAATGCAAAGTTAGGAATGGGTAAAAAAAAAACAGTACATGCATGAAAATTAAGTATTGAGATCTGTGCATATAAGATATCTGCTGTATCTGCTGTATTAGTGAATGATGAGGTCTAGACCAGGGAACTCCAAACTTTTTAAACAAAGTGCCAATTTATTATCCTTCAGACATTATAGGGGCCAGGGCTGTGGCCAGTAGGAGTAGAAAATGTCATGCGTCGATAACAATGCCCCATCGTTGGTGTCAGTGAGAGGAATAGTGCCCCATCATTTGTGTTAGTGGCAGGAATAGTGCCCCATCATTGGTGTCAGTGGCAGGAATTATGCCCCGCTGTTAATGTCAGTGGGAAGAATAATGCCTTAAGGGCAAGCAAAGGGTTGCATCCGGCCCCCGGGCCACAGATCTAGGAAATAGCAACAAGTAGAGGCAAAGGATGGATGGTGCAAGATGTGGGGCAGCCCTGGACACTCTGATGAAAAATTATGCAATGTGTTATATGCACCATGGTGAATGGTGGCTACGGCTACACAACACTCTGTGGGAGGAGCTTAACAAGATGGCATCTGGTCCTGTGCCGCCTTTTGAAATAATATCCAAATTGCTCTTCTTCTTTGATACAAAGGGTCACTGGGGCTTCTGTACAACAATCTTTACAAATCACATTACTTGGTGATCCTATTGCAACCATTCCTTATAATCCCCACAACCAATTCCTCACATCAGCAATGATTAGTGTTTTTTAGAGATGCACCGATAACCGTTTTTTGAGACGGAGTACCGATTACTTTTTCTCAAGTACTTTCCAATACTAATTACCTATACCTATTTTTGGCGTCCTGTGACAGCTTCTTCATATTCAAATATTTGATTTAATCGAGTATCACAAAAGACCTCACATGTTACATAACAGCCATCATAAATGGGGAATGCTTCCACACAGGGAGTGGTACAATATCAAGTACAATTAACATGTCAAAACAAACGACAGCTGTACACAATAGGCTAATCAACCTATGAACAAGGATATTCTGTCAAATGATGGCTTTTAGCAACCTAATAGCTAAAGTAGAGGTAGAAAAAGATAAAGAGCTGACGTTTGGATGGACTTCCCCAGCCATGGCCCAGGGGAAAACTAGGACCAAGCAAAGTCGGTGAATAAACAAGTGAAAAAGGTAGAGAAGTAGTAGGGGAATGGGGGGGGGGGGGTGATGGGTAAAGGGGGAAGGATAGTTCTGGGGATTGAACTGGCCTAAGGCTCCATAAGGGATCTAAAATTAGAGGGGTGTAGCACCCTACAGGTAGGTGCTAGGTAAATGTATAGTGTGCTTTGTGTGCCTAACAGCAGGGCCATGATTTATTTTAGTAGGGTGTCATGGTTTCCAGGTGTGTCTGCTGAAGGGGGAGTCTCCCCACTGGCTCTGTGAGAGGCTTCTCATAGGGTAGTGGAGGAAACTCAATCAGGGATACATTCAGGCTTGTAACTATCCCAGAAAGCAGATTCTGCCGCAAAGGGGTGGATATAAGTTTGAGGGAGAGCATGACTCATTGTCTTTGGCGGGAAGCAGAGTTCCAGGAGGGAGAGGCCGACTGTCTCTCCGCCTGTCAGAGGAGGTGGATGTCTCGGGTGCTGCCGGAGAATCCAGAGAGTGCTGAGTTGAGCTGAGGGGGATCTGGTGTGCAGAGAACCAGCAGAGAGCGAGAGGGGTCCAGTCCCAGGAAAGCCTACACAGGTCGTAAGTACTGAGGATTGCCCCTGGGGGTCTGCCTAGAGTCAGTGGGGACCGCTCCGGAGAAGGTTCCAAGTGTCATCTAGCGGTAAAGGGGGTACCTAGTCAGAGGACCCTGAAGTGACAGGGGGTACCTAGTCAGGGGACCCTGAAGAGTTAAAGGGGGCACCTGCAGTTTGGGCCCTGAAGAGACAATGTGCAGTGTATTAGTTGAGAGTTGCAGCCATACAGGATTTCACAACAGTCTAATTCAAGCCAGTTCAAGGCTGGGGAGGAAGTTAGTGACTTTGTGGTACAGCAGTGTCCGTAGCTCATTGCGCTACAGTCCTGGATCTTCTAGACTCAAGGTTGAGGATCTAGCACTTAATTCAAGTTACAGTGTGTCCTAAGCATCAGTGAGCGTTGGCTGGCGTCGAGACAGCGTTAAGACATTTTCCTGAGAGAGTCCCAAGTTGTACTTAGTTGAGCCTAAAGGAGTATACCACTCATTCCCTTCTCCCATCCCCTAAAACTACAGTAAAACAACCAAATAAAGATGCCGGAGTTGTCAATGTGTTAGTTCTTACACCCAGGGCCGCAGCTCACATGGGCTGGAGAGGTAACCGGTATCAGTGGCAGACCCATCTCAGGCCACAGGCCTGGAAACCTTGCTACACGGGTAAAAATCAATCAACCCAAGGTTGACAGATTTTGGAGTATTGTCTTACCTTGTCCTGGAGCATTGCCTCTATCTTGGCGTGTATCATTACCTGGGTGACTCTATTTTTCATAGGCGTCCCACTAAGTTTTGGTCTTCCACACTTTGGCTTTTGACTGCTTCGCAGCAGGCGTGATGGAGAAGAGGAAGCGGCATTGGTTCCTGGTCATCTCCAAGGAATTAAAGTTCATCAGGGCTATTCGTGGATTGTGACAGTTTTTGTTAGGGTTCGCTCTCACCATGCATGCATGAAAACTGATCAGAAAACTGCAGATTTCACTTGCAGAGACATCAGTGTTCATATGTGTTTCAGTGAGTTTTTACAGCCTGTTCACATATGTGGGCCGGCCGCAGTGCGATTTGAAAAAGAGTCGTGTGCGATTTCAGTCCAGCTCAGGTGCAGTTTCTAATCTCATACACTGCAATTCGCATTGGAATCACACCTGAACCAGTGAACGAAATCCAACAAGACCGGGCTTTGAAATCACACTGCAAACCAGCCCTCACATGTCTGAAGGTATCGGTTTTAGTGTTGGGCATTTGCACCGTGAAAATGCTTAGTATTGGCACCAATGCCAGTATCAGTATTGGTGCAACACTAGTGTTTTTTATGGTTTGGCAGCCAAAATCACTATCGACAGATCTTGGAAGAAGCCCACAGTGTCCCTGTTCCAGGCTAAGAAAAAAAATGTAATGGATTATGGTACATGAACAGATTTCCAGTAATGATACCAAGAAGCGGTTTGAGAAGGTTCGCTGGGCCCAATATGTGAATGTTTCACTCTCCCATTTTGAGACAAGCCTGGTTGTATGTCGAGTGGGGCTTTCCGGTCCTTTAGGTGTCTCTCTCTCCCCCTTTTTTTATTTTTCATTTATCTATCTTTTTTCTACTTTAATAAACCAAAAGGTAATAAACTCTGTGATGGATTATTTTGTTGTAAATAACAATGGTTACTGAGAATATTTGGATCTAACCTGTGTTACGGCCTCATGCCTGTTGTGCATGGTGGTTTTCCTTTATTATGGTTTTTAGATGGCTACAAATTCCTCAGGATCTACAATACTCTTGTATTCACCCATTAAACTGCAACAGTACATTTGTCACAGGGTGCTGCAAATGTTCATGTTTTTACTTGAAAATATCAATAAAAAGTTGAATGTAAATAACACAGAAATGTTAACAGACCCACATCAATTGTGATGTTCTACATCTGCTGACTCGCCAAAAGAAAGAAATTGCTGCCCACCTACACTCATCTGGTCCCGTCGCTTCACTCCCGCTGAATGACAGGTCACAGGGGTGGTGACCATCTATGGTCAGTGACATCACTGGGTACCTAAAAATCCCCAGTTTAGGTAGTTTACCCCATAAGTGCAATTCACAAAGCTAACACACCAGGATAAGGATGTTTATTTTTGAAAAAGTGACATTTATTCAGATGAGTCCAATGAGATTGGAAGTTAGTCACATGGCTAGGCTAGGCTTGGGTAAAACTTTGTGGATTGAGCTTCATTTCCTTACAATCTAATTTGGGAACCAAACGTCAGATTATTTTTAGAGGATTCCTAAAATTTTCAACATCTTTCTCCCATACTGGAGAAAAGGTCTATGAAATTTTTGAATAAAGGTACTGTAATTTCAGAGCAAATTGTCAAAATGAAGCAAACCTGCTGAACTGAAAAAGTTTCATTACAAGTATTTACTTTCAACATTGTCAGTAGTGCCATACTATGCATGTGAACAAGTCTATGTACACCTCTTTATTAGTGTGCTGCAATATATTTTACAACTTACTTTTTTCTAGCTATTTGTAAAGGCAGCAAGCTCCTGTCCCATTTTTTTGGCATTTATTTTTTTTCAACAGTTTTTAGGTTTTTTTTTTTTTTTTTCATAAAAAGTACTGTGAATAGCCTTTTGGTTTTTTTATGTATACAGCATTTTTCGGGTTATATTTTCAGAAATTGGGATGTATGAGGTTTTGTTATATTACATATGTATGTATATTATGTATTTTCAATAAACTTAATAGCTTTGCCAAGTTAGATGTAATAGATAGTGCTTTGAGGTTTGTTTGCATAGTATCTAGAATTGGCTATCAGAGGATGTGTTTTAGAGGGGAACAGTCTTGTCACCCAGATCCAATATTCTGCCAGCTCAGTGGAAGTTAGTAGAATGGTAGACTATATGACTGACATATTTGGGAAAATGTGACATACAGTATTCATAATTATAAAGTTACTTGCTCCTAATTTTGCAGGTTCTGCATTCCAGTATTGGCCATTTTTAAGGAAGTTGGACCTTTCCTGCAATAAGGCAGCTGGAGGAGGATTCAGAGAATCAGCAGCTCGTCTAACCTCCTTCAAACAGTTGGAACTACTTGATATTCACCAGTGCTGTCTATCTGAAGACGACGTTGCTGCACTAAGTAATTTTTTTTTGTTAACAAAAGGGCTAGTCCACCCCAAATTAAAGTATCGCATTTGAATAAGTACTGACAGTTTCAGTCACACACAGGTTTATTTAGGAACTGCAATAACAAGATCTGTTTTTAAATTTGTGGTCATGCCTCCATGATTGGCCATTTCGATGGGGGCCAAAGGCTATGAACACGGGTTTTAGCATGTGTAGGAGTAGTGTGTGCAGTAAGCTGCTGAAAAGTATTAGCAAGGCATTCAGTAAGCCTTCAGTCGCCTTTCCTGAAGCATTAAAGTGAATCTGTGACCAGTCAATAAACATTCATGTATTTACATATTCTTGCAGGCAGTACATGTGTTTTAAAACAAACACTTAACCCCTCCCTCTCAAAAAAGGTAACCCCTTCACTGCCAGTGCCATTTTACAGTAACAGTGCATATGTATAGCACTGATTACTGCAGTAATGTCACTGGTAACCCCAAAAATGTCAGTCAAGGGTCCGATCTGTCCGCCGCAATGTCGCAGTCCCGCAAAAAAAAACGCAGATCGCCGCCATTACGCGTTAAATAAAAACCAACAAAAATTACAATTTTTCCCTTAGTTGGTAAATGCAATAACTTTTGTGCAAACCAATCAAAATACGCTTTTTGCAATGGGGTTTTTTTTTTTTTTTTTTTACCAAACATATGTAGCAGAAAACAAATTGGCCTAAAATGTTGATTTTTACATTTTTTTTTTTTTTTTGGGAATTTCATATAAAAAAAAAATGTGAAAAATATTATTTTTGCAAAATTGACGCTCTTTTTTTTTTTTATCGCATGATCAAAAAATCCTCCTGCGCGAAGCGACGTAGGGCTACATTGGTCGTGCGCAGTGTCAGACATGTAAGAGTCTCCCTCCGTACCCGCAATGGTCTGATTCAGTACAGAACCGATCAGTCGTCATGTACAGGCCAATGATTTTTGGCCTGGACCTGGTGATCGGTTCTGACCAATGTCAGGCTGTCCTGTGCCTGT
This sequence comes from Pelophylax lessonae, assembly GCF_965119305.1. Lineage (NCBI taxonomy): Eukaryota > Metazoa > Chordata > Amphibia > Anura > Ranidae > Pelophylax > Pelophylax lessonae. The sequence continues at coordinate 264,000,088 of NC_138770.1, read as the reverse complement.
GTTTTGTAAACACAGGCACAGGAAATGCTGCTCTCTTCCCCTCGTGGAGCCCTTTTCGGTTCCAGCTTGACAGGAGAGGGCATCTAAACATGAGTACACCAATCAGTACACTGACACAACTACACATAGGCACATTTAACCCCCTGATCTCCCCCCAGTTAACCCCTTCACTCCCTGTCACAGTGCACACTATATACAGCATATACCTTTTTTTACTGATTAATGTATTAGTGTGCCTTGTGACTTCATTTAGCGTTAGAAACTGTTAGTTTCTGTCCCCAATAGGTTTAAGGTGCCCGCCACAGTGTCACTTTTATAGTGTACAGATCTTTTTTTTTGAAAACTACATTAGTGTCACAGGTGACATCAGTTAGCGTTAACGCTAGTTAGCATCAATGTAGTACAGCTTCGGATCCCCGCTGCATATTTAGTGATCTAATTTAAACCTTTGATTACCAGTGACACACACAAACTAAACACTTACATTTCTAGTATACTGTATGAACGGGTCAATATCTTTGATCAGATCAAAACTGTACTAGCGTCCCCAATAGTTTAGGGTTCCTAAAATGCAGCGTTCGGATCGGCCACGACATCTGCCAGCACCTGCATTTAGCCTCTCTGTAAACAACAAACAAACACAGGGGCGCACAGGCCTAGTGCATTATCCTTTGGTTGGTTTATTTAAAAGTAAAAAGATTAAAAATACAAACGAGTTCTTGGTTAAAAGCATATCACATAAGGAACGCAGTCCTCAGTGGTAGGATCCGAGGGTAAGTTGTCCCTTGAGTTTGTAATGGCTAATGCGTTTCGAGGCTTAGCCTCTTCCTCAGAGCCAGGCCTATGCTTTTAACCAAGAACTCGTTTGTGAGTATTTTTAAACTTTTTTTACTTTTAAATAATCCAACCAAAGGATAATGCACTAGGCCTGTGCGCCCCTGTGTTTGTTTGTTGTTTACAGTATTTCCAGACTTTCCTGGTCGTGTAAAGGGCAGCAAGGCCGCAGCATTTCTTCCTGGGTTGTCGCATCCACAGCTCCAGAAACAGTGGAAAGACCTTAATGAGGTGGACTAGCAACTACACCTCTCTGAGCGCAGGGAACTGGTGCTTTGCACCTTAAACTTTTTTGCAATTTAGCCTCTCTGCCCTGACCACCCCACCCAAGCAAGTGCAGTAATCAATAGATTACTGTGCCTTCCAAAACACAACACAAAACCGCAGCGTTAGTAGAGTCAGGCCTGATCTCTGCTAGCACTAGCAGTTTTTTTTTTTTTGTAGCGATTCAAACAGTCCTCGATAACCAGGTGCTTTTTTACCTGTGAGTCACATTAGGTATCTGTACATTTATTGGCCAAAATGTCAAGTCTGGTGAAGAGGCCTACAGGATACTGAGCATGACCGAATAGAGCGATGGGGAAGCCTCACAGTCAGAATCGGGCTCCGTATATGAACCTGTAGAGAGCAGCGGCACCCTGACAGATAGCTCTGATGACAAAGTGGTCCCTGCTAAGTCCCTGCTAAGGTCAGGCATTGACTTTATACCTGACCCTGTTCTTCTGTAGCTGAGGTGCAACAATGCAGGGTTCTTGTATACAGCAGAGTGTCAGTACTAGTGCCTCTCAACCTTATGGAGAACTGGCAAGCACCAAAAAATTACAAAAGAAATAACATAAAGCCAAAAATTTTTGTTTTTATTGAGTTAATTTTCTGTTCTTATTCTACTCTTCTACTTTCTACTTTTACTGTACTTTATAAGGTAGTGTTATATTGTAATGTTTTATTGTTATTTATTTTCATTGTTAACCATTTTTTACTTTTCAGATACCAACATTCTATGCTATTATGATCTAATGTTTTATTTTTACTGTTTTATTGTTAACCATTGTTTGCCTTGCATGTACGCCCATCAGCAGCCACACTGATTTATATATTCTGACAATAGCAATAGCGTTTTGCTCTCAGCGTATACATGGAAATCTATGATGGCAGAGCTGTAGGAGGTGATTGCACCACCGCAGTTAAAAAAAAAAAAAGAGCATACATGGCTTTCATCATGTATGCCCATCATTAGAAGTGGGTGGATGTTGGGAGGTCTAATGATGGGCATACCACACATTTTCTGGTAGAGATTTCTTCATCCATCATCGATCAATGTGAATGGAGGAAACTGTTAGGTTCTCTTTTTTTCCGTTCAGCCCACAGGCTGCATGAAAAAAAGGAACTCTACAATATATGCCCAACAAGGATCAGCAATGCACTGGTACGTCGCTTGACTTTGTGGTCATACCAGGATGATGCCTGCAGATTTAGGCATCATCTTGATATCGTTTTTTTACAGCCAGCAGTCGGCTTACATGTAAAAGCAATAGTTAGCCACTAGACTGCTTTTACAAGCATTTGCTAAGATGCATGGTGAGTATTTTGCAGCTCTCATTTACTTTGTAAAATGAAGAAAAAGAAGGAAAATGCACTTTTTTTTTTTTTTTTTTTAATTTTTAAAACTTTTTGACAAAAAAAGATCTGCAAAATACTCAACAAGCCTTTCAGAAAATAGCTTAGGGTGTCTACTTTCCGAAAAGGGGTCATTTGGGGGGATTTGTGCTGTCTTGGCATTCATGGCTTCCAAAATTGTGATGGGCTGAAGGTGGTGATTGGTTTTCAGGGTCCTGTACGCGGCTAGACTGCCAAAAGTCTCACACGTGCTATCTTGGTATCCAAGAGAAGCAGCAGAATGTATTTTGGGGTGTCAATTCAAATATATTGATGAAATGTGTGAGCAATAAATCATTTAGTGACAACTTTGTGTAAAAAAAAAAAAAAATTAATTTTCCAGAAACTTGTGGCAAAATATAAAATATTCCATGGACTCACCATGCCTCTCAGCAAAGTGTTTGGAGTGTCTACTTTGCAAAGTGGGGTGATTTGGGGGGGGGGGTTGTGCCATGTTGATATTTTAGGTTCTCCAACTGTGACAGGTGTGAGGAGTGAAATTAACCATTTACACCCTTAGCCTGAAGGCAGTGATTGGTTTTCGGGGTCCTGTACATAGCTAGGCTCCCAAAAAGTCTCACACATGTGATATCCCTGTACTCGGGAGAAGCAGCAGAATGTGGTGTAATTGCACATCTACCCATGGCATGCGTAAGCAATATATAATTTCAATGACAACTTTGTGTTTTTTAAAAAAAAAAAAACTTTTTTAGTTTTTCAAACGCCTGTGACAAAAAAATTAAATATTCAATGGGCTCAACATGCCTCTCATGAAATTCCTTGGGATGTCTACTTTACAAAAAGGGGTAATTTGGGGGGGTTTCTACTGCCCTGCCATTTTAGCATTTCAAGAAATGAGATCGGCAGTTATAAAGTAAAAGCTGCGTAAATTCCAGTATATACACCATAGTTTATAGACGCTATAACTTTTGCGCAAACCAATAAAAATATGCTTGAGATTTTTTTTGTCAACTACATGTAGCTAAATACATTTTGGCTTAAATGTATGGCAAAAATTTAGTTTATTTGATATTTTTTTAAGAAAAAGTAGAAAATTTCATTTTTTTTCTCAATTTTCGCTTTTTTTTTATTTATATCGCAAAAGATAAAAAGCGCAGAGGTGATCAAATACCACCAAAAGAAACCTCCTATTTGTGGGGGAAAAAAATAAATACATTTTGTTTTGGGTACAGCATTGCATGACCGTGCAATTGTCAGTTAAATTCACACAGTGCCAAATTGCAAAATATGTCCTGGTCATTAAGGGGGCAAATCCTTCTGGTCCAGAAGTGGTAATCAGGGAAGCGGCCAAGAGGCCCATGGTACAGAGATCCCCAGCTCAGGTGGGAGAATCTGTCCACAGGACACTTATTAGTCTTGTAGTCCATCTTGCCATTGTTGGAAAAAAAAAGCCACAAGAAGTCCTGTTTGCAGTTTTCAAAAAGCCATGTGGGGGACACAGCAAACATGTGGAAGAAGGTGCTCTGGTCAGATGAGAGTCAAAATTAAACTTTTTGGCCTAAAAGCAAAACCATTTATCATTTTCCTTCTACTTCACAATTACAGTCAGGTCCATAAATATTGGGACATCGACACCATTCTAATTTTTTTGGCTCTATAATGGATTTTAAATTGAAAACAAAATGTGCTTTAACTGCAGACTTTCAGCTTTAATTTGAGGGTATTTCCATCCAAATCAGGTGAAAGGTTTAGGAATTACAACAGTTTGTATATGTGCCTCCCACTTTTTAAGGGACCAAAAGTAATGGGACAATTGGCTGCTCAGTTGTTCCATGGCCAGGTGTGTGTAATTCCCTCATTATCCCAATTACAGATAAAAGGTCCAGAGTTCATTTCAAGTGTGCTATTTGCATTTGGAATCTGTTGCGGTCAACTCTCAATATTAGATCCAAAGAGCTGTCACGATCAGTGAAGCAAGCCATCATTAGGCTGAAAAAACAAAATAAACCCATCAGAGAGATAGCAAAAACATTAGGTGTGGCCAAATCAACTGTTTGGAACATCCTTAAAAAGAAAGAATGCACCGGTGAGCTCAGCAACACCAAAAGACCCGGAAGACTACGGAAAACAACTGTGGTGGATGACCGAAGAATTATTTTCCTGGTGTCAAAGTCCACAATCAAGAGAAGACTTCACCAGAGTGAATACAGAGGGTTTACCAAAAGATGTAAACCATTGGTGAGCCTAAAAAACAGGAAGGCCAGATTAGAGTTTGCCAAACATCTAAAAAAGCCTTCACAGTTCTGGAACAACATCCTATGGACAGATGAGACCAAGATCAACTTGTACCAGAGTGATGGGAAGAGAAAAGTATGGAGAAGGAAAGGAACTGCTCATGATCCAAAGCATACCACCTCATCAGTGAAGCATGGTGGTGGTAGTGTCATGGCGTGGGCATGTATGTCTGCCAATGGAACTGGTTCTCTTGTATTTATTGATGATGTGACTGCTGACAAAAGCAGCAGGATGAATTCTGAAGTGTTTCGGGCAATATTATCTGCTCATATTCAGCCAAATGCTTCAGAACTAATTGGACGGCACTTCACAGTTCAGATGGACAATGACCCGAAGCATACTGCAAAAGCAACCAAAGAGTTTAAGGGAAAGAAGTGGAATGTTAGGCAATGACCCAAGTCAATCACCTGACCTGAATCCGATTGAGCATGTATTTCACTTGCTGAAGACAAAACTGAAGGGAAAATGCCCCAAGAACAAGCAGGAACTGAAGACAGTTGCAGGAGAGGCCTGGCAGAGCATCACCAGGGATGAAACCCAGCATCTGGTGATATCTATGCATTCCAGACTTCAGGCTGTCATTGACTGCAAAGGATTTGCAACCAAGTATTAAAAAGTGAAAGTTTGATTTATGATTGTTAATCTGTCCCATTACTTTTGGTCCCTTAAAAAGTGGGAGGCACATATACAAACTGTTGTAATTCCTACAGCGTTCACCTGATTTGGATGTAAATATCATCAAATTAAAGCTGAAAGTCTGCAGTTAAAGCACATTTTGTTTTCATTTCAAATCCATTGTGGTGGTGTATAGAGCCAAAAAGATTAGAATTGTGTCGATGTCCCAATAGACCTGACTGTATGTGCCACTTTGTGGTGTTCTATCACATAAAATCCCAATAAAATACAATTGCTCCAGGGGGCCCGGTAGCAAACCAGTGGGTGAACTTCCAGGATCGCAAAGGTCACACTTGCGACCGGACCCTGGCATTGCACCACTGTGGGGAGGCCCCAAGATTGCAGGAAGGGGGCCCACAAGATTGCAGGAAGGGGGCCCACTGCAGAACCTGTGAAAGAATCCTGCTGTGGGACCGTAATAAAAGGCCATGCAACGAGTGTAAAGAGCCCCAGGATTAGTGGGAAGAGACCTGGGCTTGAAGGTAAGGGCCCCGGCCAGGGGTCTGGGGGGCCCTTCATGGTTTCTTGCATCAGGGCCCTGAAGGTTCTAGTTACGCCTCTGGATCTAGCTGTATTTTTTAACTGCAACAGACAAAAATCGAGTCCCCTGCCCTATCAGGTGGCTGTGCATTGTGGCAGGGCTGTGCGAATCTCAGAATTAGATGGACAGAAATAGACTTTGGCAGGTAGAACAGTTCCTAGGTACTGGATGTTTTTCTGTATTTAACTATTTTCCTTTTAAACACAGATCTAGGCTGTCAATTTTAAAGCTGAAAATGTTTTTTTTTTTTTTTTGTGTGTGTGTGTGTTTCAGCCCAGGTCATACCTCTGCTGTCCAATCTTCAAGTGCTGGACATATCTTCAAATAAAACCGTAGGACTTTCTCCAGAGCACCTCTTTAGCCGATTGCGGTTTCTGCCAAAGCTCAGATCTGTTAATGTCAGCAACTGCATGTTAAAGAGAGAATCCTTTGCAGGACTGGGTATGGTTTTGTATCTCAGTACATCATTTTTATGTCTTACACGGTAGAGTAAAAACATGTTTGACAGAAAGGTAATTGTACTGGTACTATGTTAATATTGCTTTCTTTTTTATTTTTTTAAAGGAGAATGTAAGGTAAAATCCAGTCAAAAAACATGATGTTTAAAAAGACTCAGGGAAGATAGCTTTGATGCACAGTGCTGCTAACTTTAGTCCTGGGACTGATTCTGTGCATCATGCCACCAGTGCTGTAAATTATTATTTTTACTGTACTTGCCTGGCATTGTGACTATGTAGTCCAATGTGTGAATAGGTAGCAATTTGTAATTAATGATCTGAAAACAAACATATGGGCGACATGGATCACAATATGTGTACCCTTCCTAGATATGCATGCTGGTAGACCTTCAGAAACAAGTGTGTGCACTCCTGATCTGTCTCTGGTACAGGAAGTATTGATTAATCTCATAAGGGTAGAGAGATGGACCTTCAAGTGGAATAAAAGCCTAATACTAACTACTATTCTTACAAATGTTCCCTCCGCCCTTCTCCCACATTACCTGCTTACACTGTATAAAAAAGAGCTATATACTTACCTTTTTTTCCATCCAGTCTTATCCAGTGATATCCCCACAGCCTAGCCACTGTCGGCGCTTGCTTCTTTCCCCTCCCCTCATGTGACTGAACCAGAGCAGACTAAAAAAAGTAAGCATACAGATCTTTTATACAGAGTATGCAGGATAGGTAGGAACAGCGGGAAAGGAACATTTTTAGAAAGAGTTAAGTTTTAGGCTTTGAATCCACTTTAATTAAAGCCTTACAGAGGTTCTAAACCATGCTCATTCTATCCATATGTAGAAAAAACATTGTCTGGAGTTTCATATTATCATGTTAAAATGCCTCCATAAGCTAAAATGGAGGACGTGCAGTGGCAATCACTAAAGGGGCACATGGCAGGGATATCCTGCTGTGCTCCAGCATACTGCATTGTCAAGAGTAAGGCTGGCCATACACACAAAAAAAAATCGTTAGATGGTAGGAATGATTAAATCTCACGCTGCAGCTATCAGACTACCTGAACAGCTACTGCATGTGATTGGATGCAGCTGCTATTTGGCCAACATTTTCCACCTGGCTCCTTCAATCTTTCAACCATAGGAAGTCGAAAGAGAGGGTTCCAAAAAGGCCACCCACGAAACAAATTTTGTCTTGTTCATCACAAACTGGGCAAAATTCACTTAGTGCATTGACAGCTTTAGTTGTCTGTTAAAGGATCGGATTGCAGGGTACAGAGTGCCTGGTAAGAGACTGCAGCCCCACACAGAGCTGCTATGTAGTGGCTGTAAGACTTTATGGAAAAATTCTGTACAAAATAAAAAAAGGTAAATCAGGTGCACACTGTTTTTGGAAGACCAGCAAACTTTCTAGACCACATTTGCTGAGTTGTTGCTCAGAGCTACTCCCTATAATTGTGCTCCAGTCTTAAGTAACATTTTACATTTTTGGAATGCATCATTTTTATTATGTCCTTGTTAAACGATTTTATGGATTGATTTAGCTTTAGTGAGGTGATAACATTTGTTTTTGGTGGACTTTTTGTAACTTTCTCCTCTCTTGTATATTAATGGACTCCAGCTGAAGCTACACGTTATCTAACAGATCTGCAAATGTTGGACCTATCCTGGAATAAATGTGTTGGAGGAAATCTGAAACTCCTTACAGAAACTCTGAGCAATGCTAATTTTCTTCAAAGCCTTCTACTAAGCAGCTGCAACCTGATTACACAGGACCTGGCAGCTTTAGGTAAATATACCTACTTCTAAAAAAACTATTATGAACCTCATTTCAGGTAAGGCTGGCCAAAGACGGTTCAAATCTCGGCCGGTTCAGCAGGCATTAATGGGCAGGTTCATTCAACATTAATGGGCAGGCTGAATGTACCAAGCTGATCGATCTGTCAACTTGGGTAGAGACAGCCTGCTGGATTCACTTGGGATCCCACCAGGAGAAGACAATTGCTTAGGAGAAAGGGATTCCCCTTTCAACACTGACTGTGTTGATGGGGGAATCGTGCATATTTTTTCCTGTGACGAAATGCCGTCACTGAGGGCCATACCCACATGAGCAGCCCACTGGTCTAGTCACGTTTGACCCCAAGGACTTGGACTGTAGACTGGGGGGGTCCAACAGACTTGCTGAAGGCCCGTCGTGGGTCTGGCCACAAGTTTGTCTATTTCTTTGGGGGAAGATATGTGATGGATGACCTGATTTGTTTGGCGCGGGCCACAAGCTTGCGGCGCCATTTTTGTGTTTTACATGTGTCTAGATGTCGCTGTGTTGTGTGTCTGTATTCTACATAGAGCAGTGTGTGTGTCTGTATATGCAGCTGTGGGTCAACAAAGAGGGGGGGGGGCAGGAGCTCCTATAGACTGTAAAATATAGTTAGGTGGGAAATGTATTACTTGTCTGTATATATTGCTTGTCTGTGCCTCTCCCCCTCCCCCTCCCCCTTCCTTTTCCTGTGCTAGCAGGGCGTTGTCCAAGGGACACTGCCAGCCCAGTTTAAACCAGCTGCTTTGTCCCTCCTCCATCTCCCATCAGGTTCTTGGGATTGAAACCCCTGTTGTATTGTGTTAGAGACCCCATGTAGGGGTCTGTGCCTGTAAAACTGTGTGTGACAAAAATAAACGCGAGTCATTCCTGTTATACCCTTCATCAAGTCTTGGCTGATTTTTCTTCAATGGCTGAGAGCGCTGACCGGTGTGCTCTGGGGGGGGGGCATCCCCCTGTCAGAACACAACAAAACAGTAGGGGAGATCACTGTACTAAGGTCGCATAGTCAGTACATTGGCTCCTCCTGAGCTGTCAGTTTTTTTCAGTTTAGCCCTGCTGGGTTAAAACGAAAAAAAAAAAAAATAGTAGTGTGTACCAGGCTTAAATCTGTCAGGCAGCACACAAGGCAAACACTGACATTTTTTGAGCAATAGTGGAGGTCTGAATTGGACTGACTACCATTGGTCTCAACCCAAGCAGTTTTACACTTCACAGGAGTGTAAAAAATGGTAAGACCACTGATGTCTTGGGATAAAAGCAGAAAAACCTCTATTGGCCCTTCATACAGTAAAAACCTTACTCTTGAGACAAGCTCAGCTGATCAAATGTGCCCCCCACCCCCACATTCCTTAAAAGAGAAGCTCAGATTTAAAAAAACATACATACTCACCTACATGGCTGCAGCATCAATCCGATGCTGCAGCTGTTCCCTGCCAGCTCTAACACAGAGGATTAAGTGATTGAATGGCCGCTGATCACTTAGTTCTCGGGCTTCACTGAACAGAAAGTGGTGACTGTCAGACACAGTCTCTCTGCTCTTCCCTTCCAACGCTCACTGGAGTGCCAGAGTTTAGACTGGTTCTGGGACGTCAGCCAACTTCTGTAGTGCAGGGGGTCATATCCAAATGCCAAAAAGATCTCTGGCAGTGCTGAGTAGCCCAGATCTTTCTAAAAGATGCTGCAGCATTGTTGCATAACTGTCATCTTGTGAGATTTGGGCTACTCAACATTCTCTGAGATCTGTCTGGAAGGAGGGTGCCTAGGTGCTGCAAAAAGAAGAAGCTGAGGAAAGGTAAGCATATTGTCTCCTTCCCCTTTTCCCCTGCATGGTTTTCTTTTTGCACCTTTTTAGGCTGGGTTCACACTTATGCATTTCCCCGCATTCAATTTGCACTACAGGAGTCTGTAACCGACTCTCAATGGAGCCGGTTCACACAGCACTAGGGCAGCCAGGTCTTGTGCATCTTTGGCTCTGTTTCAAGTTTAAATTTGGGCAAAGATTTAGACCTGAAACGAAGAACAGGGACGCCCTGGACCCCCTGCTGCGAGCCGCGCCCGCAGCTACTGTGAACATAACCTTATCAGGTGTTTCAGAGAGAAGTATGGGGGATTTTGGGGGGGGGGGGGCATTAAATGGGTGAAATGTTTAGATGTTTTCAAGTCTGTAAGCCTTAGGGATTCAAAGCTGAACTCTAGACAGATGAAAAAAAAAAAAAAAAAACTACTGAACTCTTATTACAGGTAGAGAACAAGGATGACCTCTTCAATGCACTACTGCTTCCACATTGCCCACTCAAAAGATAGAAGGGTCCTGGACCAATTAAACAATACGTTTTAACTGCTGTGTAGTTTGCAGAGGTGTCCTGAAATGGTTGTGCTGACTGGCACGGAAATCCAAAGCTGGGTATACAGTAGTGCAATTTAGTTCGAAGTTAATTTTGTGTTGTAAGGGTTTGTTCCTTTTTCTAATCATGGGTGGTGTCAAATTGACTTTCATTTTCAACCGCAGTGAAGAGTGATTTAAAGGGGCATGATGGAAAATTTTTCTCGAATGTACGAATTTCTAACTGTATGTCATTTTTGTTCAGTAAAGTCCATTAATTCTAAAATTGAATGGTAAAATCTAATTAAATATTGAACAACTTTAGAACGACATTTAAATGTAATGAGATTTTTCAATTTTTGTATGAATTTTCATTCGAAATTCTACTAGTGTATACACAGCCTAAAGCTCAAGGTAGGCTGAATCAAATTATTTTCCTTAGGCAATAAAACAGTTCACATATCTGTATTTCTGCTATGTGTTTAGGTATATTTCATATATATATATATATATATATATATATATATATATATATATATATATATATATATATATATATATATATATATATATATATCTTATTTTGTCCAGTGTTAATTACTTTTTTACTATAGTATTCCAATTTATGAAGCCCCTAAAAAAAAAATATCCAGTGGCAGTGCCTACATGATAAATCTAAATCTTCCCTGATCATGTTTGGTTAGTATAAATACTTGGAAGACAGGTTCAGGCTACAGATTCTGTACATTATTTCCCCAATGTCAGTACTAACATGAATCTTGTCTCATGCTGGTTCTAGTGGGTGCTGCCTTGTCTTTATACATGGCCTTTTTAAAACGAAAACAAAATAGGCCCAAGAGAAAAACTTGATATAGGTTCAAAGAAGGTTTGTTTGTTTTTTTCTAATCATTAGTCAACGTTAGTTTTCAACCCCAGTGACGAGATAATTCAAAGATGCAAAATTTTTATCAGACGAACGAATTTCTAATGGTGTATGTGATTTTCATTCAATAAAATCCAAATGTTAAAAGCAAATGAAATCTTTCGAATAACAAATGTTCTGACATTTTTCGTACAAATTATCCTAAGAAATTTCCTTTGAAATTCTATCCATTTATGCACAGCTTTAGGGACTGTGTACCTGGTAATTGTCTTTTCAATCTATAGTTTAACAAAAATATCAAGAGATGCAATGATGTACTGTGGAAAAGTAAGAACCCTTGGTATCAAAAGCTGGCTTTGCCCTGTAACGTCTTGTAGACATCTGCTATAGCTGCCCACTTGTCTTTGACATTTAACTTTTTAACACTTCTCCATGCAAAACTTCTTCAGGTGAAAGATGTTTGTGGATTTTCTTTCATTAATTGGCAATTTCAACCCCCCTCCCCCCTACAAAATTTCAATAAAAAAATCAAATTGGGGCTTTGATAGGGGAAGTCCACAACCCTCTATTTCTTCTTTTTCGAGCCTTCCTTGGTAAATCTGCTAGTTTGCTTCAGATCATTATCATGCTGAAAGTTTAATTTCTGGTTTATTTTCAGCCTCATATTTTCACCAAGCACACATATGATGCAGGTGATTCAATGACTGTTAACTGTCTAGACCCTGAAGCAGCGCCAAACTAGAACATTTCCACCACCATGCATCACAGTTGTTATGAGGTGTTTTTTTTCTTTTTTTTTTTTTTGTAAATATTTTAGTTTGCAGCAAACCTGTCCACAGGTAACATGAACAAACAACTCCATCTTGGATAGGTCAAATGGAAAACCATAATCTTGCTCCAACAGCTCTGGACAGCAAAGGCTTTTTTCACACTCCCCTTTAAGTGGAATTGGTATGATCTCTTTCTGATTATAGATGAATGCACTTATACATACTTTTTTCCATATGATATATCTGCATTTTCTGTTAATTTAGATCAAGAAAATGAAAACACTGGGGTTGATTTACTAAAACTGGAGCACTCAGAATCTGGTTCAGCTGTACATGGTAGACAATCAGATTCTAACTTCAGCTTGTTCAATTAGGCTTCAACAATAAATCCTGGAAGCCGATTGGTTTCTATGAAGAGCTGCATCAGATTTTGCACTCACGAGTTTTAGAAAATCTTCCCCATTATGTCAATTTATTGTGTCATTTACAGTGCCTTGCGAAAGTATTCGGCCCCCTTGAACTTTTCGACCTTTTGCCACATTTCAGGCTTCAAACCGAAAGATATAAAACTGTAATTTTTTGTGAAGAATCAACAACAAGTGGGACACAATCATGAAGTGGAACGAAATTTATTGGATATTTCAAACTTTTTTTTTAACAAATAAAAAACTGAAAAATTGGGCGTGCAAAATTATTCAGCCCCCTTATGTTAATACTTTGTAGCGCCACCTTTTGCTGCGATTACAGCTGTAAGTCGCTTGGGGTATGTCTCTATCAAATTTGAAGTGTGAGACCGCACTCAGGATTTTAGATGAAACCAATGATTTTCTTCCTCAAAAGTATAACAGACAGACAGTGTACAGGAACAGACGTGTCAGGTTGACGCGTTTCACGACATGACCAGTCGCTTACTCATAACCACACTGAGAGATAGCAGAGATCGACTGGTATTAGTAGATGGACAAGCCAGCAGAAATAAATTAGTGTGATTAAACACAGGTTGTGCTACTTGAATTGATGAAGAGTAGAAAAAAGCCGATCTATCTGCGATCGCACAGCTAGGACAATCAAATGACACATGAAACCCCACTGAAGGGGATATAACATGAGATTGTGAAAGAAAAAACATATACCACAAGGATAGAAACATATATAGTAAAATCATGTATGCGCGATGGAACCACATAAAGGCAGGCTGTATAAATAAATGAATAAAGTAAGACCACCAATGGTATGTGCAAAATGTCTTGTGCATCCATCCAAAAGGCATTTTTTATATATAAAGAAGGTAAACTTCTTTCCATGCATGAAGAGTGTCAATAGTAGTATAATGTAGATAATCACCATCTGGGTGAACCAATATGATTGTATGTGTAAAAGGGGGGGTGATGGTGATGAATGAATATTATGTAAGAGTAAGTGAAAAATTGAGATAAGGAAAATAAAGTGGGATGAAAAAAGACGTGGAAAAAGGTAAACTGAATAAGGAATAATAAGATAATAAGGTGTGTGACAATATAAATGTAAATATAAACATTAACTATTGATCTTTAACCTCCCTGGCGGTATGATTCTGTCAGGAATTCTGTTCCAAAAGCGGTACAATTCTTTTCATGGAAATTTGGCGTTATGTATTATAGGCCTACAATTCTTAGTAATTACTGACTTAAACCTGACCAAAACAAGAGTCTAGTAGACATCCCAGATGTGATAAATTTGAAACACAAACAAGTGAATTATAATTGAATCAATAATATTATTTTATTATTTAATATATAATATATATAATAAAATTATATTATTGATTAGATTATAATTCATGCGCTATATATTATATATATATGTGTGTGTGTGTGTGTGTATGTATATATATATATATATATATATATATATATATATATATATATATATAAACGCATGAATTATAATCAAATCAATAATATAATTTTATATATATATATATATATATGTGTGTGTGTATATATATATATATATATATATATATATATATATGCATATATATAATATAAAATGTGTTATGTGTTTTGTGCAACGTTTTTTTTTTTTTTTTTTTTTGAATTTCCCTCCCTAGTTCCGCTCCCATGCAGCATTGCTGCTGCAGGGAACGGAACTAGGAAGTCCTCCTACCGACAGACGAGCGGCGGAGATCTCGCTGGCGGTCACAGCAATGGAAGATCATCGCTGGATCGCCAGGATAAGGTAAGAGAAGCTCCGCTGCGCTGTCTGCACGCTCTGCCCATTGACCCTGAGCGTGACTCGGGGATACCGCTAATACCAGAAAATTCCTACCCCGAGTCACGCTCGGGTTTACCGCTAAGGCGGTTAAAGAAGAACATGTGTCAGGGATGCATAGAATTATAAATGCAGTGTGTATGTGAAATGAAAAATAAAAGGAACACTTGCAAGAAAAACAACCATTGGGGTCAAGAAAACAATCCACATAGGATCCAAAAATAATAATCGCCTGTATGTATGTGTCTCATAAGCGCAATATGTCCAATATCTTTTGGGATCGGTCTCAAATCTGAACAATACTAAAACATAGATGCCATGAGTCAAGATGAATGCATAGACACTTACTAAATAAACAAAAACTGTATATGAACATGCGGGTATAGTATATTATACTAAAACATGAGCCAATGTAATATCCCATGTATATGGAAACGTACAATATTAGAATATAAAAAAGGGGCAGCGTATGTTCATAGAGATAAAAACTAAAAAGTCTCATAACACAAATATATATACCAACAAGCATATCATGGACTCATGGCATCCTAGATATGAGACCGGTGCCGAAGACAAAAAAGGGAAAAACCCCCCTTTCTTATTAATGTTAAAAGACAATACTATTAGCAATAAACTGGCTCGATAAATGGGAAATAGTGAATGAACAAATTAATTATGCAAAAATTCCCATATAGCCAGTTGACAGACAAGAAAACAGGAACAGGGAACCAGAAACATGGTGCGAAATGTATTGACATACACGGGCCGATACATCTCTGGCAAGAATCATAACATAGAGGGCAAAAAGAACAAAACCAAAACCAAGACAGGTAATGGATATTATCACCATCACCCCCCCTTTTACACATACAATCATATTGGTTCACCCAGATGGTGATTATCTACATTATAGTACTACTATAATACTACTATTGACACTCTTCATGCATGGAAAGAAGTTTACCTTCTTTATATATAAAAATGCTTTTTGGATGGATGCACAAGACATCTCTACGTTTGCACATACCATTGGTGGTCTTGCTTTATTCATTTATTTATACAGCCTGCCTTTATGTGGTTCTATCGCGCATACATGATTTTACTATATATGTATAGTTTCTATCCTTGTGGTATATGTTTTTTCTTTCACAATCTCATGTTGTATCCCCTTCAGTGGGGTTTCATGTGTCATTTGATTGTCCTAGCTGTGCGATCGCAGATAGATCTGCTTTTTTCTACTCTTCATCAATTCAAGTAGCACAACCTGTGTTTAATCACACTAATTTATTTCTGCTGGCTTGTCCATCTACTAATACCAGCCGATCTCTGCTATCTCTCAGTGTGGTTATGTCGTGAAACGCGTCAACCTGACACGTCTGTTCCTGTACACTGTCTGTCTGTTATACTTTTGAGGAATAAAGAAAATCATTGGTTTCATCTAAAATCCTGAGTGCGGTCTCACACTTCAAATTTGCATATCCCTGGATGGCAGATCCGACCTGCACTGGGTCTTGATACTTGTACCTGAGCGGCTTTCCCTTCTCTCCTCAAGTATGTCTCTATCAGTTTTGCACATCGAGAGACTGAAATTTTTGCCCATTCCTCCTTGCAAAACAGCTCGAGCTCAGTGAGGTTGGATGGAGAGTGTTTGTGAACAGCAGTTTTCCGTTCTTTCCACAGATTCTCGATTGGATTCAGGTCTGGACTTTGACTTGGCCATTCTAACACCTGGATATGTTTATTTGTGAACCATTCCATTGTAGATTTTGCTTTATGTTTTGGATCATTGTTTTGTTAGAAGACAAATCTCCGTCCCAGTCTCAGGTCTTTTGCAGACTCCATCAGGTTTTCTTCCAGAATGGTCCTGCATTTGGCTCCATCCATCTTCCCATCAATTTTAATCATCTTCCCTGTCCCTGCTGAAGAAAAGCAGGCCCAAACCATGATGCTGCCCCCACCATGTTTGACAGTGGGGATGGTGTGTTCAGGGTGATGAGCTGTGATGCTTTTACGCCAAACATAACCTTTTGCATTGTTGCCAAAAAGTTGGATTTTGGTTTCATCTGACAGCACCTTCTTCCACATGTTTGGTGTGTCTCCCAGGTGGCTTGTGGCTGATTGTTGTCCTATGGACAGAGTCTCCCACCTCAGCTGTAGATCTCTGCAGTTCATCCAGAGTGATCATGGGCCTCTTGGCTGCATCTCTGATCAGTCTTCTCCTTGTATGAGCTGAAAGTTTAGAGGGATGGCCAGGTCTTCGTAGATTTGCAGTGGTCTGATACTCCCATTTCAATATTATCGCTTGCACAGTGCTCCTTGGGATGTTTAAAGCTTGGGAAATCTTTTTGTATCCAAATCCGGCTTTAAACTTCTCCACAACAGTATCTCGGACCTGCCTGGTTTGTTCCTTGTTCTTCATGATGCTCTCTGCACTTTAAACGGACCTCTGAGACTATCACAGTGCAGGTGCATTTATACGGAGACTTGATTACACACAGGTGGATTCTATTTATCATCATTAGTCATTTAGGCCAACATTGGATCATTCAGAGATCCTCACTGAACTTCTGGAAAGCGTTTTCTGCACTGAAAGTAAAAGGGCTGAATAATTTTGCACGCCCAATTTTTCAGTTTTTTATTTGTTAGCAAAGTTTGAAATATCTAATAAATTTTGTTCCACTTCATGATTGTGTCCCACTTGTTGTTGATTCTTCACAGAAAATTACAGCTTTATATCTATGTTTGAAGCCTGAAATGTGGCAAAAGGTCGCAAAGTTCAAGGGGGCCGAATACTTTCGCACTGTATCCAAGCAAATCTTTTCCATGGGGCGTACTTGCTTTTTTTCACATGTATGCAAACACAGTTAACAAAACTTTAACTCTTAATGTTTTGTGATATTATGTTGTTATGTATTGCAGGATCAGCAGCACAATCCAGTCATCTGGACAGCTTACAGCAGCTGGACCTTGCCTACAATGACACTGTTCCTGATGAAGCCTGGTCCTTATTGTTTGAAAGTATCCCTGCTCTGAAGAACATAACTGAACTAGATATTAGCTTAAGGCCAGCTTCTGCCCGTGACTGTGGTCCATGGTTCATTCACCTACTATCCAACATACCTAAGCTACCTATGCTGAAAGAATTGGGTATGCAGCGCTGGACTCTATCAACAGCCGAGCAGCAGCAACTCAACAGAATCTGCAAAGAAAACAACATCAGCATTCACAATGACTGATTTTAAAAGCTAAACTTTCTCCATGTTTTTCCTCTGGGATGGAAGGGAGATGGATAAACACTGTGTGCACTCCACCTGCTTGTATTCTCACTATAGCTAGTTCACGGTTACACAATAATAGACACCATACATCATTTTGCTGACATGTATTAATTTGTGTGAGGCTACAAAATAATTGCACTTTTGTAATTAGATAAATATCACAGATTTGCATAATATTTTCCTGAATTTGTTTAAAGCACGATTGATACAATTTGGTGGACTGTTGGATCCAATATGTTTGTCTTTTATATCCTGTGCAGATTTTTTCATGGTGAACACAAAAGCAAATAAATATAGCAGCCTGGCATTGCACGTGAATTGTATGTTGGCGGTAAAGTAAGGTTGTGTTAGCACAGTGTGGAATGTCTTGCATAACAAAGACCTTTAATGTCACAGGAGAAACTGGTTTGATCACTTACATCCATTGTACCTGGGAATAATGCAGTCTGCAGTGTGCAAAGCCCATGCTCACTAAGGTTCTACTGTATACTGTATGTCGGTATGTTTCCATAACAACAGGATGGCCTCTTATTTCTGTGAGAGAGTTGTTCACTCTTACTTCTTTTTCCCCTTTACAACACCTTTCTTGTTTTTTCCCTTTACTTTCTTATCCTTCTTTGATTTGCTTTTTTTCCCAATCTGAAGAAGGTAAGAATAGGGTCCAAGACCTTTCCGTACCATGATCCCACGCCACAATGCTTGAATCTACAGTGAAGATATAAAAAAACAGTGAATTAAAAAAAAACAAAAAACTGCATATTATTCCTAACATAAATTGGCAGTCTGTGCCCCAATCCAAGATAAGGGGCCCAGAGCTAGTTTCAGACACTGATCAGATTTAGGGGCACTGTACCTACTGGGTGGAAACCATTGCTACGGAAAAATGAACAATGCTTTTTTTTTTTAAACAGGTAAAAATGAACAATGTTTAACCACCTAAAGTGGTTGTATACCTCTGGACATTTTTTTTCCCTGTAAGGTAAAGTCATAATGTGCTAGTATGCATCACATACTAGCATATTATGTTAAACTTACCTTAAAACGAAGCTGTTCCAGCGCTGCAATATCAGTGCTGCAGGGGCTCCCATCTTCCCCCGTCTTGCTTCTGGGTTAGCGGGCTTTTTTGCTCTGTGATTGGCTGGAGCTGCGATGATGCCCCTCCCGTGCATGCGCGCAGGAGTCGCCATCCATGGCACAAGGCTCTGAAGGAATGGCATGGGTGGACATTCCTTCAGAGCGCAATCGCCAGTGATGTCACTGGCTTAAAGTAATGTAAATATCTTCTAAATGGTGCACATTTAGGAGATATTTACACTACCTATAAGTAAGCCTTATTATAGGCTTACCTATAGGTAAAAGTCAGTAAAGGAAGTTTACTTCCTCTTTTAAGGATCAGGCCTTTTTCTGAAACGTCTTGCTTACAAGTTAAAATCAGTATTTTTTGCTAGAAAATTACTTGGAACTCCAAACATTATATTTTTTAGCAGAGACCCTAGAAAATAAAATGGCAGTCGTTGCAATATTTTAAGTTACACTGTATTTGTACAGCGGTCTTTTAAACTCCAATTTTTGGGATAAAAAACATTTAATTAAAATATATTTAAAAAAAAAAAATGGTTGGTAAGTTAGCCCAATTTTTGTATAATGTGAAAGATGTTACGATGAAATACCTAACATCCCATGCTTTAAAATTGCGCACACTCGTGGAATGGCAGCAAATTACATAGACAATGCTTTAAAAAATGTTAACAGTTACCAGTTTAGAGTTACAGAAGAGGTCTAGGTCCCTAATTATTGCCGTCGCTCTAACAATTGCGGTGATACCTCACATGTGTGGCTTGAACACTGTTTACATTTGCTTCTGCGCGTGAGCATGGAGGAATGGGGCACTTTAATTTTTTTTTCTCTATCGCTCATTGACAGACGTAGTCCTCGGTGATACAGCACCTTCGGGTTATGTTGCCTCCACAGGAGTAGGACTAGACAGGAAATAAAATGCTCTGGCCACACCCTAGGGGCAGTCCCAGAGGGTATATCCTCTCTCTCTCTGCCTCAGCAAATCAGTTTTTTTCTGTCTAGTCAGGAGTAAGGACCTAGATACCTTGCTGGGATCTTCGGTCCTGGCAGGATTTTTTTCTTAGAAAATAATTTTTTAAGACAGCTTTTTTTCTCCAGTGTTCCTGTGAGATGTTCAAGCAAGAAAGCTGAACTGGGCGACGGGCTGGATGTTGAGATCCAGTGGTCACCCCAGTTCAGCCTACGAGCGCGTGCAGGCCATAGCTCCGCGCTGGGTCGGCCGCGACATAGTCCCACTGGACGGGGACTGACTCTGTGAGTTAAACGTCTCGCTGAAACGCCAAAGACCATGAGTCACGGCGCCCGTATTGGTCGACAGCCCTCCTACCTCGGTGGAGAGGGGTACTGTCAGGAGTTGGCGCCCGCCTGGTTCCGGTATAGTGAGTAGTATGTTCCCCCTTTCCCCTTGACGGGTCTTGTGGTGAACGCGGGCCCCTCTCTGTAATGGTAAGGATGGGTTCCCCTCTATCCTACAACATGTCACAGATCCCCCTAATTGAGTGTGATTTTTGTGTACAAGAAGCCAGGAGACTTGGTTTGGGAGCTGACAATCTAATTGTAAAGATGTGTAAATGATTGTAGTCAGTGGCAGTACTAGAACTTTACTGTGATAGTATAAGGTATCCTACCTGTCAGTAGCCACAGGGCGATGTCTATACATGTATACTGCATTCCAGATCATTCCTCCAGCTAAGCAGCGGACCGCATACGGCCCGCTAGGGTCCGGTACCTCCGACCACGCTGACCACCATGAGGGTGAAGGGTTGTGAGGCCGATATCCTTCTGCAGACATGCCGCTATTCTGTGCAGGCCGCCGCCATTGTCTGATAGATCGCACGAGGCCGCCATTTTGGTGTAGCCTCGTGTCTCCAGCATGGGGGCGGCCATGTTTGAGGTGACTCAAACACCTCATGGAGCCAGGGGGAGGAGCCGGCAGGCGTGTTAAGGGGCGGAGCCGCCTCTTTTACCCAGGAAATAGGGCCAAAGACTTCCTGTCTGTAACAAGACAAGCACTGAGCAAGCTGATGAAAACTTCTGTGCATCAGGGATGAGCCTTGGGGTCTGTCTCTCTCTCTGTGGGGTCCAAAAAGGCAGGTAACACTGAGGGGCGCTGTTGCGACTGGGGGACACACAAAAAAAAAAGTTTTTTTTTTTTTTTTTTTTACTTTGTCATTTTTTGTCGCTGGCAAGTGTCTTGTATAATCATTGACCCTGCCGCATAGGTATCCCCACCTGATCCCCTCAAGGTGGCCGCAGGACCCTCCAGTACCCCACTTGTTTTTAATGCATTATCGGCAATTTTGGAGTCTTTGGTATCCCGGGTGGAGGTGGCCTGTCAGGGACGGGGGTCAAGTAGCGACCCCCGCCTACCCCTATTGTTTATCAGATACGGATTCGGAACTGGTCAATGCAGTTGCAGGTCCCTCTTAGGGGGCTGTTGTCTCAGATAATATCTCCTCAGCAGTGAGGAGCACGTTTCTGCCTCCGCCATAGCACAAGAGTGGTGGATGCACTAGTTGTGTCCATCCGGGAAACCTTTAGTCTTGAGGTTACACCGGCAGAGGTAGCTGAGACTGAGATTCCTTTTTGGTACTTGTTAGCCTACCAAAAGGGCGAAGGATTTTCCTTTACCCAAATGGGGTCGTTTTGAAACGAACCCCTGTTATTTCCAAACGCATGGCTAGGTGCTATCCGTTTGAGGAATTCCTCTTTATAGGATAGACGGTACCACCTGCTGTCTTGCCACAGACTGTTAGGATAAAAAGACCTCGTAACTAACGAGGACCTTCCTTTTCTGCTCATATAGAGTTGTTCGTTCCGCGAGGGCGGGCGATAAGGCGAAACCCTCCAAAGCCCCTTTAGAGGGGTTTCAAAGGGCGCTGGTCGGGTAAACAAAGAGTCCGGCTCAGCCAAGCCTGAAGAATATAGCCTGATGCGCCCCTACCCATCTCTGGGGTGGGGGGGGGGATGTCTTCACCGGTTTCTGGAGGACACAGGATCGAGTTTCGATCACTTCCACCGGTGTGATTCTGCCCTTCTAACATTGAACGGTTTCAGGGGTTCTATTCGAACCTATTCACAATGCCCAGGAAAGAGGGCAAGGTGCGTCCAAATCTGGACTTGGGAAGAAATAGAGTCCATCCGTACAGTGGTGGCCTCCCTGCATAAAAGAGATTTCCTGGCGTCCATAGACATATAGGATGCCTATCTTTATATCCCCATCATCGCAGGACATCAGCTTTTTTTCGCTTTTCCAAAGATCATCCCTGGTTCCCACCAGGAGACTGAACTATCTGGGCCTAAGGTTGGATACATCCTGGGCAAGAGAGTTTCTCCTTGCTGGGAAACTCCAGAAGGTTCAGTCAACGATTCGGATGTTGCTGTCCGTCAATTGGCTGGGACTGATGGTGGCCTTCTTAGAGGCAGTACCGTATACCCAGTCTCATACCCGAATTCTCCTGAAGGAGATTCTTTTTTAATGGAATCAGAATTCCGATTCCCTGGACAATCGGATCCGGTTGAGCGAGCGGACCAGGAAGTCTCCGATGCTCAACCAGGGGAAGTCATTTCTTCCGATAGTATCCAGATTACCAATAAGGGTATCGGAACTGAGAGCGATCAGATTTTGTCTGATTTACTGGATCGAGCAGCTCTAGAGCAGCCCGATTCGGATCCAATCGCATATGGCCTCTTCATCCAGAGGTTTTTTCCCTAGCTGTCCCTTCATTGGGACATCCCGGATGTGGATCTGTTGGCACCTTGGCCTAACAGGAAGGTGCGGAGGTTTTTAGCTCGCGCCACGATCCTCTAGCGGACGCAGCAGAAACGCTGATCGCCCCGTGGGGGCAGTATCAGCTACAGCATGCCTTCCATCCTCTCAAGTTGCTGCGGGAACTTCTTCGCAGGATAGAGGTGGAGGGAATTCCAGTTATTCTGGAAATTCTGGATTGACCTCGTCAAGCCTGGTACGCCGACTTGGCGAGGCTAGTCGCGGACGCTCCTTGGAGACTTCCTCTCAGGGAGGATTTGCGGTCTCAGGGACCGATCTTCCATCTTGCTTTACAGTCGCTGGCTTAATGGCCTGGCCATTGAGACCCAGGTACTGAAGGACAAGGGAGTGTCAGCTTCAGTTATTCCTACCTCCAGTTAAAGCAAGGAAAGCGACTTCCAGCACATGGAAGTCTTATATTGCATGGTGTGAATCTATTGGATTTCCCCCACAGACCTATTCGGTGACCCGAATTTTGGTCTGTCTGCAACAAGGGGTTGAGCAGAAACTATCCTTGAGCACGATCAAGGGTCAGGTTTTCGGCGTTAGCAATCTTCTTTCAAGAAACCTTTGGCTAATCATTCCTTGGTGCGGAAGATATTAGGGAGATTCCCTTGCTTACATTCCCAGAAGGTGGCCTTCTTGGTGGCCATTACTTCTCTACGCAGGGTGTCAGAACTGGCCGCATTATCCTGTCGTTCCCCAGATCTGGTGGTTCATAGGGATAAGGTGGTTCTTCCGAATCCATCCTTCCTTCCTAAAGTGGTTTTCGTAAGACGGACTCACTTTTTGTGATCACGGATAGCCCTTGAAGGGGGTTGCCTGTGTCTGCCGCGACCATATCTACATGGATCAGTCAGACGGTGGTACAGGCTTATTCTATTAAGGGTTGGAATCCTCCGTTCCCTGTTAGGGCGCACTTCACTCGAGCGCTCAGTACTTCCTGGGCCTTTCGCCATCAGGCGTCAGTGGTCCAGGTATGTAAAGCGGCCACCTGGTCGTCGGTACATACCTTTACAAAATTTTATAAAATTGATGTGATGGCATCGGCGGATGCCTCATTTGGCCGCAAGGTTTTGCAGGCCGCAATTTGAGGAGACCGGTGGTCTACCTCGAGGGTTTTTTTCTGTTTGAGTCTCATCATTAAGGATGAGCATTGTAAACTTCTAGTTGGCACCGGTTGGGCCTTCTAGATTTGGATTTGATTTCCATTTTCCCACCCCTCATTTGTGATACTGCTCTGGGACTTCCCGAAGGTGCTGTATCACCGAGGACTACGTCTGTCAATGAGCGATAGAGAAAAATGGATTTTTGTAAAATCTTACCGTAAAATCCTTTTCTCTTAGCTCATTGACAGACGTAGTACCCGCCCCTCTGTTTTTTTGAGTTGGGTTGGGTTAAATTCTCTAAAGACTGCTTTTATGACATAACTGATTTGCTGAGGCAGAGAGAGAGAGGATATACCCTCTGGGACTGCCCCTAGGGTGTGGCCAGAGCATTTTATTTCCTGTCTAGTCCTACTCCTGCGGAGGCAACATAACCCGAAGGTGCTGTATCACCGAGGACTACGTCTGTCAATGAGCTAAGAGAAAAGGATTTTACGGTAAGATTTTACAAAAATCCATTTTTTTTGCTGGATCGCACGAGCCGCCATTTTGGCGTAGCCTCGTGTCTCCAGCATGGGGGCGGCCATGTTTGAGGTGATCCAAACACCTCGTGGAGCTAGGGGAGGCGCCGGAAGGCGTGCAGAGGGGCGGAGCCGCCTCCTTTCTTCCTGGGCAACCAGCCAAAAGACTTCCTGTTTGTGAAGACAGCGCTGTAACCTGTTGAAGTGAACTCTGAGCATCAAGTGGTGAGCCTGGGGGTCTATCTCTCTCTCTCGATTGATAGGGATCCCTAGCAGGTAACACTGAGGGGCTTTTGTGGCGCTGGGGGTCTGAAAAAAAAAAAAAAAAAAAGTTTTTTTTTATTTATTTAAAATTGAATTGTATTATCCGGGAAGTTACTGGAATAATCATGGACCCTGCCACACAAATACCCCCACCTGTTTCCCTCGAGGGGGCCACGGGACCCGCCGGTGCACAGAATATGGATGCATTTACAGCAGTTTTGGAGTCTTTGGTGGCTCGGGTGGAGGCAGCCTGTCAGGGACGGGGGTCAAGAAAGCGACCCCCGCCTACCCCTATATTATCTGACACCTCTGACTCAGATTCAGAGATGGTCACTGCAGCTGCAGGTCCCTCTGCAAGGGTTGTTATCTCAGGTAAAGCTCCCTCAGACAGTGAGGAGGACGTTCATTCTCCCGCTATAATTCAGGAAGAAGCATTGGTGGACGCACTAGTTGTGGCAGTGCGGGAAACCTTAAGACTTGAGGTTTTACCGGCAGAGGCAACTGAAACAGAGATTCCCTTTGGTACTAACAAACCCATTAAAACGGTGAAGGTTTTTCCTGAACCCAAGTGTTTTGGTAATAAAATTAAAGGAGAATGGGAGTATTCTAAGCGTACCTTTACGATTTCCAAGCGTATTGCTAGACGCTATCCATTTGAGGAATCCTTCATTAAGAAATGGACGGTACCACCAGTGGTGGATCCACCTATTTCCAGGCTGAATAAAGCCACGGTTATCCCAGTAGAGGACACTTCGTCCTTTAAGGATCCGGTGCATCGAAAGATGGAAGCGGAGTCCCGCACTATCTTCTCCCTGATAGGGTCAGCATTTAGACCAGTAATTGTTATTGGTCTAGTTTCCCAGACACTAACGGAATGGGCGAGATTGGTACGCCAAGACCTAAGGGGAAAAGATATCCCCCAGGGAACATCTGATTTGATGGAACAGATTATACAAGGGCTACAGTTTGCCTGTGACGCAGCCTTGGATGCTACCCCCCTATTAGGGCATGCATCTATGTCAGCGGTAATCCTCAGACGTGTGCTGTGGTTAAAATGCTGGTCAGCTGACCTAGGTTCCAAAAAGACCTTGACGAATCTCCCCTTTCAGGGGAATCGCCTATTTGGGGCCACCCTAGATGAAATTATTAAGGACGCCACTGGGGGCAAGAGCACTTTCTTGCCACAGGCTGCCAAAGCTAAGGGACCTCGTAACAAGCGAGGACCTTTCTTTACCGCCCATAAAGGGTTCGTACGCCCGGCTGGAACAAGCGGGAAAGGCAAGACTCCTCCAGGAGGGTTCAAGAAAGGCTGGTCGGACAAACAGAGGACCGACTCAGCCAAACCCGAAGCAAAGGATTATACAGCCTGAAGGTGCGCCCCCACCCGGGTTGAGGGTGGGGGGACGTTTTCACCGGTATTCAGGACATTAGATCGAGCATCGACTACTACTACCGGTGCGATTCTTCCCTTCCAACATTTAAGTACTACAGGGAGTGGTAGTCACCGTTCCCTGAATAGATCTTTTCCTTTACCTTTTCCTAAGATTAGTCTCTATTCCCCACAGGAATCGGATCTGGTTGACCAGACAGACCAAGAAGCCTCTAGCCGGGTGACTTCGGTCCCTGAGGTTCAACCAGAAAAGATCACCCTTCCTGATAGGAATCAGGTATCTGATAAATGTGTGGGAACAGAAAACGATCAGACTTTCTCGGATGGTCGGGGCCAGATAGCTCTAGGGACGCCTGGTTCAGATCCAGTCAGCGCCAGTGGTCCTAGAAATTCTAGGCTGGCCTCGTCAAGCCGGCCTGGCCGACTTGGACATGCTAGTCGCAGACGTTCCGTGGGAACTTCGTCTCAGGGTATCAGAATAGAGGTACTCACCGAGGCCGAGATGCCGAGAGCGGTTCGCTGTTGCGACTAAGCGCACTCCGCCCCTCTGGAGGTGATACAGAGGGTGGATGGCACAAAGAGGCACAAGCTACCAGCAGGCAGGGTAGAGCTTGCGTGGAGGTCCTGTAGAGCTGGAGCAGAGACTGATCAGGATCCAGCAGTAAAAGTCCGGAGCAGGCTGAGGGTCAAACACAGGTAAGCAGACAATCCAGGTCACAGGCTGAGGGTCAAGGCACTGGAGATAGGAGACAAGACTTGGTCACAAGCAGAGGGTCAAGGCACAGGAGACTGAAGGTAAATCCGGGTCGCAGGCAGAGGGTCAAACACAGGTAAGCAAAAGCAAAGTCCGTAAAACAAGCCAAGGTCGGGTCCAGGAGAAGAGCAGAGCAGGTCAGGGTCAATCCGGGTCACAGCAGGTAAACGATCACACAGGAAACAGGAACTCAGGTACAGGAAGCTGAAAGACAAACCAGCAATTCCTCTGAGCACTTGCTCAGCTTTTATAGGCAGCCAGGAAGTCATGTGGAAGTCATGTGGTGCTTGTCATGTGATGACCAGTCTGCAGCTGAAGGTTTCTCTGACAGTGCCCCCCCCCGAGGGGCGGCCTCTGGACGCCCAAACTGGACATCATTTCCGGGTGATTCACATGAAAAGCTCGGATCAAGCGAGGGGCGTGTATGTTTCTTGAGGGTTCCCAAGAGTTGTTTTCAGGTGGGTACCCCTTCCACTTGATTAGGTATTGGAGAAGTCTACCCCTCTTCCTGCAGTTCAGTATGGCTTCAACCTCAAATTCATTTTCTCCATCCACCTGGACCGGTGGAGGAGGCGGCTCCTCTCTTCCCGGGAAGGGGCTAGGAATCACTGGTTTTAGTAAGGATGCATGAAAGACAGAATGAATCCTGTAAGAGCTGGGTAAGGCCAATTCAAAGGCCACAGGGTTAACCATCCTCTTGATTTTGAACGGCCCTATGAACTTTGGGCCCAACTTCCGTGAGGGAAAAGGTAATTTGAGGTTAGCTGAAGATAACCAAACTTCCTCACCGACCTTGAAAACCGGGTTCTCCTTCCTTCCCCTGTTGTAGTACTTCTTATAGTCATCCTGGGCCTTTTGCATGGTTTCCTGAATCCTTTGAAAGTTCTGTTGGATGGAGGCTATGCGATCTTGGACAGCAGGAACAGATAATTCAGGGGTAGCGTTTGGAAGGAAAGAAGGGTGAAACCCAAAGTTAGACCAGAAGGGCGTTTGGTTGGTGGCTGAATGAACTGAATTATTATACGCAAACTCCGCGTAGGGTAGCAGAGAGGACCAGTCATCCTGAGAGCCAGAAGAGAAACAGCGGAGATACTGCTCCAGAGTTTGGTTCGTTCTCTCTGTCTGGCCATTGCTTTGAGGGTGATACGCAGAGGAGAGACAGACCTTTATTTGTAGTGCTTTACAAAGTTCTTTCCAAAATTTGGAGGTGAACTGAACCCCTCTGTCAGAAACAACACTGTCGGGTACTCCATGTAGCCTTATTATTTCTTTGATAAAAATGTTAGCTGTCTCCAAAGCAGAGGGGGTGCCCACCATGGGCAAGAAGTGTGCCATTTTGGAAAGGCGGTCGACCACAACCAGAATGGAGGTGAAACCTTCCGAGGGAGGAAGATCAACAATGAAGTCCATAGAAACTTCAGCCCATGGGCGTTCTGGAATGGGTAAAGGTCTAAGTAATCCCCAAGATTTGGTGTTAGCCACTTTACTGCGCTGGCAAGAAATACAAGAGAGGACATACTCTTTACAGTCCTGCCTCCAACCAGGCCACCAAAAAGAACGGGCAACCAATTCCAAAGTCTTTTGAGTCCCAAAGTGACCAGCCAGGTTATGGTCATGAAGCAACTTTAACGTCATGGGTCTAGCCTCCGGTGGGACAAAAATTCTTCCTTGGGACCAGAACAAGTCATCTCGTTTCTCCAAGGAGGATATTTCTGGGTCAGTACAATGGCTGGATGCCAACTTGATGGTGGTCATAAGATCAGTGTCTGTGAGCAGAAGGAAGTTTTGTGGAGATAAGATGGTGCTAGGTTCCGTTGACTGGGGAGATTCAGGGAACATCCGGGAGAGTGCGTCTGCTTTCCCATTCTTGAGGCCAGGTCTATAAGAGATATGAAAGTTGAACCTAGAAAAGAAGAGGGCCCACCGGGCTTGCCTGGGTCTTAAGCGTTTGGCTGTCCTGAGGTATTCTAGGTTTTTATGATCGGTGAAGATCATGATGGAATGGGACGCACCCTCCAACAGATATCTCCACTCCTCCAGAGCGAACTTGATGGCCAACAGCTCCCGGTCTCCCACATCATAATTCCTTTCCGGGGAACTTAGTTTCCGAGATGCGAAAGCTACAGGATGGAGGAGAGCCTTGGGGCCCTGTCTCTGGGAGAGGATGGCTCCAGTGGCGGTTTCCGAGGCGTCTACCTCCAACACAAATGGCAGGGCTGGATCCGGATGCCGTAGGATTGGTGCAGAGGTGAACAGGGCTTTGAGCTTGGTAAAAGCTTCCTGGGCCTCTTGGGACCACTGAAAACGACTATGTTGGCGGGTTAGTTGGGTGATGGGTGCAACAATGGATGAGAAGCCAACGATAAACCTCCGGTAAAAATTAGCGAATCCGATAAACCGCTGTACCCCCTTTTTGTCTACTGGAGCCGGCCACTCCTGAATTGCCTTGACCTTCTGTGGATCCATTGCGACCCCGTTGGTAGAAATGATAAAGCCTAGGAATTGCACAACAGATTTTTCGAATTCACATTTCTCTGCTTTAAGGTACAATTTGTGTCTCCTGAGAATTGCAAGGACTGTCTTTACATGAACCCGGTGTAGCTCAATGGTGGCAGAAAAAATAAGAATGTCGTCCAGGTAAACAACTAGGAAATTGTCCAGATATTCTCGAAAGATGTCGTTTACCAGGTGCTAAAATGTGGCCGGGGCGTTACACAACCCAAAGGGCATTACCAAATATTCATAATGTCCAAACCTGGACCTGAAGGCAGTCTTCCATTCGTCTCCAGGCCTGATTCGGATGAGGTTATAGGCACCTCGCAGATCCAACTTGGAGAAGATTCGGGCAGAACGGAAACGCTGAAACAACTCTGGGATAAGTGGAAGAGGATAGCGATTTTTTATCGTTATTTTGTTCAGTTCTCTATAGTCTATGCATGGTCTTAGGGAAACATCTTTCTTTTCCACAAAGAAGATGCCGGCTCCGGCCGGTGAAGATGATGGACGAATGAAACCTTTATCCAAGTTCTCATCAATATACGTTTTAAGAGCCGCTAGTTCAGTCTCTGATAGTGGAAAGATACGGCCAAAGGGTATTTCAGAACCAGGTAGCAAATCAATGGGGCAGTCGTAAGACCGATGAGGTGGTAGGCAATCAGCTTTTTGTTTATCGAAGACATCTCTAAATTCAAGATATACCGGAGGGACGTGCTGGAGATTGTCAGGTGTAGGTGCTACGGTTAAACAGGAGGCTGGAGCTGGAGGAAGGCAATGCTGGGAACAGTAGGGAGAGGAAAAGGAGACTTTCTTCTTGTTCCAATTGATGTCAGGTTCATGTGCCTGTAGCCAGGGGAGCCCCAAAATGATGGGGAACATGGGGGAGAAGATGATGTCAAAGCTTAGAAGCTCCTGGTGGCCGGAGTCCGTGGTGACAAGGATGGGCCTTGTCTGTTGTGTGACAAATCCAGAGCGAGGGAGAGAC
The DNA here is from genome assembly GCF_965119305.1 of Pelophylax lessonae. Taxonomy (NCBI): domain Eukaryota; kingdom Metazoa; phylum Chordata; class Amphibia; order Anura; family Ranidae; genus Pelophylax; species Pelophylax lessonae. The sequence goes on along the minus strand of NC_138770.1, from coordinate 263,969,984 downwards.
CCATCAGCCAGGTAGACTTGGAGGCCTTGTTCTTTGGTTTGCAGGGGAATGTGCAGTTTTTGGGCCAGTGAAGTGTCTAGAAAACAACTACAGGCTCCGGAATCAATAATTGCTGGTAGATGAACTTCCTTTTCCATTAGCTGTAAGGAGACAGAGAGGGTGACATAAGTCTGGGATAAACCAGGGTTCTGAAAGTTCATAAAAAACTGCGAGCGTGACTTACTGGGTCTCACGGGGCAAGTACGCAGAAAATGTCCAGTTCCCCCACAGTACAGACAGAGATTGGCCTGTCGCCGTCGTTGCTTCTCTTCAGGGGTAAGAGGAGCACGGACCAATCCAAGCTGCATGGGCTCAGCCTCTGGAGCAGAGGTGACAGGAGTCACTGGAAAGGATGGGTGAACGGGAGAAGGTTTAGGGAGCATGCAACTAGGTCGGGGACCCTGGGAGCGCTCAGAGCGCCGCTCGCGCATGCGCCTGTCTAGCTTGGTAGCGGATTGGATTAAATCCTCCAAAGTGGCAGGGGTTTCAATCCTGGCCAACTCGTCTTTCAAAGCTTCTGACAGTCCCTGGCGGTACTGGTATTTAAGAGTGGGTTCGTTCCACCCTGTGTCAGCTGACCATTTTCGAAATTCAGCAGTGTAGTCCTCCACTGGTCTCTTTCCTTGGGACAGGGAGTGTAGCACAGCTTCTGCAGTAGCGGTGCGTTGGGGGTCATCATATAGTTGAGACATACTTTCAAAGAAAAGGTCCAAAGAGTTCAGAAGAGAGCTCCTCTGTTCCATCAGGCTGTGGGCCCAGGCCTGCGGCTCTTCGGTCAACAGGGAGATGACAAATCCCACCTTAACTACTTCGGATGAAAAAGTCCTGGGCTGAAGGGCTAAGTACAAGGAGCATGCATTTTTGAAGGCCCGGAACTTTTTGCGATCGCCTGAAAAACGCTCCGGTGTGGGAACCCTGGGCTCAGGGGTAGCCATGATCACTGTGGGGCTTGATGCAACTTGAGAAGAGGAGGCTCCGCTGGTGGGCGCAGGGGCTGCGGCTGTTGATGCAGATGACCCTGAAAGTTGCTGGAGACGACCGTCAATCTGGGCATAGCCTTCCTGCAGTTTCTGGACTACATCAGTGAGGGTTGTGACCTGCTGGCACAGGATCTCAAGAGGAGAACGCGCTCTGTCGGCCTCTGACATGGTTGGTTTGTACTATCAGAATAGAGGTACTCACCGAGGCCGAGATGCCGAGAGCGGTTCGCTGTTGCGACTAAGCGCACTCCGCCCCTCTGGAGGTGATACAGAGGGTGGATGGCACAAAGAGGCACAAGCTACCAGCAGGCAGGGTAGAGCTTGCGTGGAGGTCCTGTAGAGCTGGAGCAGAGACTGATCAGGATCCAGCAGTAAAAGTCCGGAGCAGGCTGAGGGTCAAACACAGGTAAGCAGACAATCCAGGTCACAGGCTGAGGGTCAAGGCACTGGAGATAGGAGACAAGACTTGGTCACAAGCAGAGGGTCAAGGCACAGGAGACTGAAGGTAAATCCGGGTCGCAGGCAGAGGGTCAAACACAGGTAAGCAAAAGCAAAGTCCATAAAACAAGCCAAGGTCGGGTCCAGGAGAAGAGCAGAGCAGGTCAGGGTCAATCCGGGTCACAGCAGGTAAACGATCACACAGGAAACAGGAACTCAGGTACAGGAAGCTGAAAGACAAACCAGCAATTCCTCTGAGCACTTGCTCAGCTTTTATAGGCAGCCAGGAAGTCATGTGGAAGTCATGTGGTGCTTGTCATGTGATGACCAGTCTGCAGCTGAAGGTTTCTCTGACACAGGGAGTGTCTGTGGTCTCAAGGACCAATTTACCATCGTGCTTTATAGTCGCTGGTTTTAATGGCCTGGCCATTGAGACCCAAGTACTGAAGGACAGAGGGTTGTCAGCTTCAGTCATTCCTACCCTTATTAAAGCAAGGAAAGCGACTTCCAGCAAGGTCTATTATCACACATGGAAGACTTATATTGCGTGGTGCGAATCTTTAGGATTTCCTCCACGTACCTATTCGGTGACTCGAATATTGGCCTTTTTGCAAAAAGGGGTTGAGCAGAAACTAGCCTTGAGCACCATCAAGGGTCAAGTTTCAGCATTAGCAATCTTCTTTCAGAAACCTTTAGCTACCAAATCCTTGGTGCGGAATTTCATCCAGGGGGTGCGGCACCTGGCTCCACCAGTCTGCGCGCCCTTACCGCCCTGGGATCTTAATTTAGTTTTGTCGGTTCTACAGAAACCTCCCTTTGAAAACATCAGGGAGATTCCCTTGCTTACTTTATCCCAGAAGGTGGCCTTTTTGGTGGCTATCACTTCTGCTCGCAGGGTGTCAGAACTGGCTGCATTATCATGCCAGTCCCCATACTTAGTGATTCATAGGGATAAGGTAGTACTTCATCCTAAGCCATCCTTTCTTCCTAAGGTGGTTTCAGATTTTCATCTGAATGAAGATATTGTACTACCTTCCTTGTGTCCTCAGCCCAATCATCATCGGGAACATGCGTTGCATTCCTTGGATGTGGTTCGGGCAATCAGGGTATACCTGAAAGCTACGGAATCATTCCGTAAGACGGATTCACGTTTTGTGATCACGGATGGCCCCAGAAAGGGGTTGCCTGCATCTGCCGCGACTATTGCCAAATGGATTAGACAGACAGTGGTACAGGCTTATTCTAGTAAGGGTCGGAATCCTCCGTTCCCTGTTAAGGCGCACTCCACTACAGCGCTCAGTACTTCCTGGGCCTTTCGCCATCAGGCGTCAGTGGTCCAGGTATGTAAGGCGGCCACCTGGTCGTCGGTACATACCTTTACAAAATTTTATAAAATTGATGTGATGGCATCGGCGGATGCCTCATTTGGCCGCAAGGTTTTGCAGGCCGCAATTTGAGGAGACCGGTGGTCTACCTCGAGGGTTTTTTTCTGTTTGAAAAATTTCTTTTTGTTGAGTCTCATCATTAAGGATGAGCATTGTAAACTTCTAGTTGGCACCGGTTGGGCCTTCTAGATTGGGATTTGATTTCCATTTTCCCACCCCTCATTTGTGATACTGCTCTGGGACTTCCCGAAGGTGCTGTATCACCGAGGACTACGTCTGTCAATGAGCGATAGAGAAAAATTGATTTTTGTAAAATCTTACCGTAAAATCCTTTTCTCTTAGCTCATTGACAGACGTAGTCCCCGCCCCTCTGTTTATGAGTTGGGTTGGGTTAAATTCTCTAAGCACTGCTTTTGTGACATAACTGATTTGCTGTGGCGGAGAGAGAGAGGATATACCCTCGGGGACTGCCCCTGGGGTGTGGCCAGAGCATTTTTATTTCCTGTCTAGTCCTGCTCCTGTGGAGACAACATAACCCGAAGGTGCTGTATCACCGAGGACTATGTCTGTCAATGAGCTAAGAGAAAAGGATTTTACGGTAAGATTTTACAAAAATCCATTTTTTTCTTTTTAATTTATTTTTACACTGTCCCTTTTTTTTTTTTTTTTTAATATAAACATCCCTTTTGACAGCAATAGTCTGGTGTCAGGTATTTTTTTTGGAGGAATCTGGGGTCTATAAAAATCCCTCCTTTGCAAGTTTTGGCTGTTTTGAATATTGACATTTATTTAAAACCTGGTGCCTTTAAGGCTCCAGTAAACCGGAAGTGGCGTTGTGACGTCACTTCTGGGTTACTAGATTGAAGACTCGATCAAAGCCAATCCCAGCTGGTTGCTCGGGCCTCCTGGTGGGATGGGAGAGCCCAGCCAGAGCGCGGAAGGTATTACTCGGGGACAACCACTTGAATCCAAGAATGTACAGGTGTGTGATTTTGCGGCAGGTGGTTAACCACTTGCCGACTGCCGCATGACTATCTACGTCGGCGGTCAGCCCCTCACAGGCAAAGCGACGTAGGTCTACGTCGCTAGCCTGTGAGGGTCTAGGGAGCGAGCGGACCCCCCCGCGCGCGTGTGACCGGCGGACCTGATGTCCGCCGGTCACTCTGCGATCGTCGGGGGAGAGGGAGAGAGAAAGGCGGGTTGTGTAAACAAGCTGCCTGTCATTCTCCCCTGTGTATGAAGGATGATCATACGGTTCTACTATGTAGAACCGTTGATCACTGTTCATACATCTGAAGCCACAGCCAATCACAGTAGAAAGCATGCCGCTAGGGACACACATAGCCCCTCCCTTTCAAAAAAAGTTAACCCCTTCACTGCCAGTGTATTTTTACAGTAACAGTGCATATGTATAGCACTGATTACTGTAGAAATGTCACTGGTAACCCCAAAAGTGTCAAAACTGTCAGTCAAGGGTCCGATCTGTCCGCCGCAATGTCGCAGTACCGCAAAAAAAATCGCAGATCGCCGCCATTACGCGTTAAAAAAAAAAAACCAACAAAAATCTTTCCCTTTGTTGGTAAACGCGATAACTTTTGCGCAAACCAAAATACGCTTTTTGCGATTTTTTTTTTTTTTTTTTACCAAACATATGTAGCATAAAACAAATTGGCCAAAAATGTTAAAAAATTTGGATTTTTACATTTTTTTGGGGGGAATTTCATATAAAAAAATGTGAAAAATATTGCTATTTTTGCAAAATTTACGTTCTTTTTTTTTGTTTATAGCGCATGATCAAAAAATCGCACAGGTGATCAAATACCACCAAAAGAAAGCTCTGTTTGTGGGGAAAAAAAGGACGCCAAATTCGTTTAGATACAGTGTCGCATGACCGCGCAATTGTCCGTTAAAGTCACGCAGTGCCGCATCGCAAAATACCCCCTGGTCAGGAAGGGGGTAAAATCTTCCGGGGCTTAAGTGGTTAAAGTGGTTGTAAACCCTCTCATATACCCAGTGAAGAAACCGAGATTAAACAAATTCTCCTACATAGGTTTTATTAGTTTATCTGCAGTCTTCCCCGCTCTACACCTGTTTCAAAAGAGCAGATTGTGCTAAAAATCTTTCTTCATCTGTCAGCAGCACAGCGAAGAGGTTGGAGAGATGGCAGCTACAGTGTGTGGGAGCTGATTGGAGGAAAGGCACACCCCCACTCCACAAAGCAGAACTGTGTTCTGAATAGATAAGCTCCATTCTGGGCCCCCCCCCTTCCTGACACAAATTTATCTCATGTGTTGGGAAAACTACTCAGAAGTGACTTATGCTGGAAGATTTCCATTCACTTTTTGTCACCAGAACTAGTGTGGCAATTGGAAGATTTGCCCTCCTATTTCTGTTCTGGTGACAACCCAAAATGAAGGACTTCACTTTAACTTTTTGGTGATCATGATAAGCTTGACAAATCAAGAGAATAAATTTCCCTAACCGAGACACAGAAACTAATAGACTGGGCAGGTGTTCAAATCCCTCTCCACTCTATCCAAAACCCAAAAAAGGTTGTGCCTTTTAGTTAAACTTTAAGAAAACAGCAATAATCTGTTGCTTGCGATAATACTTGAGTAGTCATTTTGGTACAGGTGTAAATCTCTTGATGTGGCTTGCATGCTTTCAGGGATTTACGTCATGCTTTAACAAGTATAGTGTATATCTGGTACAGCTTTAATCACCATGGGCAGATGTATGCTACAGTTGTCTCCCGAGCACGGAAATACACCTGCAGTTTACATTGTATTATGTACCTGTGGCCATGAGGCCTTTCAGTGTTCTTTTTTTTTTTTTATTATATATATTTTTATTTTGTCAAGCTTCAGAAAAAAGTCATCCATTCATTGTTCAAGACAGCTAATGAAGAACTATACGAAATAGGTTTTTAAGAAACTGCAGAAGGTAAGTGTAAGGTAATTGCACCTACTACCATGTTGTCTGTTCTGAGATACATTGCAATGAAAAGAATGCGCCATAAACATGTTTAACGCTGACTATATCAATTGAAATAATGCGTCATAAGTAGATGGCTGCACTCACCATGGGGTTTTCACTGTGCTGTGGCAGAAGAGAACAGAGCTCACTGTAACTAACTCATTACACATTGCACGCATAAGGCCTTATCCAAAGGCTGTAAAATAATGAATTTACAACCAGTTTTTATTTACAGATCTAAACGCAACTTCATTGTTTTCAAATGCACTGTGTTCAGATCCATAACACAAAATCCAAAAATCTGCACCCGAGAAGGTGTGTGTATACATGTATGCCAATTAAAAAAAAATAACAGGACAATTTTTACTTATTACACAGGAACTTTTATTTTTAGTGCTCTGCCATTTGAATGAGACTTTACTCATAACTTTTAGAGTTCTTTTCAAATTGTTTCCTATAGGAGCTACGTACGTATAATCTTTGCCTTCGCTCTGGCCACAGACTGCTAGTTGGCATTTAAACAAATGTTCCTTCTCATTGGCAAGAAGCTGCAATGTCATAGAGATTGTATAAAGAGCCAAACACATAATTTAAATGACCATAAATGTCCATATATTCCAGAGTCATGATGTAACTATATCATGCACCACACCTATGGGAATTTCTTTTTTTTTTTACATTATGGTTAAATACAGGTCTGAATTTCAGAGAAATGGCCACTAAAGGCCACTTTTGCTGGGCTACCTTCATGGTCCCAAATCTTGGTAGACGCGTAGCTCTGGGCACTTTATTTAAAATAAATATATGTAGTCTCCTAAAGCCTTTATTCTTGTAGGCATGCCTAAAAACGCGATGAGATAAGAAATACGTGATGCATAACTGGCCTCCTGAGCATTCACTGCCCTAATTTATCTAGCCTGTGTGGGCACAAATTCACATTTGATTTAAAAAAAAATGTAAGAACATCTCCTAGTCTTCAATTTGTCAACATAACAGCTAGAAGAGTAGCATTTTTGGAAGGAGAAGTCCGCAATGGCAGCTTCCACGCATTTCTCAGGACATAAGGGAAAATTTTCTTCTGTGCACGAGTATAGTATACTATAAATATCAAAATGTCATGTGATGTGTTACCTTTGTTGCCATCTGATTTTTGCGCCTCTTTACTTTAAGGTATTCCCAAACAGCAGCTTTTCCCTGGCTGTATACCTCCACTGGTGGGTCTGTCATAGGATTCCCATCCAGGACAAGCAGGTCAAGCGTGTGTAACATGTCCAAATTGTCTGGCAGAGTAGACAGTTGGTTGTTGTAAAGAAGCAGTTTTTGCAGCCCTGAACAAGAAAGAAGAAAAAACACTTGCTGAAAATAACTGATCAGTGACCTTATTACCGTGTCACTGCAACACAGAATTGCTAATTACACCGAAAAGAGATTTATTTACTGCAGTGCAATCTTTAGGCACAAAGAGCACATAAAAGTACCCATAGCAGCCTATTATATTTTTAGTAAAGCTGGCAATACACTATCAGAATTTTGTTTTAAGTTTCAAAAATGTTAATTTAATTTTCTATTGCTTAATGGGGTCAAATTAATGTTTAGTGACAAAAAAATTGGATGGAGGTTTTTTCTCGAACAAATACATTTCTGACAGTGTGTGTGTGGTGTTCGTTCAGGAAAAGGCATTAATTCCCAAACAAAATGTTTTAAATCAAACACAATTTTGAAGTACTTTTGAATGGCATTTGTCAAGTCATTGACTGTACAGAGAATCTTCATATGAATGTTCTTACGAACACTCGTTAGAAATCTACTTGTTTATGGCCAGCTTTACTGTAGTCTTATTATAGAAAAAAAAAAAGGGGAGCGCCTAAACCAGCTCTATAAACAAAGTTTAATATATCAGAACATCCAAAAAATAATAATAGTCTTTTTAAATGTGATAGCCCAATGATAAGGTGAAGAAATGAATATCCCAGTTCTTCCAAAAAATCCAATACAAGGGGATAGAAGAAATGTTCTTCATTCTTCCAATTCGCTTTAATAGTGCTGCACAACACCTTGCTCCATCTCCTATAGAATAACACTCTCTAGAAACTAAGACTATAATTGAAGTAGGTGTCAGAAAGTAACTGTAATCACGAATAAATCTTTTTACCATTAGTAACTCATATTTAGATATCCATGTCCGTGATGCTGTGGTACTGCTCCAGGAGACAAACAAACCACAGAAACCAAACTCTAACAGAATATTTAAACTTACAAACATCTGCTTATCCATTTCACCTTGTCTGGGCATTGCAACTAACAAAGCACCAAACAGAATTTGTCACTTAAATAAAACATTTGGAAAAAGTTGTATCCGTCGTCTGCAACAAAACAGTATATTAGGGAGTGAATGTGCAGGAGAAACTGCTTTTGTGAAAAAAAGAGGACCTGTTACATACAAAATAAAGTTCAGTTGTATAAATGTCCACATGGAAAATGCATGTCATTTTGATGACTAATGGGCCATACACACTATAAGATTTTCTGAAGACTTTTTCCTTCAGACTTACCAAAACCATATAATATGAGGTCAAACCTAAACACTTTCAATTTGTATGCAATCTGGCAGGCCCTTGCACTACATAGAAAAGGTAAATCTGAAGGAAATCTAACCACAAAAGTTGGATAGTGTGTATCCAGCTTAACTGATTCATTAATTCATGCGTTTAGATTAATTTTATTATGGTATACTTACCATAGATTTTGCAGACTGAATCTGGTAGATGACTTAGGTGGTTACTGTGGCAATCCAGAACTTTGAGGCTCTGCAGCTGATCCAGTGTGGATGGAAGACATTCCAAACTGTTGTTTTCAATGTACAGCTCTCTCAGATTCTACATTCGACAGGAAGAGCAACTGGTCATTTTCACAGAAAGCAATAGAGCTGGTGTTATATCAGGAATTTTCTGATAAATGGTCCAAGTCACTACTTAACACTACTAAAAAAGCCAGATACTCTGCTAAAAAAGGACAAAACATAATGTAAAAAAACAATATGCTGAGAGAACTTTAAGGCCTCATGCACATGGGGCGTTTGAAAAAATGAGCTGCAAAGCCAGTTCTGATGCCAGGAAAAAGCAGCTGTAAAAACGTCCTTTTAGAAGTGTTTTGTATGTTAAAGCACTTTTTAGCCACGTTTAGCAGCGTTAGTCTTGCTCTGCCCTCTTCTATTTTCCAATCTCAAATCCAACTACTACAGCTTAAAAACGTCTGACGTGGCCTAACACTGTGTAGCAAGGTTTCCAGGCCTATGGCCTGATGTGGGCCTGCCATTAGAACCGGTACTCTCTCCTACCCATATGAGCTGCGGTGTGATAACTGAAACAGCAACAACTCCGGCATCTTTGTGGTTTTTATTTGATTTAAAGGGGATGGGAGAAGGGAGTGAGTGGGATACTCCTTGTGGCTCAAACTAATTACACGTGGGACTTTGTTACTGAAAAATGCCCGTTGGCGCCTCCTTGATGCCAGCCGGCGCCAGCCAACGCTCACTGACTCTTAGAACTCTCTGTGTAACCGAAGAAGCGTTGAATCCCCGACTTATAGTCCTGTAGATCCAAGACTGAAAGCTGTAGACTCCTGACACTGCTGTGTTGTGGAAGTCACTAAATACTGTCCCCCGCTTGGTACAGCTTGAGGTAGTATCTTGTAGAAATTTGTGTAACTGTCGCTTCACTGACACTCTCTGTACAATTCAAGGCCCAGACCGCTGGTACCCCCTTTACAACTTCAGGGTCCTCTACCTAGGCATCCCCTTTACAGCTAGCTGACACTGGATCCCAGAACCTCTTCCGGAGTGGTCCCCTCTAACTCTTCAGGCAAACCCCCAGGGGCAATTCTCAGTACTCACGACCTGTGCAGGCTTTCCTGGGACTGGACCCATATCTCTCCGCAGGCTCTCGGCACACCGGATCCCCTCAGCTCAACTCAGCACTCTCTGGATACTCAGGCCACACCCCGAGACATCCACCTTCCTCAGACAGGAGGAGAGACAGCAGCACTCTCCTTCCTGGGACTCTGCTCCCGCCAAAGACAACCTGTCACGCACTTCCCCCAGACTTATACCCACTCCCAGAATCCTTTGCAGCCTAATCTGCCTTCTGGGGTAGTTACAAGCTGGGATGTGTCCCCTGATTGGGCTTCCCACACTGCCCTATGAGAAACCTTTCACAGGAGCCATTGGGGATACTTCTCCCCTCAGCAGGCACATCTGGAAGTCCTGACACCCTACCTAACAAATCACAGCCCTGCTGTTAGGCAGACCAGGCCCACTATACATTTTACCTAGCCACCTACCTGTAGGGTGCTACACCTGTATGCAGCCTTTAGCAGTGTCAGGTGTTTTTACAGCCTAATGCTGCTGCTCCAGAACTCGTTGGCCCTGGGTTTTTTTTTTTTACAGCTTGAAAACGCCTATGCCACTTACAGCTTCTAAAAGCCTAAGTGTGCATGTGGCCATAGAATAACATGGAGGGCGTATTTAAACTGCAAAAAAAAAATGTCTGTTGCTCCTAAAAGCGGCTGTAAAAACACCCTGTGTGCATGAGGCCTAAAGATTCCTATTGCTTGTCTCCTGAAAGTATTCTGGCTGTCACGCCCATCGTATGGTTTCAATACCCCAGAGCACATATGACAGCGGGTGATTTACTAAAACTGGAGAGTGCAAAATTGGGTGCAGCTCTGCATAGAAACCAATCAGTTTCTATTTTTTTTTGTCAAAGTCTTTACTAAACAAGCTGAAGTTAGAAGCCAATTGGCTACCATGCACAGCTGCACCAGATTTTAAATTCTGCAGTTTTAGTGAATCAACTGCAGTAGGTTAAAAAAAAAATATTCTTAACCCCCTCCTTGGGTCAGTATGATCAACTCACTGGAATAAAATATTGCTTTCCTAGCCTTTAGTAATGGTAATCGTGGATATTATTAGTTGTAAGAAAATTATCACGTCCTATCCCACAATTTAATCACAGTTAGTGTAAGGAACCCCTTCCTAAACTGATGATAAAATCTTCTTTCAAAGTTATAATAATGTCATGTTTTTTATATTTGTATGTATCCAGAGCAAACATCTATCATGCATTGAGTGTTTAAAGTATATGCAATGCCATACATGACAGTGGGGGACCCCCCCCCCCCCTCGGTTTCCAGTTCAACAAAGAGTGCTACACACAGGCTAACATTCGGTACATGTGCTTAAGTCCTTACCTAGCTCTGTTTTGACCAACTTTATTCTATTTGATATTCACCTAGCCTATGTGCATGAACTCACATTTTCCAACATTTAATTATTATTGATAATCAAATGCTCATGTTGCTATTTTGTCAAGATTACTTGGAAATATGGCATAATGTTGCTGCTTTTTCAATAACCCTACATATTTTGTGTCACCTGTAAAAAATGAAAGCATTGGTATTATCTTGGACATTTTACATACAGGCAACTCAAGTATCCTAATATTGATTAGTGGAAATTGATAACTACTGCAGTAGGGAACAGACACAAAAATAATCTTTCCAAATAACTCTTCTGACTTTATTCCGCTAGTCACATTCTTCTTCTTTTTTTTTTTTTTTATACATATGCTTATGTAGCTATCACATTAAAACTACAATTTTGCTTTTAAGGTAACAGGGGTAATAACTGAGGTGGATTCCTTTTTTATTAGGGTCTTAAAGTAGAAGTCCACTCTAACACTTAAATCCCTGCATCTACAGACCTCCACGATCTAACACTAACCTATCTAACCCTGTAAAAAAAAAAAAAAAAATCAGTATACTTACCTTTTTTAGCTTTTTTACTTTTACCTTTTTTGAAGCCAATCTGACCCGATCCCACGCTGAGCTTCCCTGTGGAGGCGGGTGCAGAGGACACAGCTGACAACGGAAGCCCCATAGTAAGTCTATGGGTGACTTCACTCCCCATTAATTTCCTCTGCAGAGCTTCCGCCACTGGAGACCGGATTGGATCGGCTTCAAAAAAGGTATGTATGCTGATTTCTTCTTTACAGGGCTAGATAGGTTAGTGTCAGATCGTTGAGGTCTATAGATTCAGGGATTTTAGTTTTAGGGTGGACTTACACTTTAAGAATATGAGTACATGGCAGAAGAGTTAGTATGGTGCCAAGGATGTTGACTGCAGTGGATAAAATATATAAAATAAAATACATGTCTGTTTCAGGCTTTTTATTTCATCCCCAGATCATTATAAATACAGTATATTGCAAGAAGTCAATATGAAGTTTTCCTTTGAATCTTTTAGTTAGCTCACAAAACATCAATTGTGTTCACTCTTTTGTTGAGTATATGTGTTTATCTTAAGCTTGCCATACACTAGTAGAATTACATTTGGAAAAATAGAAAAATATAAAAGCATTTTTCACATTCAAATTGGACATGTTGTAATAGGTATGATGTATGCACAAAATTAACCTGTTTAATATGTCTGGAATTCCAGTCAAGTAGCAGGTCTGGATGAAATTTGAAGTGCTTTCAAACAAATTTAGTTGACTCAATGATGGCAAGATCAAATGCCAGATTAATGAAATAGAAAAAATATAATACAAACGTGACCTCACCGTGAGCATGCATATGTTGTCTGGTAAATTTATAAGTTGAGTGCCACGATCCTGTCCAATATACAATTTCTCCAAAGATTCCAGCCAGAAGATCTCCTCTGGAAAAGCAGGAAACCTGTTTCCAGTAATTCCCAAGTGTGTCAGGTTTTGTAATGATTTTATTTGTGGTGGAATCTAAATTAAGAACATTTGTTTTTACTAAGTTGAAACTATGCTACTTCAATTTTAATACACATACAGACTCACACTTTGAAATGGTCTGTTTTAAGAAAACCCAACACGAGTCAAAACTTTCAAGTTATGGATAGAGTAACCTCTGTCAGCTTTCGAGATTTAAATTTACTTTTTCCCTGTGAAATCAAGATAGGAAATCAAGAAAGTAGGGGGCATTGGGATAGGAGGACAAATATAACAATGAAAACCTCACAGACGTTCTAGTATAGTTATAGGATTTCAAAGAAGATTCCTTAGAGGAATACCCTGTTCGACCTGGACATTGTATTCTGACCGAGATATGCCCGGTCTCAGCTGTTCCCTGCTGACCAAAACATGCCCAGTCCCTGCTGATATGGCCATCATTTTAATCAGTTTATGGCCAGCTTAAAGTGGTTGTAAACCCTCAAATATACCCAGTGAAGTGAACAGCCTCAGATGATTCACAGAGATTAAACAAATCCTCCTACATAGGGTTTACTTGTTTATTTGCAGTCTTCTCTTCCCTAAACTCCTTCAAAAGGGCAGAAAAGTGATAAAACTCTTCATCTGTCAGGAGCACAGAAGAGGGAGGGGGAAGACTACAGTAACAGTGTTTGAGAGCTGATTGGAGGAAGGGAACTCACCCCCCCCCCCTCCACACAGCAAAAGAACTGTGTTGTGAATAGACATGCTCCGTTCTGAGCATTACCTTCCCCTCCTGACACAATTTTATCTCATGTGTCTGGAAAACTTCTCAGAAGTGACTGATGCTGATAACAGAGGAATGGGGGAATAAGTTAACAAATTCCAAACTAAGGTAATTAACTCTTGTATTTAGGAGATATGAAAACAGAAGAACCACCTACAATTTAAGGGGCTTTTCCCTCCTTGTAATGAGGATTCAGAAGGTATCACATTGTTGATTGTGATTCAGTTTATTACAAGAAAGCAAGACAAAGTGTTTCGGGGGCCTGCATCTCCTTCATCAGTGTTGAGCATCAATGTAAATTAGCTTGATACACACTATACAATTTTCTTAAGATTTTTTCCTTTAGATTTACCAAAACCATATAATATGGGGTCAGACCTAAACACTTTTAATTTGTAAAAAGGCACGCCCTTGCACTACTTAAGGGCCATACACACTATAAGATTTTCTGAAGACTTTTTCCTTCAGATTTACCTTTTCTATGTAGTGCAAGGGCCTGCCAGATTGCATACAAATTGAAAGTGTTTAGGTTTGACCTCATATTATATGGTTTTGGTAAGTCAAAAGGAAAAAGTCTTCAGAAAATCTTATAGTGTGTATGGCCCATTAGTTGAGGGTAAATCTAATGCCCTGTACACACTATCAGATTATCTGAAGACTTTTGTCTTCAGATTTACCTTTTCTATGTAGTGCAAGGGCCTGCCGGATTGCATACAAATTGAAAGTGTTTAGGTTTGACCTCATATTATATGGTTTTGGTAAGTCTGCAGACAAAAGTCTTAGATAATCTGATAGTGTGTACAGGGCATAAAGGAAATCTACCAACAAAAGTTGTATAGCGTGTATCCAGCTTAATGGGCCATACACACTATCAGATTATCTGAAGACTTTTGTCTGTAGACTTACCAAAACCATATAATATGAGGTCAAACCTAAACACTTTCAATTTGTATGCAATCTGGCAGGCCCTTGTACTACATAGAAAAGGTAAATCTGAAGGAAAAAGTCTTCAGATAATCTGATAGTGTGTATGGCTCTTAAGTCATACTGTGTGAGAAGAAATGCAACAGTAGCTTTAATATAAATCAGGTGTGTAGGATAACAAAACTCAAATGAATGGCTTGTAGAAAAAGAATTCTGAGTGTGTGTTTTGCAGAGATCTGACATAAATAAGCACCCATTTAATTATCCAACACACCCAACTTATGTTCCTGCTAGTTTTGCACTTCATCTCACATATGTATATATACCTGATTACACTGTTGCTCAGCCCTGATAAAGGGGTGCAGAGCCTTGACACATGTTGGCTTACTTTCTTTTAATAAACAAACAACAATGTCACACCTTTTGAATCCTCATTACAAGAAGAAAGTAGCCCCTTAAAAGGTGAGAGCATCACCTGTGTTTTCCATTTCTCCCGCATGTAACAACATTATAACTTCATAAAATGTCTTGGGAGGTCAGTATGTTGTTTTTTTTTTTTATTGGCTTATAAGTTCTTAAAAACCAAATTGAGAGAAGATGTATGTGTAATTACTCATAAAGTTAGCATTTCATTAGGCTGAACAAAAGTCATTATATTTATAGCCACTACAGCAATACTGGAATTTAGAGATTGCGCTTTGCTTACCAGGTCTGTATAGTCTTTTTACATAAACCTCATTGCCAGATGAAGTAAAATAGAACATAACATTATAAAATGACACCTAGCTGTATCAGAAAAATTCAATTTTTATCTCTAAGCTAAGATTTTGTTACTTTATATTATATTGTAGAATAGGATTGTATAATCTTACCAAGCTCATTAAGTTGTCATCTAGTGAAAGCACTTGAAGATACTTGAGAGCACAGATCACAGTAGGGAATTCAGTAAAAGAGTTTTGACTAAGGTCCAGTATCTTGAGGAATTCCAACTTCGCAAATTCAGCAGGTAACATTGACAATCCTGTGTTTTTCAGATAGAGGACACAGAGGGAATGTAACTTAGTTACTGTAGATGGTAAGATTTTCAGGCCATTATTTGACAGCCCAAGTTCATTCAGATCTCCCAATTCTTTAAGTGAATGAGAAAGCTTTTGAAGGTGATTGCCAGAAGCATCAAGAACTGCCAACTTTGTGCAGCGACTGAGAGTCTTTGGTATGAACGACAGATTATTTACACTAATAAACAGTTTATTAAGATTAGATAAATAACTAATTTCTTCAGATATAGATGTCAATCTATTTTCCTCAAGATCAACAATTTCTAGGCTTTGAAGTACACAGATCTCTTTTGGAAACAAGGCAAATTTATTTTTCCTTAAATAAATTTCTTTAAGATGTGTTAAATTAACTACTTCTGATGGAAGAGATTTAAGTCTGTTGTTGGAGAGGCCCAGTAGGTGCAAATGATGGAGTTTTTTGCAGATCAGAACGGGAAATTCATTAAGGTTTATACTATAGAGTCTTAACTCGCGGAGCTGATGCAGTCTACTAATGATCTCCAGGGAGCTCCAGTCAAGTGGGTTATCACTAAGGTCTAGGCTCTCTAGCTTTTTTAGCTCTCCAAACTCATCACAAATCTGAGTAATGTTATTGTTATTCAAATAAAGGACTTTTATATTATGGAGCTGGTAGATGTCCTTAGGAATTGTTTCAATTTGGTTCTTTTCTAAGTGCAGTTCTTCAAGATCTTCCAGATCAAGAACCTGACCAGGTAACTCTTTATGCTTCTGCTGGGAAGAATCAAGGAAAAGGACTCGATGTTTTAACTGTACGGGTAGCTCAGACTCAGGTTTTCCTTCAACTGACACCCAAGTCTGCTCATTGGTATCCAATAGAACTGATGTGACGGCATTTAAAAAGCGAACGTTGCACATCTTTCCTGATGCGCTTTGACGAAATTCAGGCATTCCTGCAGCTGTAGTCTACATATGTTTTAACCTACAAGCACAAACAGAAAACCTAATTTAATTTGATATGACTTTAGCATTGATCATATTTATACAATTGCAAAGCACAATTTTGGGAAGTTAGAGCGAAACTGAACCCTTTTATTCTTTACAGCCATGGAAGTTGCCATCTTGGTTTATATTTGATCTGCAGTTGTCATAATGCTGCATGTGTGATCAGTTATGACACCAGCCATTTGATGGCTTGACAGTTTGGTTGCAAGCACAAGAAGTTTTTGCTGATAAGGGCTTGTTCACACCAGCCTGCAAGCATTTACAGTATTTAGGAGTGCATTGCATGGTTTATTTTTTCCATTGTTTAAACCTTAACCCTTTGCCGACCTCCCACCACATATAAACTGCGGCAGGCTGGCTTGGCTGCGCGAATCGCCACACCTGTACAGCGGTTCACGGGAGCGCTCCTGGGGACGAGCGTGCGCCACCTGCGGTGCGCACCCGCCCCCTGCGGTGCGCACCCGTCCCCCACTAGGCAGCAGGGATGACACGGGACTGGCGGCAGCGATTGCCGCCGGGCACCCGCGATCGCTCCACGCTGAGAGAGAGGGATGGTCTGCTGTTGTAAACCCAGCAGACCGTTGTTCTCTCTGAAATAATCACAGAGCTCCTGTGATCCTCCTATATAGGAGCACAGGTCTCTGTGTTCATTTCACAAATCCCTCTCCCATACAGTTAGAAAACACTCCCCAAGGCTCACACTTAACCCTTTGATCACCCCTGGGTTAACTCCTTCCCTGCCAGTGTCATTATTACAGTTACAGTGCATATTTTTAGGACTGATTACTGTCGTAATGTCACTGGTCCCCCTAAAAATGTAAAAAATGTCAGTTAGGGGTCTGACCTGTCTGCCGCAATGCCGCAGTTTCATTAAAAATTGCAGATCGCCGCCATTACTAGTAAAAAAATAAAAATAAAATAAAAATGACAAATCTTTCCCCTAGTTTGTAGACACGATATCTTTGCACAAACCAATCAAAATACGCTTATTGGGATTTTTTTTACCAAAAATATGTAGCAGAATACAAATTGGCCTAAAAGGATGAAAAAAATTGATCTTTAATTTTTTTATTTTTTTTGGGAATGTTATATAACAGAGAGTGAAAAATATTGTTTGGTTTTTTTTTTTCAGAATTATCACAGGTGATCAAATACCACCAAATGAAAGCTCTATTTGAGGGGAAAAAAGGACATCGATTTTATTTAGGTACAGTGTCTCACGGCCGCGCAATTGTTCGTTAAAGTAACGCATTGCCGAATTGCAAAAAATGGCCTGGTCATTAAGGGGAGCAAATCCTTCCGGTCCAGAAGTGGTTAAAGTGATTGTAAAGTCTTGTTTAAAAAAAAAAAAAAAATAATGACAAACATGTTATACTTCTCTCCTCTTTGCAGTTGGTTTTGCACAGAGCAGCCCAGATCCTCCTCTTCTCCGTTCCCTCATTGCTGCTCCTGGCCCCTCCCTCCTATCGAGTTCCACCACAGCAAGCAGCTTGCCATGGGGGCACCCGAGCCAAGCTGCAGCTCCGTGTGTCCATTCAGACACAGAGCTGCCATTTGGCCCCGCCCCTCTCTCTCCTGATTGGCTAACTCTCACTTACTCTATCCAAAATGAAAAAAATGTTTTTTTTCTTTAGTTCTACTTTAAATACAATGAAAGAATGTCCTGCTTGACCCCCCACTCACCTAAGAACAGAACAGATGTAAAAATTAAAGTGACACTAGAATAAGATAATACAATAAAACATATTCTATTCAAGTACATATTTTAAATTAAAAAAAAAAAGACCCTTCTATTGCTCTTTTGCTCTCACCTTCTTTCAAATCTCAAAATTTCTTTTTTTTTGTTGTTGCTGTGATCTGACTTTCTGTTAGAGGGTGGCTATGCTTGTTCTCCATGATCCCACTGCATGTAGGAATGTAGTCACCCTCTCCTGCTTGCTCCTAAAATGGACTATGGGATTTGTAACATACTGTACCTAGAGAAGGGGACATGATTGCAAAATAATGTGTACTCTTTAAGGTACACTTTACAAACTTTACTTGTACTCTTTACAAACTCTTTACAAACAGAATACAGGGGAAAGGAGAGTTTCAGGAGCTTTTAGAGGATGTTACCAGGAGGCAGAAAAACACAGTAAGAAACAACTTCATGAAATACAGGTTACAGGGCAATTAATTGGTGGATGGGTTTGGATTATTCTTGGTGAAATGGGAGATTGTTTAGTGTCACTTTAAGTGCCGGTTCACACTGCAGCAGCACGACTTCGGGGGCGACCTGTGAAGTCGCGTGCACTGCAACTTCGGCGCGACTTACACGGACTTCATAAAATGAATGTCTATGCAAGTCGCTCCGAGGTCGCCCCGAAGTAGTACAGGACCCTTTTTCTAAGTCGGAGCGACTTGTGTCGCTGCTATTAGAACGGTTCCTGTACCGAACAATGGGAGTGCGACGGATCGCGACTTGTCAGCCTGACAAGTCGCGGTCCAAGTCGGATCAGTGTGAACCGGCGCTAAGTGTCACTTTATTTGAACCGTGTATGGGCAGGTTGAATGTACCAAGTTTATCAATTTAGGGAACAATGAGCCTGCAGGATTCTCTTGCGATTATCGCTAGTGGCTATAGCATATATCACTGTCTTCCCCCACCAGGAGCAGACATTGGCCCGACAGGAGGGATTCCCTTGTTACCACTTTCTGTGTTGTTGGGGGAAACATGCAAATTTCCTGCAACACATGGTTGCGGGAAAGAAATTGGCACTGTGTATGGCCTGCCTAAGGAAAGCTCAAAGTTTGTGGAATCTTGAGCTTTTAATTATCAGAGGGAAAGCATATAGACCGCAGGGAAAGTTTTTATGCAGTCAGTACAAAGAGGTAACTGGAGCTACACAGGCCCCCCTGTCCTCTGCCTGGTTCTAGTGGCAGTGACAATAAATCAGACTATGCCCAATGCCAGCTCCCCATCTCACCAGTCTGTGTTGCTGTGGCTCCCCCAGTCCACCGACTGCTTTCTCCTCTATGTCTTCAAGCAGAAACTACAGCAGCCAGGAGACATTCAGGGAGGAGGAGGAGGAGGAGGGGGGGTGACTATGACAACCAGGGACAACAACATGACCTGACTCACAGGACCAGACTCGCTGCCTGTAACTACAGGTAACACTTCTATGTATGTCATGTCTTCTGCCTTAAAAGAAACCATAAGCAGCCATTTGTTGGGCATTTCTTATATTCTGTTGTGCAAGTTTTCTGCACTTTATAATGTTTGTGATATTATGCTCATTTACTTTCACGTTACATTAGGATAATAAGACAGATGTTGTCTATGCAGAGTCTCATGTTCTCCTAGTATAGGGCTGCATTCACACCTAAGCATAACATTTTTGTCAGTTTTTTCATGCGTTTTGTTGCTCGCTTGTATGCATGTTTTTGAAAGCTTTTGTACAGCGTTTTCCAAGCATTTTGGAGCTTTAGTATTTTTGCAGCCAATGGAGAAATCTATTATCTGTTACATCATTTATTGCTTTGTTTTTCTGCTTTCAGTTGCTTCAAAAAATGTACTAACCTGCCTGAATCAAGATACAAAAGTAGCGCCAATACTCTCCATAAATGGTGTAATTTATGATCAATCTAAATCCAAACATTTAAAAAGGAGCTCAATATTCTGTACATGGATACTGTCCTCATTGTCGGTCAATCTTCTATATCAGTTGAACGGATTATGATCAAGATTTCTTTGCGTAGTTGATCCGTACCTATGATTGATTCTCTGGCATTCCACACAGACTTTACAAAATAAATGATCAATGCATTTAATACATTTACGGACCAACCAATGATCATATCTTAAACAGTAACTCACCCTAGCTCCACCGCACTGTGGGAAGATAAAGAGCTAAGTGTCGGTGCTCAGGCTGAACGTCCAAACCAAATGTTATATGAATAAAGCCGGCACACGAAAAGTCTTCTTCCAAGTAAAATGCTTTATTCCAACATGGATAGCAGTGACAACATGACAAATTCTGACGTGTTTCGGCTTTACGCCTTCCTCATAGCATCATGATGCTATGAGGAAGGCGTAAAGCCGAAATGCGTCAGAATTTGTCATGTTGTCACCGCAATCCTTGTTGGAATAAAGCATTTTACTTGGAAGAAGACTTTTCGTGTGCCGGCTTTATTCATATAACAATGATCATATCTTGGTCAAAATTGATTGCTTCTTTTCGCTGTTGCTGCGGTGCTCAGTTTTGGGCACTGAATTTGTTTGCAATGTAATCTGCTCTGCTACTTGGTCAAATAAATAATATGGATGCGTGTGTGTTAAGATGATTATACACGTGTAGAATTTTGTTGAAATTTTTATTTTAGAAATGTTCATTTGTTTTTTGTTTTTTTATGGTTTGTGAAATCAAAAAGAAATTCATTTTTGACCATAGAGATGAGAAGATTTGAAAGCGCAGAATGGAAAAAATTGACAACATTTAAAGTTCTATTTTTCAGTATTCATTAAGGAAAAATTGTACCTATTGTAATAAAACCAGTTTAAAAGAGAAGTATGGCCAAAGCTTGTTTGCCCATACTTCTCTTGTGGGTCTCAGGAGTGTGCTTACTTTTTCTCTCCTGTAACCCAGAATCAGCTGACAGCGGGCTATAGCGCCAGGTGAAGCTGCTCCTGGATGTGGAAAGATCCTGACAATTTTGTTGAGATCCACCCAGCTGCTTGATTGACAACTTGCTTCACCTCTCAGTGCACGGCTGAGAGCCAGAGACAGCTGGGCCAGCCCCCTTCCCTTCACAGTGCTCCAGTGAGCGCTGCAGGAGCGGAGCAGAGAGCAGTGACTGACAGTCACTGTTCTCTGCTAGGGAGCAGATCGAGAAATGAGGTGATCAGTGGTCATGTGATCACTCAGTTCTCAATCTTAAGAGTCAATGTGGAACAGCTGCATAGAGGTAGGTATATTGTGACAGAGGGGGACCCTGTCACTGTGAAAATGGAAGAGAATGTGACACAGGATTCACATTAGGGTTCATGTGAGGATCAGGACTATCATTTGTGAACAGAGAAAGCTGAGTTTTTGTCTTTCTCCAGCTTCTGTAGTTCTGGATTGGAACATTCAATCCTGTGTCTGGGTTTTGCTAGACCCCTGCAACCTGGCTGACTAGACAGGTGTGCAGGGTCATTATACTGTATACTCAGGTCTGAGGATAGTTTAGAGCTTCCAGTTTGGAGACTGTTCCCAGTGTGGGAGACGGAAGGTCTTACCCAGGGCTCAGGGGGCCCCAGCCAAAAGACAGAGGGTCTCTTTCGAGGGGTGAGAGGAGCCCAGCCAGAAGCCAAAAGACAGAGGGTCCCCACTGTCGGGTTAGAGGGCCCCAGCCAGTAGCCAGTAGACAGCAGGTCTCATTCCAGCAGTCAAGTTGACTCTTATCCAGGGGTCAGGAGAACCCCAATCGTTAGGCCAGAGGTGGGCTGTGCAGCAGGGCACTGCGACCAAAGGCTAGAGAGCCAAGTATCCAGGAAAGACTGGTAAGAGGTGCAGAGTGGTGAAGTTGAGTGAGTGAGCTTATGAGCCAAGTGGCTCAGCATTTTCCAGTGTTTGTATTCCATTTAAATAGCAGTCCTGGATGAAATTTTAAAATAGAAATAAAGTTTGCTATACTTACCTTTATTCCAATGGTTCCATACCCACAAGATCCATTGCCATTGCCAGCATCATTTCCCCAGCTTTTTTCAGGTGTCAGTTTTCTCCCATCTTGATTAAACAACTCGTGTACAGGGGTTTAGTCATCCTGGCACATAGGCACTGTGCTGGAATGTAAAGTGACCTGCCCAAGCGCAGCTCAGTGTACATTTTCAAAAGGACAGGCAGTTAGATTAATATTTTTGCAGAAGAGATATTGCATGTCTCGTTTGAAATAAAGAGCCCATCTGCTCACATTTTTTTTTTTTTTAATGTAGACTTTAGTTCTGCTTTACGGCCTTTCAAACTAATTTTTGATTTACAGATGGCAAGACTGAATGCTGCAGTCATCTCCAGTGGGTTAGAAGAGGGAAGTGGGTAGTAAACAAAAGCGCTCTATTAAGGCATTAAAACCTGTCTGGTCGCTGTCCCATAAACATTAGAATGCTAAAAACAGATGACATTCTGACATTGCCAACCCAAAAAAAAAAAAAACAACAATTACCCCACACAGGAATGTGCTCTGTTATCCAAATAATAGGTTACACTTAAGTTATGGTGGCATTATCAGCAAAATATTTGGCAAAAATGAACTGACTCAAAGTCCACTGGTGAACATGCAAATATAATGTAGCGCTCCTCTTGCATGGAGGAGAGAGAGTGGTGTCACCTCCAGACGGTAGAAGGTTAGCATTTATGTCAGGGTGGATCCACAGCCACAGTGGGGAGCATTACTCAACAAGGAAGGACGTCAGTCACTTTATGGTTTTGAAGTTTTATTGCTTCAGTTTACAGAGACAGAGGGTCAGGTTAGGTTCTCCCATAGCAACCCAGCTTCCAGACTCCATGGCTTTAAAACAGTGGCTGGTTTCTGAAAGCAGACACTCTGGTCCCCCCAGCAGAGATCCATTGGGCTAAAGAAGGGCCTGAACTCTCTGAGGGCAGCAAGCATTACCCCTCCAGCAGGCTGTTAGATACCTGTGAGGTAAAGTCTGAAGTGGAGCTTGAGTGCTGAGGATTCAGGCGATAACGTAGTCAGAGAGATCAGGCCGTACCAACTTGGGCAGAGCAGTATACAAACGAAATCCAAAGAATGGTCAGGCAGGCAGAGGTCATACACAAGCTGGAGGTGAAGTACGGAATTGAAAGGCTGAAGAGAAGTCAAGAATTCAGGCAAAAGTTCATATATACGATAATCAGTAAAAGAGCATACAGCACACCCAGGGAGATAATCCAAACAAACGGGCATTGAGTAACAGGAAGTGCTGCTATTTATGGGCTGGTTAAATTGTACATTGTTCACAGCTGGCAGCAGGTGGGGCTAGTGAGTCCAAGGCAAAGCAGAGCTTCCTGTGGCACAACAGGCAAGGCTGCAGGCTGTGAAACTGGGAACCTCCCGGTTCAAGAACACCCAGGTACATGACACAAGCCTTCATTGGGCTCTTCTACATCAAAATGCACCCTCCTTGATGAGGCAGGGCCACTCAACTAAACATGTGTTAGGCCCTAGTGCTAAAGCCTACAAAGCACAAACTCTGAACACATCCTCCCCAGGCTTGCCAGGCCACTCCCTGAGCTTTTATAACCTTAATGGAAAATAGCAAAAGATTTGCCGAGCCCCATAACCTTAGCCATAGTGTTAGGGTCTATACAGCACAAATTCCCAACACATCCTCCCCAGGCTGAGGCCTGGGGGAGAGAGAGCTTGCCAGGCCACTCCCTGAGCTTTTATAACTTCCCCCAGCATGCACCACTGCACAAAACTATTAGTGGGAGCCAGAAGGGACATTAAGGCTCAATAGAAAAATACTTTCCGAGCCCCATAACTATACCCCTAGGCATTAGTGATACCTGGTGATAACAGTAGGGTACTGCAGCAACTTTGAAACATAAGAGACACAACGTCCCAGGTTAGTTATCACCTAGAAGAAATACATTTAGACACCCACTAAAGTAGAGGGTGGCTACAATAAAACTGTCTAGCACAGACAAGCAAACATATCATAGCAAGTACTTCCCATTAATAAAATGGCAAGTAATAATATTTTTAGGCCCTATGAAAATATATATTTATTGATGTATGTAATGTTCATATTTTTAGTTCCATCATTTTGCAACTGTATGTAGCTGGTGGATCGCTTTTCAGAGTACGGTAGAGCAGAAAATGCCAGACATTCAGGAGGTGTTACTGTTGGCTCCCGAATAGCCTTTTTTTAAGCCAAATAGGGATTTAAACCACTGGCCAATCCTGTGACTTGTGGTTGTGAAGCAGCTCTTTTCACTTGAATGAGCTGCATTTGGCAAATCTGCTGCCCGCCAAATTCAACAGGCGGTATAAATGTTTCCATGGCCGTGAAGAAAAGAATTGTGTCTGTGGCATGTGTACAGCAATGAGCAGATGCATGTCATCTTTTAGGTGGGCGAGCAGGGCATGGTCAAACCACGCCTTTTTTACTGCCCTCTGGCCACACTTGTGAATGAGGTCTTAGTGCTTTGCTAGTTAAAAACGTTGATTCATTAAACTTGTAATTTAAATTTTAGTGTTACTTTTTTCTTTTTCAGTCATGGCAACCGGCCTGAGCATGCAGTACAGTGCAGCATGTATGCAACTTAACCAACCTGTTAACCCTTTTATTGAGGAAATGCTACTACAGCTGGAGCAGTCTGAGTAAGTAACATATGATTGCATTATGTTAATTGGCATTTCTAAAGGGAGTCTGCATTGTTTAAAAGGGTTCATCCATGACTCATATTACCATGCTATTACTAGACATGAAGAATGTGGCCTTACCCACCTGCCTTAATTCAGACAACATCTGTTGGGATACAAATATGGCTGACCTGTTTTTAAAAGCCCAGGCTCCAGTGCTTTTACTGCCATTTTTTATTTATTTTTCTAACAGGTACTTATACAGCGCTTTACATATATATTGTACTGTACATTCACATCAGTCCCTGCCCTCGTGGAGCTTACAATCTAAGGTCCCCAACTCACATTTATACACTTGGGCCAATTTAGACAGGATCCAATTAATCTACCAGAATGTCTTTGGGGTGAGG
This sequence comes from Pelophylax lessonae, assembly GCF_965119305.1. Classification (NCBI taxonomy): domain Eukaryota; kingdom Metazoa; phylum Chordata; class Amphibia; order Anura; family Ranidae; genus Pelophylax; species Pelophylax lessonae. Next base: position 263,944,965 of record NC_138770.1, on the reverse strand, counting down.
AAGGAAACCCACCCAAGCACAGGGAGGACATGCAAAGTCTGAGCTGGTAGTGTCGTGGCTGAGATTTGAACCAGTAACCCTAGTGCTGTTAGGTGGAAGTGCTAACCACTTCCTACTTGGTGCGTTACTGACTTGGACTCAGTATGTGCATATCAGCTGGCAGTATTCTAAGTATGGTGTCACACTCTGAAACCACACTGGATCACTTTATTTCGGGAGAAAGATATGAGACTTTATAAAAACGCAGCCTATCAAAAGTCACCTCCAGCGCCACCAATTGGTAAGATGTGATACTGAGTGTATGGTTCTGGGGAGACCATTATCTTTCCCTGTGCTGTATTTGATATATATAACTTAGTGGTCAAATCTGTCCGGTAAGCAGTTTCTGTTTTTCCCACGGGTTTGAAGTTGGATTAACTCTTTCTCTGACACTCCCTATCATATGGGTTCTTGGATTAAGGACTGATACATATATTTTATTTCCTTTCTCCTTCGATTTTGGACTCTCAATTATCCGTTTTGTATTGAATATAATTTTTTATTTTTTGCGCTGCACTATTATATTATTATCAAAAGAGAGGACCGTTATCCATGAAAATAAAAAAAAAAGGCCCCACACATTTACAGTCATGAAAACCTCTTTAAATGTTTCATTTATTTTTTACTTTTCACTATTTCATCAGAAACCTGTGATAACTGAAATATAGCAGCTGCCATTGCCGGGTTCTTTTTCTTGCTGCAGGCTCTCTTTCCATATGTAGTATGGCTACACTACCTAGTGAGTTGCTGACCCAAAGAAGCATGCAGCCAACATGTATGGACCCCAATGTACATATTAAAAAATATCAAAAAATATTTTTATTACTTTTTTTTTTATATTAGGGTTTTCTATTTTCATGCTGTTTAGGAATTGTCTCATCTTTTCTTCTAGACAATATACGACTACTTTAAAATTGTGTGGAAATAATCGTCTGGTGGCAGGAAGGAGAGTTACGGATGAAGATTTCCTAGTTCTTTCCTATGTTCTGAGACAGAACAGCTTTATAACAGGTAGGTTTTGGTTTTATGCAATCTACTATGTTAGTGAAATTCTTATAATTCAGTAACTACAAGACTAGGTTAGAATTGTTTTACCAAACTCATGTAAAAAAAAAAACAGGATCTGTAAGAAATAAACTGCCAAGGGTGGTAGTTTTTGTCACGGCCACACTTAATACTCATCTCATTCTCTCTTTCCACTACCTGCATATATCTGTATTAAAATAAACCAGTCCTATTGCAAATGCAGAGCATTATCCCATCCCATCCATTGTAAAATCTTAACTGCTCCACCGTTGCCCTATTTACCAGCTAAAGCCCTATATATGGTACTTCTAGTTTAAAGGAAACATTACTTTTTCCTGTTCCTTCCCAAAAGCAGTGCTCCTTGCCTGAACAGCAAATCATCATGGCTGAGTACAGGGGAAGGTCCTTAGCATTATGTTGCCTCCAACACAAAGGTTACACAGGGATTTCTAATCAGGTTTTTGGCAGATGAACAGGGTGGTGGGGGAACACAGGGAAGGTAAGTAAAAAAAAAAGTATTGGTTTGTAAAGGAGGTGCGCTATTACCAGAATCTGCGATAGTCAAAGTGTCAGGTTCACTTTAATTCTTTTCCAAATGAATTCCCCTTATCTGGCAGGTGCTGTCAGGTTTCCAGAATTTCTAGGTGTCAGGCTCTCAGTCACCCTGTAAGCACCTTGTGTTTTAATGGGATATGGAAACTCCACCTGCAAAATTAAATTGCTGCACCAACACTCGGATGTGTTGGCACTTTAAAAGCATTGTAATATTTTCAGGATCAGAAATAAGTTTAGCAAATTTAAGCAAGGTAAAGGGGCCTGCTTATGATGGGGTAGTTCACTCGAAAGGAGCAGATAATAACAGAAGTGACATTTTTAGCTGGATAACCCATTCTAGGGAAATCGGACAATAAGACAAAGTGAAATGCTTTCACTGAGGCTAGGAATATCTGAATGATGCTACAATGGTATACTACACTCTATCATTTTTATTATTTGCAGTGCATGGAAGGAAAAAGGATATTATAACATCTGCACAATACACTCCTTTTTAACCACTTGCCGACCGCCGCACGACTATCTACGTCGGCGGTCAGCCCCTCACAGGCAAAGTGACGTAGGGCTATGTCACTAGCTTGTGAGGGTCTAGGGAGCGAGCGCGCGCCGCCGGAGGCGCGCTCCCGCGTGGTCACGGACCCCCCCGCGCGTGTGACCGGCGGACCCGATGTCCGCCGGTCACTCTGCGATCGGCGGACCCGATGTCCGCCGGTCACTCTGCGATCGGCGGGGGAGAGGGAGAAAGTCAGGCGGCTTGTGTAAACAAGCTGCCTGTCATTCTCCCCTGTGTATGAAGGATGATCATACGGTTCTACTATGTAGAACCGTTGATCACTCTTCATACATCTGAAGCCACAGCCAATCACAGTAGAAAGCACGCCCCTAGGGACACACATAGCCCCTCCCTTTAAAAAAAAAAGTTAACCCCTTCACTGCCAGTGTATTTTTACAGTAACAGTGCATATGTATAGCACTGATTACTGTAGAAATGTCACTGGTAACCCCAAAAGTGGCAAAAATGTCAGTCAAGGGTCCGATCTGTCCGCTGCAATGTCGCAGTACCGCAAAAAAAATTGCAGATCGCCGCCATTACGCGTTAAAAAAAAAAAACAACAAAAATGACAAAAATTTTTCCCTTTGTTAGTAAACGCGATAACTTTTGCGCAAACCAATCAAAATACGTTTTTTGCGATTTTTTTTACCAAACATAGGTAGCATAAAACAAATTGGCCGAAAATGTTAAAAATTTTGATTTTTACATTTTTTTGGGGGGGAATTTCATATAAAAAAATGTGAAAAATATTGCTATTTTTGCAAAATTGACGCTCTTTTTTTGTTTATAGCGCATGATCAAAAAATCGCACAGGTGATCAAATACCACCAAAAGAAAGCTCTGTTTGTGGGAAAAAAAGGACGCCAAATTTGTTTAGATACAGCATCGCACGACCGCGCAATTGTCCGTTAAAGTCACGCAGTGCCGAATCGCAAAATACCCCCTGGTCAGGAAGGGGGTAAAATCTTCCGAGGCTTAAGTGGTTAACCAATGAAACCACTAAGCAACTCATCTACTCCCTAGACTATTGTAACTTCCACCTCACAGACCCACCTCTATGAAGGCTATCCCCCCTTCAGTCTATCATGAAGTCTGCTGCCAGACTCATTCACCTTTACTAACCACTTAGTATCCTCTAACCCACTGCCAATCCCTCCACTGGCTTCTGATTGCCCAACGAACAAAATTCAAACTACTAACTACATACAGTACAATGCCATTTATAACTCTGCTCCAAGCTACATCACCAATCTTGTCTCAGTATGCCACCCAAATTGTCCTCTCTGCTCCTTCCAAGACCTACCGCTTTTTAGCTCCCTTGTGTCCTCCTCCCATGCTCATCTCCAGGACTTCTCAAAAAGCCCTTCCCATCCTCTGGAACTCTTCACCCCAATCTGTTCAGCTATTTCCTAATCTGTCCACCTTTAGGTGATGCCTGAAAACTCTTGTGTTCAAGGAAGCCTATCTTGCCTTCAGCTAACAATTGAATCTTTTATTTTTCTCATAAGCTCATCCCTCACAGATCACAGATATTATATTTTCTTCCACTTGCCCCTCCCTATTAAATTACAAGCTCCCAGGGCCCTCTTAATCCTCTTGTATTGAATTGTGTAGTTACTGTACTGTCTCCTTTGTATTGTAAAGCGCTGAGCAAACTGTTGGAGCTAAATAAATCCTGTATAATAATAATAATAATTATAAAAGGTACTTGATTATGTTTTTCAGGTCTTGACTTGAGGTTCAACAATTTGACTGACAAAGGCGCAGTACATGTTGAAAACTTCCTTCAGGTGTGTATTGAAATAATCTCAAATTATTATTTGAGATACATATAACAATAGTATATGCATTTCAATATTATATACTTTTAGGAAGGAGGTTCCCTAATTCATTTAAATCTTATGGGAAATGACATTGAAACAGATGGAGCAGAACTAATTGCAAAAGCCTTGCATGTAAGTAACATATATGCTGTTTTATAGTAATAGATTGTTGAAATACTGAAATACTTATTAGAAATGGCACATTAGGAAATATAACTAGAAAAATAAAAACTTTGCAACTGTTTTATATTTGTTGTGGCTGATCTCCATCTAAAACTGACAGGGGCATGGCTGCCATGCTAATCTTCTGGCTTCATTACTTTATGAATGGCTCATTTGGAACCAGGAATAAACTCCTCCATGAAACTGTAGGATCTCCTCCTGTTCTGCTCAAGGTAAATTGAGCAGCCACTTAGTTTGATATAATATGAAGGGTGACATCATTTCAATTCCTTTAAATCAGGATGTTTTTTTATATAGTTAGGCCCCTTTCACAGGAGCTGACTGATCGGGTCCGCCTGTCAGATTTTTAAACGGACCCAACTGGACCCTCAATTGTCCTTAACCACTTGCCGACCGCTCACATTGAGCGTACTGCGGCAAAGTGGCTCGTTATCGTCCAGCGACGTAGACCTACGTCGCTGGACTCCTCCCCTTGTGGGCGGTGCCGCGCGATGCCGGAGGCTCGCTCCCGCTGTATTCAGACACAGTGGGAGTCGAGCCAGGGGCGGAGAGGCGGTGATCACCGCCGCTCTTCCCCGATCGTCGGGGATCGAGTGAGGAGATCCACCCGCTTGTGTAAACAAAGCGGGTGGATCTCCTCTGTGACAGGCAGGGACAGATTACAGGATTCAGCATAGCTGAACATGCTATCTGTGCCTGTGTCACACAGTCCCCTCCCCCCACACACGTCAGTAAGCACCAGGCATACATTAACCCCTTGATCACCAATAAACCCTTCCCTGCCAGTGTCATTATTACAGTAACAGTGCATATGTATAGCACTGATTACTGTAGTAATGTCACTGGTACCCCCAAAAGTGTCAAGAATGTCAGTTAGGGGTCCGATCTGTCTGCCGCAATGTCGCAGTCCCGCAAAAAAAATCGCAGATCGCTGCCAGATCTCTGCCATTACTAGTAAAAAAAAACAATAAAAATTACATCAATTTCCCGTAGTTAGTAGCTGCGATAACTTTTGCGCAAACCAATCAAAATACGCTTATTGCGATTTTATTTTACCAAACATATGTAGCAGAAAACAAATTGGCCTAAAATGTTAAAAAATTTTGATTTTTACATTTTTTTGGGGGAATTTCATATAAAAAAATTTGAAAAATATTGTTATTTTTTCAAAATTGTCGCTCTTTTTTTGTTTATAGCGCAAAAAGTAAAAATCGCACAGGTGATCAAATACCACCGAAAGAAAGCTCTATTTGTGGGGAAAAAAAGGGCATCAATTTGGGTACAGCGCCCCACGGCCGCGCAATTGTCCGTTAAAGTAATGCATATATTGGATATTTTTTAACTGTCAAAGTAGAAAAATATTGTTATTTTCTCAAAATTGTCGCTCTTTTTTTATTAATATCGCAAAAAATGAAAAGCGCAAAGGTGATCAAATACCACTAAAAGAAAGCTCTGTTTGTGGGAAAAAAAGGACGTAAATTTCGTTTGGGTACGGCGTTGCATGACCGCGCAATTGTTAAATTCGCACAGTGCCAAGTTTCAAAAAGTGGCCTGGACGTAAAGCAGGAAAATCCTCCGGTCCTAAAGTGGTTAATGGAGCGGCGGGTGTAAAAGGACATGTGCTGTTTATAGCCCCATTCACACTGGCAGGGCCTGCCAGTGGATCCGTCTGCTCAGCAGGGGATCTCTTCGCTGATCCCTGCTGAGCAGGTGCATGACAGGTCTGTGTCTGCTCCACTGACGCAGAGCAGACACGGACACAGCCCACTGTCCTCTACGGCTGTTGGATTGGTCTGTCCATCCATGTAAATGGGGCCTACACCCCCCCCAACATCCAAACCGATTCACTAAAAACAGACGGACGTCTAGTGGATTGAATTGGATGGCCATTGGGTGTAAATGGGCAGGCGGTCAGTTTACATCCAACTGCCCCTTAGAGGAGAGCAGGCTGTCTGTGTCCCCTCTGCATAAGTATCTTCCTGCTCAGCGGGGGCCAGCGGACAGATTCCCGGTTGAGCAGGTGTACTCCAACGGAGCTGCCCCCCTGTGCAAGGGGCTATTTATTGCAAATGTAGTATATTTAACCTAACCTATTTAATAACGGAAGCTAAAAATTATAAATTTAAGCACTTTAAGCAGTTAACTTTGTACAGACTTTAGAGCACTCTTTTCCCTATCCATGATGGGTCTGCCAGCTCCAACAAGCCCTTCTACTGATTGTCTTCATTTTTGCTTACTTTTCTTTATAGAGGAATGATACTCTAAGAAGCCTAAGGATGACGGGCAACAAAATAGGAAACAAAGGAGCTATGTTTTTTGCTGCAATGCTACAAATCAACTCAACGCTTGAAGAACTGGACCTTGGTGACTGTGACTTGGTAAGTTCAAAAATTGCAAAGCATACTTTCTTTTCTGCTTAGTTAAGCCCAGATCTGGCAAAACATTTGAGTACAGAAAGGATAGGTTAAAATATGCGATGTGTATTTATTTCTGTGTCCAGTGCTTATCCTGTCACAGTCACTGTTTTCTACAGGACAGTAGATGTAAATCAAAAGCCAGCGAGAATGGTAAGAGATGAAGATTAGAGCATACTTTTGAACAAAGGCCAACTTTTGCACAGGGTTAACTGTGCTGTTTGGTGTGCTTGGTTGCACATTTTGGGCAAAGGAGTGCATCTGAAACAGCTCATTGGGATGATTATAAGGCCCCATTCACACTTTGGGTAGCAGGAACTTGCGGGCTGTGTGTCTTGATATACACAATACAACTCAGCCCCTGCTCCCTCATCTCAAGAGTTGACTGAAAGCAGCTGGAGCCAATGGCTCCCCCTGTCCTCACTGAGTCCTATGAGGAGAGAGAAAGATAGCAGCGCTGCTGCTCTTGGGCACAGCACTGGTTCGAGATAGGGCTGGGTGGAGATGAACATGAAAGGTAAGAAACCTTTAGCCTTTAAAACCCCTTTAAGTCTTGGAAAAATGGAAAGGATTTCGATCTATCAATAATGTACATATCATTCCTGTTATTTAACACTCTTTATGAAAGGCATGTACTCATGATGTGGTCCACAAGTCTCTAATCGTCTGATACATGATGAAAAAAAAGTCGACATACTGTACGGTCCTTCTTCCTTCTTAAAGTGGTTTGTAAACTTCAGACATGAAATTTGAGCAAAGCACATATTTCTATAGTGCTTACTTGCCTCTTTACAAAGTACTGTCATTTCTCTGTGCTTTCTAGTTCCTCTGTCACTTCTAGCAAGTTTTTCTGACATCAAGAACTCAAATGGTGACAGAGGAGGGAGCTCCGGCACACAGCCTGTGATTGACAGCCTTAGCTCTGTTCCTGTGAGAAGGGGGGGGGGGTGTTTATTCCCTCTAGAGCTCTTGTACAGTGTGTAACCGTAGCTCCCTGCCCACTGCTTTGTGAGTTTGTGAACATCCTTCATCTATGAGTTTTACGAGGACGTGCAGGACAAATAGCTGCAGATAAACAGGTACAACTTATATAGGAAGATTTGTTTCTCCTCTGTATATCACCTGAGGCCAGTCACTTCATTGAGTATAGGAAAGAGTTTACAACTACTTTAACTAAGCAGGTCTAAACCAAGACATGTTTTGCTCCCAATAATCCAATAGGAGTTTCTCCTGTTCTACCTTTTGTAAACTGCCTTGTCAGCAGAATATAACATGGGATGGTCACAAGCATAATATCAGGGTCTCAGACTCTAGATTGCTTACAGTTATATGCTGCTCTCCCATTGTAAGGAAAGAGGGTAAACAGGCTTAAATACTGAACAGTGCAAGGGGCAAAGTACCATATTTTAGCCAAGATTGTCAACTGTCCTCATGTAAAGTATCTCACAAAAAAATCTCACATTTTTGTAAATATTTTATTATATCTTTTTATGTGACAACACTGGAGACATGACACTTTGCTACAATGTAAAGTAGTGAGTGTACAGCACATATAACAATATGAATTAGCTGTCCCCTCAAAATAACTCAACACACAGCAATTGATGTCTAGACCGCTGGCAACAAAAGTGAGTACACCCCTAAGTGAAAATGTCCAAATTGTGCCCAAAGTGTCAATATTTTGTGTGGCCACCATTATTTTCCAGCACTACCTTAACCCTCTTGGCATGGAGTTCACCAGAGCTTCATAGGTTGCCACTGGAGTCCTCTTCCACTCCTCCATGACGACATCACAGAGCTGGTAGATGTTAGAGATCTTCTGCTCCTCCACCTTCCATTTGAGGATGCCTCACAGATGCTCAATAGGGTTTAGGTCTTGAGAAATGTGTGGCCAGTCCATCACCTTTACCCTCAACTTCTTTAGCAAGGCAGTGGTCGTCTTGGAGGTGTGTTTGGGGTCATTATCATGTTGAAATACTGCCCTGCGGCTCAGTCTCCAAAGGGAGGGGATTATCCTCTGCTTCAGTATGTCACAGTACATGTTAGCATTCATGGTTCCCTCAATGAACTGTAGCTCCCCAGTGCCGGCAGCACTCATACAGCCCCAGACCATGACACTCCCACCACCATGCTTGACTGTAGGCAAGACACACTTGTCTTTGTACTCCTCACCTGGTTGCCTTTACACACGCTTGACACCATCTGAACCAAATACCGTATATACTCGAGTATAAGCCGAGTTTTTCAGCACATTTTTTTGTGCTGAAAACGTCCCCCTCGGCTTATACTCGAGTCAAGGAAAAAAAAAAAATTCCCTGTCCGCTCCGACAGGCTTAAGTTTTAAAAATGGCGCCGCCCGTCGCATACATGTCACCGCGCACGCGCCGCCGCTGCCGCTCGTGTAATTTCGGCTATTCCCGGCCTCTCCCGAGCGTCGCCGCCGCTCGGGAGAGGCCGGGAATAGCCGAAAGTATACGAGCGGCGGCGGCGCGTGCGCAATGACATGTCGGCGCCGGGCGGCGCCATTTTTAAAATGAAGGCGCCTCTGGAACAGGTAAGTGAAACAGCTTCACTACCTGCCATTATGCAGGGCTGCGGGCACACTACAAGGGATGCAGTGCTGCGGGCATGGTCCACCTGTACCATGCCCACAGCACTGCATCTCCTGTAGTATGCTCACAACCCCGGATCCTCTTGTACCATGCCAGTACCCTGCATTCTCCTGCACCATGCCAGTACCCTGCATTCTCCTGCACCATGCCAGTACCCTGCATTCTCCTGCACCATGCCAGTCACCCTGCATTCTCCTGTACCATGCCAGTACCCTGTATTCTCCTGCACCATGCCAGTACCCTGCATTCTCCTGCACCATGCCAGTACCCTGCATTCTCCTGCACCATGCCAGTCACCCTGCATTCTCCTGTACCATGCCCGCCGCCCTGCATTCTCACCCTAGGCTTATACTCGAGTCAATGATTTTTCCCATCTTTTTGTGGTAAAAGTAGGGGCCTCGGCTTATACTCGGGTCGGCTTATACTCGAGTATATACGGTAAGTTTATCTTGTTCTCATCAGACCACAGGACATGGTTCCAGTAATCCATGTCCTTAGTCTGCTTGTCTTCAGCAAATTGTTTGTGAGCTTTCTTGTGTATCATCTTTAGAAGAGGCTTTCGTCTGGGACGACAGCCATGCAGACCAATTTAATGCAGTGTGCGTCGTATGGTCTGAGCACTGACAGGCTGACCCTCTCATCCCTACAACCTCTGCAGCAATGCTGGCAGCACTCATAACTCTATTTCCCAAAGACAACCTCTGGATATGACGCCGAGCACGTGCACTCATCTTCTTTGCTCAACCATGGCAAGGCCTGTTCTGAGTGGAATCTGTCCTGTTAAACCACTGTATGGTTTTGGCCACCATCTTTAGAAGAGGCTTTCTTCTGGGGTGACAGCCAGGCAGACCATTTTGATGCAATGTGCGGCGTATGGTCTGAGCACTAACAGGCTGACCCCCCCCCCCCACCCCTTCAACCTCTGCAGCAATGCTGACAGCAGTCATATGTCTGTTTCCCAAAGACAACCTCTGGATATGACGCTGAGCACGTGCACTCAAGATCTTTGGTCGACCATGGCGAGACCTGTTCTGAGTGGAACCTGTCCTGGTAAACCACTGTAAGAACTTCCAGTGACCAGTATGAGAGAGTGAGAGCGATAACACCAAATTGAACACACCTGCTCCTCATTCACACCTGCGACCTTCTAACATTAGTCACATGACACCGGGGAGGGAAAATTGCTAATTGGGCACAATTCGGACATTTTCACTTAGGGGTGTACTCACTTTTGTTGCCAGTGGTTTAGACATTAATTGCTGTGCGTTGAGTTATTTTGAGGGGACGGCAAATTTACACTCTTATACAAGCTGTACACTCACTACTTTACATTGTAGCAAGGTGTCATTTCTTCTGTGCTGTCACATGAAAATATAAAATAAAATATTTACAAAAATATGGGGGATGTACTCACTTTTGTGAGATGTTCTATATGTGTGTGGCCTAAAAAAAAAAAAAAAGCAAAGAACTGTGATATTTATACAAAAATAGAGTCTGAACTATTGCCTGAATATTTACCAGCTATTTTCCTTTTTTTTTTTTAGTATATCTTTGTTGTATGTGTTAAATTTTCGTTATAACGTTGCTGTATTACAGGGAATTCAGAGCTTAATAGCCTTGGCCACAGTTCTACTTAGAAACAATTCAATCAAGTCTATTAATCTAAGCCGCCCTTTGTTTTATGTGCTACAGGTATGTGATTTTATATCTGACACATTATAAATTATTTTCGCAAAATTATTACACTGTGTAGTCTGATGTGCACTAACATATGCATTACCATCATTTGGCTTTAAGGAAGACACAACCATTCACATATCGCTGATGTTGAAAACCAATAACACTCTTCAAGAGCTCCATTTGTCTAAACATGAAATGACAGATTTTGGACTTGAGCGACTCTGTGAAGCCTTGCAGGAAAATACTGCACTGAAATATCTTGATCTCAGCTGGTATGGGTTTTGTACATGCTTGGCAATCTCTATCACTTCAATGTCATTTTTTAACTACGTTGAGCAGGCCTCACCTTGTAAGCAGGATACAGTTAGACAGGAATATGAAAACCAAAGATGTTAGATTTTTTATAATTGAGACAAAGAAGTTGTAGGGGGTCAATAAGTAACGGTATGGACTTACTGCAGTTATAAAAAATAAGAATGGCACATTTTTATAGCACAGTGCTGCTTAAAAATATACTTATCACTATTAAGATGAATGTATTAAAAAAAAAAAAGGAGGACAGGCTGGTCATGTGACCAGCTCTTCTCCAATCATGGAGTTCCTTCTTCTGTGTTGAGCAGAGAGCGAATGCCATAGGACACTGCAGTCTACACACCGATGCCTGAATTTTTTGAATGGGCCATATAATACAGACCACTGTAGGAACTATAATAGACAGTTGATAGCAATATTGGCTCTCCACTATAAATTGGACCCCAAAGCTGGCCATACATATAGAGATTTAAATCTAACAGATTTATCCATCCATGCTATAATATCCTGCTGTAGATAATGTACTTTGACAGTCGGTCCCAACAGCTGTCAAAAGACACAAAAAGTGCCTACATCTGATTGGATGCAGGCGCTGTTCAGCCAACAATTTTAGGCCTGGCTCCTTTTATTTTTCAGTCAAGGGATTTTGGGCAGGAGGGGGGTAATAGTGCTGCCAGCTTAAGCGTGGATATGGAGATCTGCAGTTCTGGAGTGTGTAAATAGTAAGTGGGTAAGAAGTCCAACTGCCACCTTTAGAAGTGCCGGTCCTGCTGGTGGACCTGGAAATACTTGTAAAACAGATCAAAGCTGCTGAAGTTGATGGATTACTGGCATTCTAATGAATCCCCTTATCTCGAACACTGAAAGTACATAAACAGAGATGAGATAAGTAAACACTGCAGATATATGTGGTTTGCTCCGATTCCATGACTGAGGTTTACAATCTCTTTAAGCCATGGTACTGTATACTGAATATAGATAGCGCCCTCTAAATTTCATAGAATTCCTAACATATAGCACATTCATGATTAATGCCAGAGCTAAATGAAAATACACATTCACTGTATGCAAACTGCATGTTTATTTTCATTGATAAATATGTTTATGATTCATTCTTCCAGTAATAAAATCAGCCGGGATGGAGTTAAGTGTTTAGCTGAACTGCTAAAGACAAATACAACTCTGGAAATCGTAGACTTGACATCAAACAGAATGGAGGATGAGGGGGCAATCCACCTTGCTAAAACCATCCATACATACAATAGCAGTCTCAAAGCGTAAGTATAGCAGTGCGCACAGCCAGGGTTGGATTTACCATAATGGAACTTTAGGCAAAGAGCAGACTTTTATATGCATACTATACTTTGACTGCACTGGTAAACGCAATGAAATTTACAGTTAGTGTTACTACAATTACTAAATTGCTGTTGTAAAATAATACTGTCTTGCTTGTATGTCCTCTCGGGATGCCTTTACATGTCTGCGCAGCCAGTCTGATCATATCATCCTATATTCAGATCCTCGGAGCATTTTATAAAAGGGTGGCTCTATAGGATCCCAGCAAAGGATAGGAGCAACCCTATACACATTGAAGTAGGGCCAGCAGAGGCGGCTCTAGACTTTATGAGGCCTTAGGCGAAATTAAAATATGAGGCCCCCCTTGCGCGATAAAACCCCAGGCGCTAGGTCGCTAATTCTAGTCGCCAATGCGCCAATGTCGAGCCCTGTGTTATTATTAATATATTAACAATATATGAATATATATTATAATAATTATTAATATAATAAAAATAATATATCCACCATCCTAAAGTCTGTTTCTGATTGTTTAGTCAGATATTCACATCAGTAGCCTGCTGGAGGACATTTTGTAGGGCTCTGGCAGGGCTCATCCTGTTTCTCCTTGCATAAAGGAGCAGATACCGGTCCTGCTGAAGGGTTAAGGACCTTCTATGGCTCTGTCCAGCTTTTCTAAAATAACCACCTTTCTCCTGGTATCTCCTCCATGCTCTTCTGGCAATGGCACGTATTGATGTTCCATCCTGGAGGAGTTGGACTGCCTGTGTAACCTCTATAGGGTCCAGGTATCGCCTCATGCTACCAGTAGTGACACTGACCCTGGCCAAATGCAAAACTAGTGAAAAACAATCAGAAAAGAGGAGTAGGGGGAAAAAATTCAGTGTCCTCCACCTGTAAAACCATTCCTGTTTTGGAGGTCAACTGTTGCCCATCTAGTGCACCTGTTGTTAATTTCATGAACACCAAAGCAGCTGAAACTGATAAACAACCCCCTCTGCCATTTTACTGACCATTAAGTATTGATTGCTATACTCTGATTAAAAAAGTGTTCCTTTAATTTTTTTGAATAGTGCATAGTTTGTAGACGTGATAACTTTCACACAAACCAATCAATCTACACTTATTGGGATTTTTTTTATTATCAAAAACATGTAGCAGAATACATTTTGGCCCAATTTAATGAAGACATTCTATTTTTTTTTCATTGGATAGGTTTTACAGCAGAAAGTAACACATATTTTTAACACCAAAAGAAAAGCTCTATTAGTGTGATAAATTGTATTTGAGTATAGCGCTGCAACTGCAAGAGCTGCAATAACCAGTTAAAGTAATGCAGTGCCGAAATAGCAAAAAATGGCCTAGTCATAAAGGGGGTAACATGTTCTGGAGCTGAAGTGGTTAAAAGAGTCAGTGCCGGTTCACATATGTGCGGCTGCGGCGATCGCATGTAATGTCGGAGCGCACTGCTCCTTCATTACATGCGATCGGATGTGCGGTGCGAGTTTAGCCATACACTTTGTATGGTTGAAATTCGCACTGCACCCGCAGCAAAGACGTACATGACCCTTTTTTTCAGCCCTATCAGGATCGGATCGCACAGTGGTTCACACTTGTGCGATCCGATCCTGTGCGAACTGTCAGATCGCACTGCGATATGTGATCAAACTGGGGGTGTCGTTAACATTTAATTGACACCTCCTGCGTATCGCATATGGCAGTGTGAACTGCCAGGGGTGCGTTTGCAATGCGGGAACAGGCTGTGAATTCGCAGCCTTCCTGCATTACACAAGTGTGACCCGGGACTTAGTGAATTGTTAATTGTTTATATTTGTAAAAAACAATAAAAAAAGGCTGCAGACATTAATCCAGTTTGGTGTGTCCAGTATTCTTTGTATATTTGGAGTATATGTAATGCCACCTACCGTCCCCTGTTACATCACTTCTGCTTTGAACGCAAAACATGTCGTCACTTTGACACCTGCGATTCATGAAGTGTATCCATATTTTTGACCAAACTCTGTGTGTGTGTAAATATATATATAAAAATAAAGTATATCAGACGGGGTTTCTCTTTTCCCCCCTATCTTTTACCACTTGCTGACCAGCCACCGAAACATATACTGCAGGTTGGCAGATTCCTGCAACATGATGTGCCCATATGTCGCTTTGCAGGAGCTCACGTACCCATTTGTTAGGGCAGAGGGGAAGCTGATCTTTGAATAAAATATCTGGAAGGTACCTAACTATGGAGATCTCCTTTTTTATACCCATGGGGGGAGCTATGTAAGAGGCACCGTGACCCAAGGACTTGACTGAGAGCCATGTTTATGCCACGGTCTTATCTTCAGCAGAAGTTCTGCAAGTCCTTGGGTCACGGTGCCTCTTACATAGCTCCCCCCATGTGTATAAAAAAGGAGATCTCCATAGTGAGGTACCTTCCAGATATTTTATTCAAAGATCAGCTTCCCCTCTGCCCTAACAAATGGGTACGTGAGCTCCTGGAAAGGTACATATGGGCACATCATTTTGCGGGAATCTGCCAACCTGCAGTATATGTTTCGGTGGCTGGTCAGCAAGTGGTAAAAGATAGGGGGGAAAAGAGAAACCCCGTCTGATATACTTTATTTTTATATATATATTTACACACACACAGAGTTTGGTCAAAAATATGGATACACTTCATTAATCGCAGGTGTCAAAGTGACGACATGTTTTGCGTTCAAAGCAGAAGTGATGTAACAGGGGACGGTAGGTGGCATTACATATACTCCAAATATACAAAGAATACTGGACACACCAAACTGGATTAATGTCTGCAGCCTTTTTTTTATTGGTTTTTAAAAAAATTAACAATTCGCTAACTCTTTTAACCACTTCAGCTCCAGAACATGTTACCCTCTTTATAAGTGCAGGCAGTCTACACACCATTCATCTGGGATCTGGCACCTTATTGAGCCCCGGTTCACACTCATGCGAGTGCCGGGTTCGCATGTAATGTCGGAGCGCACTGCTCCTTCATTACATGCGATTGGCTGTGCGGTGCGAGTTTAGCCATACAAAGTGTATGGCTAAATTCGCACCGCACCCGCAGCAAACTCGCACAGGATCCTTTTTTGGAGCCGCATCAGGATCGGATCGCACAGCGGTTCACACTTGTGCAATCCGATCCTGTGCGAAGTGCAAGATCGCACTGCGATATGCGATCAAACTGGGGGTGTTGTTAACATTTAAATGACACCCCCAGCGTATCGCATATGGCAGTGTGAACTGCCGGGGGTGCGTGTGCGATGCGGGAACAGGCTGCGAGTTCGCAGCCTTCCCGCATCGCATCAGTGTGAACCGAGGCTAATGCTGTGACACTGTGACAGGCGTTTTTCCCTTGAGGCCCGGTTCACACTTGTGTGATGCGGGAAGGCTGCGAATTCGCAGCCTGTTCCCGCATCGCACACGCACCCCCGGCAGTTCACACTGCCATATGCGATACGCTGGGGGTGTCAATGTAATGTTAACGACACCCCCAGTTTGATCGCATATCACAGTGCGATCTTGCAGTTCGCACAGGATCGGATCGCACAAGTGTGAACCGCTGTGCGATCCTATCCTGATGCGGCTGCAAAAATGCCTCCTCTGCGTGTTTGCTGCGGCTGCGGTGCGAATTTAGCCATACAAAGTGTATGGCTAAACTCGCACCGCACAGCCGATCGCATGTAATGAAGGAGCAGTGCGCTCCGACATTACATGCGATCGCCGCAGCCGCATCAGTATGAACCGGCTCTGAATTGTACAGTGAGAACTTGGGGGGGATTGAGAGGGGAGCACTGAGTGGATGCACTGGATAAAAAATAAATTGTGAGGAATCTATCTGACTTAGCAGCACAGAGCACTTATATAAAGAAAGAAAAAAACCATACCATTTGGTTGTCATAAGAGAAGAACTAGTGGCATGATACATGAAGCAGAAGCACTGAGACTGAGCACTTTTTTATTATTTTTTTTTTTTCATCTCATTTTTTTCAGTTGCATAGCGTTTCGTTTCCCATATAGCCTTTTAAATTCAAGCCAGCCTGAATGGTAAGGTATTATTTAATTTATTAATTCAGATTCAGAATAAGGATGACAGGAGTCAGGACTGACAGTAGGACACAGTACTAGTCACTGCAGGGCCGGCGGCGGGCTGGCTGCCTCTTGGACAGGACACTACAGGCCTTGTTTTTGCAGTCAGTCACACAGCTCCAGACTCCAGTACTTACCTTTCGTCTTCTTCTTCTCGTCTGCTGTTCTCTGCAAGGAGTCCTCATGGTACCGAAGCCGGGTGAATGCAGGGGTGGGGTTACGTGACACCACGTTGTGACGTCATCGCAATCCCCGACCATGATTGGTTGAATGAAGGAGCAAGAGGCGGAGACAGTGCAGCCAGCAGCCCAGCCAGCCAGGAGAAACCGATGTGAGTGCGTGCGGGGCCGGGCCTGGCTGGAGTGAATGATGCCGACAGCCTAGAGAGTAGAGACACTGACAGTCCACTACGCTAGCGCGTAGCGCCGCTGCGCCGCAATGTGTGGAATGTGGATTGCGGATGCGGCTCCCGGCGACCTGGCGTGTCGCATGGTGAAGGTCGGGACAGGTCTAAAAAAAAAAAAAAAAAAGTTTGGGAAGGATGCGAGGCCCCTTTCAGTGCGAGGCCTTCGGCGGCCGCCTTACCGGCCTAATTAGAGAGCCGCCTCTGAGGGCCAGTACAAAGGAGACCAGCAGAATAGGGAGGAAATAGCAACTTCTCTACATAAAGAAATGCCCATTTTAAGCATTCACCTAAGCATTAGAAATAAAAAAAAACAAAGTCTTTAATATCACTTTAATGCAATAAGACTATAAATGATACTGCTATTTAAAAATGCTTTATTTTTTTTCATAGTAACATGGCTAAGTTGTTTCTTTTATTGTTCTTTTTAGATTGGCAGTTGTGAGCAACAACATTACTGGGCAAGGCCTGAAGGTTCTGGCAGCTGCAATCCAAGCAAACACAAGTTTAGAATACATTTACATATGGGGAAATGTGCTGGATGAAGCTGCCTGTGTGGTATGTGATTTATTATTTATGGCACACTTATAAACATGCATAAAATAAATGTAAAGCATGCATAAAAACCAGTTGCATTTCACCTTGTAGCAGTTTAGAGCAGTTTTGGCCCTGAAGGAATCAGGTGGTCTATAAATTAAAAAGTTAAATGTAAAAAAATATATATACTGTATATATAACAGTAAAAGAGAGAAAAATTCTCCAAAGTAAAGGAAATTCTCTTAGCTGTCACTAAAACAAGTGCCCCTGTTTCCCTTTTATTCATGTTTCAATGACAACTTGTAATTTTGGATTTTCCAACACTTTTAGTCTAGGTGACAGTGGTCATCAGGACAAATA
This sequence comes from Pelophylax lessonae, assembly GCF_965119305.1. NCBI lineage: Eukaryota > Metazoa > Chordata > Amphibia > Anura > Ranidae > Pelophylax > Pelophylax lessonae. The sequence goes on along the minus strand of NC_138770.1, from coordinate 263,927,056 downwards.
GAGATAATGGAGTAAATTTACCTTAATTTAAACAGACTGTTCACTTTGCAAGAGAAGTTACACTTTGCATGGAAATTATCCCCAGAGCCCTAATGAATGAGGTGAAGCTCTGCCGACTTCAATCATCCAATCATGTCGTTTCCTTGCACGGAAAGGGGTATTCTTTGCAAAGTGAAATTCCAACACATTCACTAAGCTCTGGGGAAAATCTAATGTAAAGTGAAACTTTCCCAACAAAGTAGTCTGTTTAAGGAAACCAGGTGTATAGGCACTACAACCTTCTCACATGAAAGCTCCGCCCAGTGTTTAGACCTTTAGGCTGCTGACAAAGGTACCAGAGTTAAGGCCCGTACACACGAGTGGAAATTCGTCCGGGAATTTTTCGTCCGACGACCGATCTGCCGATTTTCGGTTTGTTAGTATGATGCTTCCGACAACCGACGCCGACTTTTCGGCCGAAAAAATCCTGCTGTGCAGGCTATAAAATTTTTGTCGACCATCAAAACACGTCCGATTTTCGTCTCATTAGTACAGATTTCGATGGGGAAAAATCTTATGAGCAAGACTAGGCATGCTCAGAGATGAAAGAACACAAAGAAAGCAAACCAACACATGACATCACTTCTGAAGTAGAATTCTGTCGTGCGGGAAAATTCGTGTGCAGTCTAGAGCACATTCCAACCAACAGACACCACTCTGGACAAAAGACGGACGACCGGTCGGCGGAAATTCGTTGCGTGTGTACGAGGCTTTAAGCTGGATACACAACACTATACAACTTTTGTTGTTAGATTTTCTTTAGATTTACCTTCAACTATGTAGTGCAGGGGCCTGCCTGATTGCATTCAAATTGAAAGTGTTTAGATTTGACCTCATATTATATGGTTTTGGTAAATCTAAAGGAAAAAATCTAAAGACAATTGTATAGTGTGTATGGCCCATAAGGAAAGGGATGGTCGGCACTCAAGATAACATCCAAAAAAGTATTTCTTTATTAACCACTTTAGCCCTGGAGGATTTGGCTGCTCAATGATCAGGCCCTATTTTGCGATTCGGCACTGTGTGACTTTAATGGACAATTGCACGGTCTTGCAACGCTGTACCCAAACAAAATTGACGTCCTTTTTTTCCCACAAACAGAGCTTTCTTATGATGGTATTTGATCACCTGTGCGATTTTCATTTTTTGCGCTATAAACAAAAAAAGAGCGACAATTTTGAAAAAATAACAATATTTTTCACATTTTTTTATATGAAATTCTCAAAAAAAATGTAAAAAATCTAAATCTTTTAACATTTTAGGCTAATTTGTTTTCTGCTACATATTTTTATTAAAAAAAATCGCAATAAGCATATTTTGATTGGTTTGCACAAAAGTTATTGCGTTTACTAACTACGGGAAAGATTTATGTCATTTTTATTGTTTTTTTTGTAACTAGTAATGGCGGCGATCTGCAATTTTTTTTTGCGGGACTGCGACATTGTGGCGGACAGATTGGACCCCTAACTGAAGGGGTTAACTTTATTGATGATCAAGGAGTTAAGTGTGACCCTAGGGGCATAATTCTAACTGTCAGGGGGCGTGGCTTGTTACGAAACGCGTGGGCTATTTTACAGCACTATACATGTTTACTTAATAAAATACTTTCTGGATATCTTGAGTGCCGTCCATCCCTTTCCTTACTCGAAGTAGTCTATTTGCCTTTAGTAAATCAACCTGACTAAATCTCCCAAACAAGGATGCAGATTGTTTTTAAAAGCTCACAATCACTTCTAACCTATCCTTACTATAGCTAAATAAAAGACATTTGGCTTTAGATACATACTGTATATAGATATTAGTTTGGGCATACAAATTAATATTGGTCTATCATGGCTATTTAAAAATCTTTTACACACATACATACACACTGCATACAGTGCCTTGAAAAAGTGTTTATACTTCTTAAAATTTTCCGCATTTTGTCATGTTACAACCAAAAACATAAGTGGCACATAATTGTGAAGTGGAAGGAAAATGGTGTTCAACATTTTTTATAAATTAATATGTGAAAAGTGTGGTGTGCGTTTGTATTCAGCACACGTCAATATTTTGTAGAACCACCTTTCACTGCAATTACAGCTACAAGTCTTTTTGAGTATGTCTCTACCAGCTTTGCACATCTAGAGGGTGACATTTTTGCCCATTCTTCCTTGCAAAATAGCTTAAGCTCTGTCAGTTTGGATGGAGAGCATCTGTGAACAACAATATCCAAGTCTTGCCACAGATTCTCAATTGGATTTAGGTCTGGACTTTGACTGGGCCATTCAAACACATAAATATGCTTTGATCTAAACCATCCCATTGTAGCTCTGGCTGTATGTTTAGGTTCCTTGTCCTGCTGGAAGTAGTCTTTTGCAGACTGTAACAGGTTTTCTTCTCAGATTGCCTGTATTTGGCTCCATCAATCTTTCCATCAACTCTGACCAGATTCCCTGTCCCTGCTGAAGAAAAGCATCCACACAACATGATGCTGACACCCCCCATGTTTCACAGTGGGGATTGTGTGTACAGGGTGATGTGCAGTGTTCGCTGCCACACATAGCGTTTTGCTTTTAGGCCAAAAAGTTAAATTTGGGTCTCATCTGACCAAAGCACCTTCTTCCACATGTTTGCTGTGTCCTCCACATGGCTTCTCATAAACTGCAAAACAGATGGATTTCTTTCAACAATGGCTTTCTTCTTGCCTCCCTTCCATAAAGACCAGATTTGTAGAGTGCACGACTAACAGTTGTCCTGTGGACAGATTCTCCCACCTGAGCTGTGGATCCCTGCAGCTCCTCCAGAGTTACCACGGGCCTCTTGGCTACTTCTCGGATACTTCTCGGATTAATATTTTCTTTGCCCAGCCTGTCAGTTTTGGTGGACGGCCATGTCTTGGTAGGTTTGCAGTTGTGCCATACTCTTTTCGGAAGATGGATTGAACAGTGCTCCTTAAGAGGTTCAAAGCTTGGGATATTTTTTTATAACCTTTTTTTATAACCTAACCCTGCTTGAAACTTCTTCACAACTTTATCCCAGAACTGTCTGGTGTGTTCCTTGGCCTTCATGATGCTGTTTGCTTCACAGAACAGCTGTATTTTTACTGAGATTAAATTATACACAGGTGGACTCTATTTACTAATTAGGTGACTTCTAAAGGCAATTGGTTTAACTAGATTTTAGTTAGGGGTATCAGAGAAAAAGGGGGCTAAATACAAATGCACGCCACACTTTTCAGATATTTATTTGTAAAAATATTTGAAAAACATTTATAATTTTCCTTCCACTTCACAATTATTTTCCACTTGGTGTTGGTCTTTCACATAAAATCTCAACTAAATACATGTACGTTTTCATGGGGACTGCACTGAGACTGCAAGGGTTAACTGCACATTTATGTCTAGGGTAAAGCAATTTCGCTTATCCGATCATCTTGTCCTGCAGACTTCTCTATGCTCCAAGACCGGTACCATCAGCATCTTCTCCCCTATGCTCCAGTGTCTAAGGCCTCTGATGTCATAAAGACCGACAGTGATAATAGTCCTGCACTTGTATAGATGCAGGGGAACAGTCCACTGCTTGAACCTGAGGTTCATCAAGTGTAACCCTTGCAGTGTGGGCACAGCCCTACTGCACGGGAGGGATTTTAGGTTTCCTGGGGATGGGTCTTAAATGTCATTTTGTGACTTGACTAAAATGAGAGTTTAGTTCATATTCCAAAAAACTTCCACAGTTTTACAGCATGTACACAAGTATAAAATTGGAATTGACTGCCAACTTCTGATCTAGTATAGTGGTTAAAAAATGAGTGAGTGTACTATAGAACTGTAATGTTCCGGTACCTTTGGTACCCTAAATTACACTTTCCACAAGTGTATGCGCCCTACCATTTACTTTTGGAAAGGTGCGCATACACCTTTAAGACTGGAGCTGTCATCACTCAGCGCCGGACTAGATGGCTATTTAAGGCGTCGGTTCTCACTCACATGTGTTCGTTCAAACACCCTTATCTGGATGCTAACCTTGCTTGAAGCTTCCATGCTTGCAAGCTTACTTTGCTGACGGAACCTCGCTGCGCTGATCCCTGTATCCCGCTACTGGATCATCCGCCTCTCCTGAACCACCCTTCGGCTGTATCGCTAATAGTGCTAAGTACCCCGCAGGGGAATTCTCTATAAACTTATACTAAGCTTACACTATCTAGCTCTGCATAGTAAAGACTGTTTATTACATCTGCATAAACTAGATTGCTAGCTCTTGAGACTACTGCTACTTTTCTGCACTGGGTTGATCTCTTTTGTATGTCCACCTGCTATTCTATCATCTGCTATCATACAACATTGCTAAACCTTCCTGCATCCATCTGCTACTGTCTCACCTTCAAGTGTCTATCACCTATCACCTCCACTCAACCTATCCCTCAACCTTCATAATTGTGTTACCACATACATAAAGTCACTCTAGGAACCAGCTTGCTAATTGTGTGTATTTACTGGCTGAAATAAGACCTTCCACACATGATGAGTCATTGAGGTTGGGAATGGTATCTCAGCATATCTCTTACATGACTACTGACGTGGAACTATTTCTGCAGCTGAAAATCCACACCATATAAGAAACGCAGGAGCGTTACAAGAACTTGCAAATTGTTGTACCAACAACCAGTGGCGTTGGGAGAAGGGGCTGACCCGGGCTATAGCCCAGAGTAGTCCCCCAAAAAGCCCTGGGTCTCGTGTTAATTGTAAATAATTATTAGCCCCGAGTCTACTGCCTGGCCTGCGCGCCACAGGCACACTAGTATGGCCTGCCTCTTGGAGTCTAGCAACCAATGATGTCACGTGACGTTAGTGTCGTCACGTGACAGAAGGAGAGCGCGGGCCCAGGCTCTGAGTCCCAACGGAGGAGGATTTCAAATTCCTCCTCCACACCTAGAATTGACTCTCCAGTGGAGAGTCTCCACCCACCGGCCACCTCCCTCTTCTCCGGGCGGCAGCGCGGCTCAGCTTAGAGACAAGGGAGGCCCTGAAGGAAGCACCGTTTGACTAGACACTACTCCAGGAGCTGACTTGTCCTGTCCACAGTGTCCAGTGTCCACACAGTGACTCCTCCACCTGCCAGGCCAGCACTTGGCCTGCTAGCTGCTGCACTTACCTGGCTGCCTGCACCTCATAATGAAATTGTTGGAGCCTAAACACGAATGGAGGAGGGTGGGGATGCTGGGAGGCAGGAAGGTATTGTCAGTCACAGTCGGGACTCAAGTGACTTCACTGAATTAAAAAAAAAAGGTAAACAGTGAATTTAGCCCAATTGTTTTCTTTCCATAATGTGAAATTATTTAAGAGAAAAAGGCTGAAGGCCCTTCAGCCTTTTTCCCTTATATAATTTCACATTATGGACAGAAAACAATTGGGCTAAATTCATTGTTTACCTTTTATTTTAATGTAGTGAAGTGTATTTGTTCCCCATAAAAAATTGTGTTCGAAAGACCATATGATATAAAATATTGTAACGACTGCCATTTTATTCTCTATAGTCTCTTCTAAAATATATATATATATATATATATATATATATATAAAATATGTTTTGGGATTCTAAGTAATTTTCTAGCAGAAAATACAGATTTTTAAAGATTTTTGATGCGTTTCACAGTTTTTATTTTTCCACTTTAAATACTGTATATAGCTGGTTGCTAAGGAGCGGGCTGGGAAGCTGGCCGCCACATCCTTAACAACCAATAAGTCATCAGTTGTCATCAGGGTTCCCCACTGGCAGCTCAATGTAAAAAAAAATTTGCCTTAAAAAAAAAGAAAAAAAATTTGTGAAATAAAACAGCATGGAGTCCGCCAGGTGCATACCAGACCCAAAGGGCCTGTTACAAATAATAACAGGGCTCAAAATTTGAAGTCCGGAGCTACTAGCCAGGCCTTAAGGGTTACTCGCCACCAGTTGCCCCACCCAACTCCTACCCTGCCCCACCCCTAAACACGTCCTCATAAATTCTCTCATAAAATTACACTGTTAAATGTTTTTGCATTAATGCAGAAGTTACAAAAATAAATATTAATAACAATGTTTTCAGTGCAGTCTCACCAGTGCACATCAATGCAGCCTATCAGTGACCATCAGTGCAGCATCATCAATAAAGCTTATCAGTGCTGCCTCAACAGTGCCCATCAGTGAAACCTCAACAGTGCCCATCAGTGCAGCCTGATTAGTGCCCATCAATGCAGCCTCCCCTGTGCCCCTCAATGTAGCATCACCAGTGCCCAGCAATGCAGTCTCGCCCATGCCCATCAATGCAGCCTCACCCATGCACATCAATGCAACTTTACCCGTACCCCTCAGTGCAGTTTCACCCATGCCTGTCAATGCAGCTTCAACTGAGCCCGTCAATGCAGCTTCACCTGTGCCCGTCAATGCAGCTTTACCAGAGCCCGTCAATGCAGCTTTACCTGGGCCCGACAATGCAGCTTAACCTGAGCCTGTCAATGCACTGACCAGTGCAGGGGAAGAGAGAGAGAGAGGAAGAGGAAAGCTGGCCGGATAATGACAGAGCGTGGATCATCCCGCTGTAACAGCTTTCCTTTTAATTGCCGGGCGCTCGCCGACACACACAGTCCCGCCTCCTGGCCCGGCTCAATTGATAGACGTCACACGTCCTGGTTGGCCAGGTGTTCTGTCTATCAAAGAAGCTGGGCTAGGAGGCGGGACTGTGTGTGTGTCGGCGAGCACCTGGCAATTCAAAATAAAGCTGTTACAGTGGGATGATCCACGCTCTGTGATTATCCAGTCCGTCGGCTGGCCGGCTTTCCTCTTCCTCTCCTCCCCTGAGCGGCTCTCGGAGCAGCCCCACACTCGCCCTAAATAATTTTCCACTCGCAAAATGCGAGTAGGCGAGTGGAAAATTTGAGGGCTGATAACAATTCCAAGATTTGGAGTCATAATGGGTTTATACAACATTTTATGGTGGGGCATTGGGCAGGGGTGAGGGCTTGGGTAGAGCTTGGAAGGTATTTGCTTTAAATGTGGGAGGAGCTTGGGCGGGACTTACTTTAAAATGTGGGAGGGGTTATCAAGTTTATCTTCGGGCTGAAGCCCAGAGTCTTTTTCCCACTTGGCAACGCCCCTTCCAACAACCCTTTTAGGAGTTTCTTTTATGTTTTTTCTAAAAAAAAAAAAAAATCACAGAAGTTCACTGATATTATATTTTATTAATCATCATCATCATCATACTGCATTACTCATCAACATAATCTGCACCCCAGTGAAATGTGAATTTTTTATTAGTAAGATACTAGAATCAGAGAAGGCCATACTTGCAAAACCTTTCAGTCTTTACAGACTATGTTAACAGAACTTGGGCAGAAAAGCTGCTCAGGGCTTAAGTAATACACTTCCTGCATTGGAAATGGGAAGGGTAGAGGTTGGTAAGCATCCTAGGGTTGGCCTTACACCTGAGCTTGTATTTGTTCATACAGGCAGGAGCATTGACTGGATGTATGTGGCTGATCTAATGTAAGGAAAATAAATAAACAGCACCAATTTTCTCCATCACTTGACCCCCATCTTCCCTAATGTATCCCACTTCCTCCTTTTCCTCCACATCCTCTTCCCTACTGCTCCAATATCAACTTGGTGCAGTACATCTATCACAGACAAGTGTGTTCTATGGTCCTGTCTTATGGCTGACAGCCAAAGAGTACAATGCAGTACATTTCTCAGTGATAGAAGGAAGAGGGGTGCAAACTCACTGGAGTTGATTTAATAAAGGCAAACAGGCTAGGAAATTTTCTCTTAGCTTAGAAACAAAGTTGAAGTTCTGCTGACTTCCATATTCCAATAATGTTTTTTTCTTGCACGTGATTGGGCATTCTTTGCTAAGTATATTTTCACCACGTGCACTAAGCTAAGGGAAGATGCCCTTTCAAAGTAAACAGCCTATTTGTGTTTAGTAAATCACTCCCACTCAGTTCACAACCTGCTTTATTACTTAATACAATGTTAGGTAACAATATTTTGGGGGAAATGGTAGCAGCTACAGCCCATATACATCTTGCTGTCTGATTTAGGTCAATGTTGCAGACAACTCTTTTACGTGGCTATGTGGGGCTCCGCCCACCTGGCAATGTCATTAATTTACAGTGTTCTGTGAATGGGAAAATTGCAAGTTCTCAATTAACTACCAGGGCGTTGTTGATCGCTCTAGGTCACATTTGTAATACACAAGGCCCAGCAGGCCATTTTATGTGGCCCTCGCACCCAGGGGGAGGGGTGGAAGTGAGATGTGGACAGCCTGGGAAAGAGAGCTGAACCGTGCACACTGTGCATAGCACACCCCTAAACCCTGCACTCTGTATGCAGTGCACTCCTCAAAACTACACTCTGCATTTGGTGCATAGTGCACCCCTGAACCCTGCACTCTGTATGTAGTGCGCTCCTCAAAACTGCACTCTTTGCCTAGTGCATCCATGAACTTTGCATTTGGTACGCAGCGCACTCCTGAACCCTGCACTCTGTATGTAGTGCGCTCCTCAAAACTGCACTCTGTACACAGTGCACCCCTGAACTTTGCACTTGGTACTTAGGGTACCCCTGAACCCACTCAGTATGTAGCACACCTCTGAACCCTGGCACTATGTGGATAGCACATCCCTGAACACTGCACATAGTGCACCCCTGAAATCCACACATAATGCACTCCTGGTATTTATTGCTCCTTTAAGATCCTTCTACTACAATTTGGCCACAGCTACAATTTGATGTGGTTCAGTGTGGGGGCATGATTGAGTTTATGCACCTATTCCCTGAGGAAAAAAAAGCCCTGCATACATTTATATACCATAGCCTCACTAATACAACTGGCCCTTTGAGGACAACAGACCCCTGCTCTAGGTAGTTCATTGAGCTTTCTGTTAGGCTGGCCATACATGGGTCGAATTTCGAAAATATTTTCTTTCGAAAATCTTATTTGAGAATTTTCATTCGAATTTCGTACCATTAGTGGGCCGCAGCATTGACTGATTTTCGTGCGGTCGTCGAATTTGAGTGATTGGGCATGTTGGAAATTTCTTGAAAAACAAACGGTTTTCTAATCAATTATGGGAAAATCATGCAAGAAATATAATCAAAAAAGAAATGTGCATGAGTGCAAGAAAAGAAAATTCCTGGAAAGAAAGAAAGATTCCCAGCCACAAAAATTATTTTCTGTAGCAATATAAGGTGAAATTGAAGGCTTGGTTGGTCCAATTTCGAATTCAACTGTGTCACTATCAAATCACAAAATGCACGAAATTTCTGATTTTCGAAAAGAAAATTATTTTGAAATTCGACCCATGTATGGCCAGCCTTAGAGTGTAACTGCCTGTCCAAATTGGAGGTACGGGCAGACAGCTACACAGACAGTCTGCAGGACCGTAGCATTACACTCACGATCTGCTAGTAATGGCTGCAATGCTTTACAGGTTTCTAACAAAATAAATAAATCATTTTTCTTTTTTACCTGCAAATTTTTTTGAAAAGGTGACCTTATCCTTTAAGTATCACTGGTTCTATTTTATTTAGTTTATAGTAATTTTAAACATTGACTTTTTTTTTTACCATTTCAGGCATTTTCAAATCTACTTTCCACTGGACGTCTGAGCAACTCTTCAACTGACGTGCAGCCGTATGTAGTAGATGGACGTGTCTATCTTGCTGAACTTTTTCATGGACTAAAAAAGCATTATTACTGGACCCCAAGTTATGGTACTGCAGATGATCCAGTCTGCAATTCTGGTCTTGCATTAACAAATTATTAGACATTGTTACATCTGTCACGCATGTTCTTTGTACATTTATACATATTTATTACCATTTATTCCAATTTAGATGATTTGAATAAAATGTTTCAAAATTACATAGGGTGTCTACTTTACATATAACATACAGCATGTAATACATAAAACAGTCTTTTAGATGTGGTGGTTTATTTGACTTTCTACCTATCCTTCTTCTTTCCCTTCATTGTTACCTTGTGAGTCCTGGGCTAGGATAATAATGCTCACTCACTATTCTGTGTCTATGGAGGAGCACTGTTGTCACCATAGGGTAGGAAGTCGGTTAGCAACACACAACACCTCTTCCTCTCCTTATATTCATAATTCAGGGAAGGTGTCCTGTAGTCCTTACCCACTTCCTGATAACATTGCTTGAGATAACAGTGCAGTGTGCAAAGGACAGCATAGGATTTATGGCAATGTATTGAACAGAAATAACAAAAAGATTTTATTGGTAGCTTTAACCGCTTGCCGACCGCCGCATGACTATTTACTGCGGCGGTCAGCCCCTCACAGGCAAAGCGACGTAGTACTACGTCGCTAGCCTGTGAGGGTCTCGGGAGCGAGCACGCGCCGCCAGAGGCGCGCTCCCGCACGGTCACGGACCCCCCCGCGCATGTGACCGGTGGACCCGATCGTCCGCCGGTCACTCGCGATCGTCGGGTGGAGAGGGAGAAAGGCAGGCGGCTAATGTAAACAAGCCGCCTGTCATTCTCCCCTGTGTAAGAATAGTGATTATACGGTTCTACTATGTAGGACCGTTGATCACTGTTCCTACACCTCAAGCCACAGCCAATCACAGTTAGAATCACGCCCCTAGGGACACACATATCCCCTCCCTCTCAAAAAAAGTTAACCCCTTCACTGCCAGTGTAATTTTACAGTAACAGTGCATATTTATAGCACTGATTACTGTAGTAATGTCACTGGTAACCCCAAAAGTGTCAAAAATGTCAGTCAAGGGTCCGATCTGTCCGCCGCAATGTCGCAGTACTGCAAAAAAAAAAAATCGCAGATCGCCGCCATTACGCGTTAAAAAAAACAACAAAAATGACAAAAATCTTTCCCTTTGTTAGTAAACGCGATAACATTTGCGCAAACCAATTAAAATACGCTTTTTGCGATTTTTTTTATACCAAACATATGTAGCATAAAACAAATTGGCCGAAAATGTTAAAAAATTTTGATTTTTACATTTTTTTTGGGGGGGGATTTTATATAAGAAAATGTTAAAAATATTATTTTTGCAAAATTGACGCTTTTTTTTGTTTATAGCGCATGATCAAAAAATCGCACAGGTGATCAAATACCACCAAAAGAAAGCTCTGTTTGTGGGGAAAAAAGGACGTCAAATTCGTTTAGGTACAGCGTCACACAACTGCGCAATTGTCCGTTAAAATCACGCAGTGCCGAATCGCAAAATAGGCCCTGGTCAGGAAGGAGGTAAAATCTCCCGGGGCTTAAGTGGTTAAAGTTGGTATACAAAAAATTTTCAAGACACACGGGCAGGAGGAAAAGTATTTACTGTCTTCTTTTATAGGTATGGCTTGCTTCAAAAATTTTTGTATGGTGACAGGGTTGCTTCAACAGACCAAAAGGGGCAAATAGGAGAAGCTTATTGCTAAGGTTTACATTGTGGACTTGGTGGATTCCTAATTGATATTAAACATATATAAGTCTTTGTATTTGTTTGAGGATTTAGATGTATTTCTGTTTGAGGAAGAAAAAAAAAAAGAAAAATATTTGTGCACCAATCCCTGTGGACTTTTCTCTCTCTCCCTCTCTCTCTCTCTCTCCCTATATATATATATATATATATATATATATATATATATATATATATAATGTTTGGGGGTTCTAAGTAATTTTCTAGCAAAAAAAACTGATTTAAACTTCTAAAAAACAAGTGTCAGAAAAAGCCAGAATCAGCAAATAGTAAGAACAAAAAAAAAATATTTACTGATTTATCTCAGTGTGTTTCAAGCAGCCCGATTGATTGGAAAGGACCATAAAAGCAGGCTCATATAAGCTTCATCTGTGTTAATAATAAGCTCTCTGATTTTGAAATGTTGAAAATTAACAGTTGGAATTGGAATTTGAATCTGATTGGCTGAGCTCTGGCTGCCCTAATGGTATCCTAGCAACAATGATGTCCCTCACAGCCAGCCTATATAAGGAGCTGTTGGAGCTGAATCTGGCGGTTTGGTTTTGCTAGAAGTAGTGAACACATCGCTTTTCTAGTGCTCTGTGCGTTTTCATTGTAATTCATCAGAATGAAGTGGCAACGCAGAAACCAAACCTTGGCATTTCGTCCTTATAAGATCAGGGATGAGATTACTTGGAAATTCATCCAAGATAAGAACTTTGTGATGGATTTGGATAAGATCACATTATTACTTAGTGAGTTGAAGCTAGAGACAACTCAACAACACCCCAAAAATGGGGAAAACAAACATGGGAACTCTGATAAGGGGAAGAATTCTGGAGAGAGAAAGAGTTCCATAGAGAAGAATGACAAGACCAGAGGAAAGAAGCAGAGAGGAGATAAGGGAAGATTTGATGCTGTACTTATTCGGGCCAAACCAATACTGGGTATGACAGGTACTGCCATATTGCCCAAGAGGAACAACAAGAGACCAGCATCAGATGCGATTTTCCCTGCACCTCCAAATAAGCAACAGATGACTATCACAGATGGGACAAGTAAGAATGATGAGAACAATTTCATAAAATATAACATAATTGTCACTGTTTAGATATTTTAAAAAGCCTGTCCCCTGCCAACAGCTGTAGAGTAGGACCCCCCACCTTGCCTTTATAAAAGGGGATGTTACCCTCTCATTGCTCAAGCATTATAACGAATGCTATCCTCAGCTAAATAAATGGGTTTGGGTGAGCTGCAGCTATAGCTTATGTGGATAGATCTGTCCTCCCATACTGGATCACACATATGACCACCCCTGCAGTTCTCCCTATTATGATGGTATTCCTTTAACCCATTTGCTGCCGCAATTTTCTCACACATGGTATATCACATGTTTTTGGGCCTAAGGATTACTTACAGTGGACCTGCAATTTAAAAGTGAAGATTTGCTACATTATGGGAAACATCCAGAAATACTAATTGCACCCAAGTAGTACCCAGAAAGATTTAGCTTTTGTCTGGAGTTGGGGGGGGGGGGCTATATTATGTGAGGGGGAGCTATAATATGTGAAAATCTGACTTATGATCTTCCATACAGGCCCACTTTGTTCAGAGAACTCCACTGGAACAACCAGTCGCTTCTAGGCATAGATGGCTGGACTCTGATGGCAATGAATATTTATGTTCCTGGGCTCCCAGGAGAGGGATTCCCCAACTTAGAAAGGGGTAGTAGTGAATAGGTGGTTTTACACCTGCCAATTCAAAATGACGTGAATCCAATTGGGCCTCTTTTTAATTACCCCAATTTCTTCTACAATATGCAGCACATCTGGCAGAATTATTTTAAAACAAGTTTACAGCTTCTATTGCAGCCTTGAACTTGTTTTGCCTCTTCGACTGCCATGATGTACAGGTTATATTCTTGCAGGTCATAGAGTTAAAAAGTCAACTACTGTAGCAATGCACATCCCTCTAAATCTTTCACTAATGAAAACATGCTGCAATCTGTGTAGAAACATAAAGCCGTTTCCCTTTATTTGGTCAAACTACTTAGCATCAGGGAGTCGTGGTAAACAGGAATATCTCTTTTCCATGTGCTTTCCACCATTGTCAGTTAGTGTTTTGTGATGTATGTGTTCTATTGCAGTAAGATAATAACATGTCATGATTTCTATTTATCTAGTAGTCAATGAGATAGTCAGCAAAATAGACAACATGGCAATCAGCGAGACAGTCAACAAGGTAGTCAGCGAGACAGACAACAAGGCAGTCAATGAGATGGTCAACAAGGCTGTCTGTGGAGAGACAGTCCATGAGGTTGTCAGCGAGCCAATCAACCAGGCTATCAGAGAGCCAATCAACCAGGTTGTCAGCAAGCCGGTCAACAAGCCTGTTAGCGAGCCAGTCAATGAGCTTGTCAGCGAACCAGTCAATGAGCTTGTCAGCGAACCAGTCAACCATGTTGTTAGCAAGCCAGTCAGCAAACTTGTCAGTAAGCCAGTAAAGCTTATCAGAAAGCAAGTCAACGAGCTTGTCAGCAAGCCAGTCAACAAGGCAGTCAGGGATAAGCCCCGCACCAACGTAGGATGCAGTTCACCAGCCGCCTTTAACCTTGACAGCCTCACCTTTCATAAAGTACTTGGTCAAGGTAGTTACGGAAAGGTAAGTAATCAAAGACATATGAACAGCAGGTTTATTGTATTGTGAGTTGGTGGTTATTAATATTGTCAGCGGGCTAACAGTAGGCTATAAGTGGAGATCACACCACTGTATTCCTTACCACTTGCCATTTACACTACACGCGCTGAGCTGTGTTACTCAATGATAAACTGAAATCTATTGTTTCCAATAAGACCAGGTTACATCAGCGTGATGCATTAGTGTGCGCTCAATGCAATTGGAATATAATGCATGTAATGAAATGAGCTTTAACCAGTTCCCGACCACCCACCGACTTTTTACTGCGGCAGGGTGGCTCACACAGGCAGAATGACGTAGACCTATGTCGCTCGCCTAAGAGGAACTGGGGGGCGAGCGCGCACCGCTGGCGGCACGCTCCCGTCCCCGATCATCAGCGGGGAAGCCGAAGCGTGTCAGGCGGCTCTGATTGCCACCTAAAACTCTCGATCATTCCCCGCTGAAGGAAGGTCAGCTGTTGTAAACACAGCCTACCGTTCTTCTCCCTGGGATTATCGCAGAACTCATGTGATCCTGCTATATAGGATCACATGTCTCTGTGGTCTTCTCAGAAGAAGTCACGCCCCCCCACAGTTAGAATCACTCCCCTAGGGTCACATTTAACCCCTTGATCACCTATACTATTAACCCCTTCCCTGCCAGTGTCATTATTACAGTAACAGTGCATATTTTTAGCACTGATTACTGTAGTAATGTCACTGGTACCCCCAAAAGTGTCAAAAATGTCAGTCAGGGGTCCGATCTGTCCATCGCAATGTCACAGTCCTGCAAAAAAAATCGCAGATTGCCGCCATTACTAGTAAAAAAAAAAAACTGACATAAATCTTTCCCGTAGTTAATAGACTCGATAACTTTTGCGCAAACCAATCAAAATACGCCTATTGAGATTGTAGCAGAAAACAAATTGGCCTAAAATGTTAAAAAATTTAGATTTTTACATTTTTTTGGGGAATGTTATATAGCAGAAAGTGAAAACATTGTTTTTTTTTTTTCCAAAATTGTCGCTATTTTTTTGTTTATAACGCAAAAAAAAAAAAAAAAAATCGCACAGGTGATCAAATACCACCTAAAGAAAGCTCTATTTGTGGGGAAAAAAGGACGTAAAGTTTGTTTGGGTACAGCGTCGCACGACCGCGCAATTGTCCGCTAAAGTAACGCAGTGCCGAATCACAAAATAGGGCCTGGTCATTAAGGGGGCAAATCCTTCTGGTCCAAAAAAATAGGTACAATAAAGATATTTTACACCATTGTTAAAAAAAAAAACGCATGCCAATGCACAGCATCTCAAATGTGCTTAGTGTGTGTTAAATTAATGAAAAGCGAGTGGAGTGAATCCAGCCTAAATTCATATTAGTGGTGTACTGTATGTTGGAGGTGTAATACACAAAAAGCAGCTCAACACAATTACAAATCCTTTGGTAGATAAGGCAATAAGCTAATGTGTATAAACTCTATTTAGCAGATTGTATAGAGTTCATCAGAGCTTCATAGACTTTAGCACCAATATATAGGAATGCTGAATACAGACTTAAAGAGGAAGTAAACCCTCCTCTGCAAGTTGTACCTATAGGTAAGCCTATGATAAGGCTTACCTATAGGTACTGTATATATCTCCTAAACATGTACCGTTTAGGAGATATTTACCTTAAATGCAGCCAGTGACATCACTGGCGCATGCGCTCTGAAGGGACGGCCGCTGGTGCCGATCCTTCAGAGCCCCGTGCCATGACCGTCGGCTCCCATGCGCACGCGTGGGATTGACGTAATTGTGGCTCCAGCCAATCAGATGACGAAGGAGAACATGTCGCCCATGAGAGAGGTGAGCGGTCGGCACTTCGGGGCTTCGTTTTAAGGTAAGTATTTCATAATGAGCTAGTATGCGAAGCATACTAGCTCATTATGTGTTTGTCTTTCAGGTATTTTTTTTTTTTTTTTAAATTCGGAAGTTTACAATCTCTTTAAGAGTGAGTGCTGGCTGTAATTTTCTCTAAGTTTGCTAAAAGCCTACTGCAGCCTGCTAAAAGTCTATTTAAAGCAATCCCCATTCACTAACAGTCAAAACCACTTACAACTTGCTAAAAACCTGCTGAGTTCATGCTCTATAAACTAGTGTTTTCAAGCCAAGACTAACAATTGTAGCCAGGCTGGGGGTTGCTGCTGGGGACCCAGAGGTAACCTTTTCAGAACCTGGTGCTGAATTAGCTCTAATCATTTGTGTCCTGTGTTTTTTAGGTCGCCCTGGCATCCCATCCTGCTACTGACAAGAAACTGGCAGTCAAGGTGGTAAAGAAAAAGCGATTATTACAAGAAGATCCTAAAAGTGTCCTTACAGAGAGACAAATACTTGAAAAAGTTGGAGAGAGTCCATTTTGTACACACGCCTACGGAACCTTCCAGTCAGAAGTAAGTGTCACATTCCTACCAATCACTCATCAAATCACATCCATATTATCCATTTGATCTCCAAGTCCAGCACAGACCTAGAAACAAATCCCCAAACCAGAAAAACATTACAGATGGCTCAGACATGAGAGAATTATGGCGGCTGAAATTGGGAATTCTGGTTCTCCCTGGCTGTCTTGCTCTTACTTTGGCTTTGCTATCCCTGACTTGGATCAGGTATAGCCCCTGTACCTCTCTCATGACAAAGTCACTGTAATGGCAGCCTGGTAGAACATGTTTGCATGTTATGTGGCTCTGTATATTGCTTTCCCAATGAGAAAAGATGTTCAACATATATTTAAAGTTCCTGCCAAGCATCATATTTTGAAATGAATGTGAATTGAGATTTAAAGTGTATGTTAAGCCAACAGTGACCATCTCTTGTTTGTTCCCACATGGTCTATGCAATATACAAATCAAAGCATTTTGTTACATCTGTTTAATAAGAGCAGAACAATACCCATTGATCCTGCCAGAAATCCAGTGCTGTCCTGTGTTATCATAAGCCCAATGTTTCTCCATTTCTGACAAAACACAAACCTCACATCCACTTGACCTTTTTTTAACCTATATATTTCTCTCTGTCTTTTACAGGAAGATCTCTTCTTCATTATGGAGTACATGAGAGGAGGAGAACTAGCCGACTTGATCAAGTCTTCTGCTCCATTATCAACTGCTGCAATAAGGTAAGGCTCATAAACATACGGTCAAATGATGAATTCATACCTGCACCATGTGACGCGTCTATTTTGCACATTTTTGCATGTTTGTTCTGCAACAGCACAGGGCAGCCTATTCACTTGCATGGGCTTCCCTACTTGTGCCAAATGTGCCAAAGTCACATACTTAGTGAGGCTGAAAAAAAAATCCGTCCATCCAGTTCAACCTATGATGTGTGTGTTTGCTGTTAACCATACATTGTATACCCCTGAATGTTGTGGTCTTTAAGGTGCCCATCTAAATACCACTGCTTGTGGAAGAGAATTCCATATCCTTACCGCTCTGACAGTAAAGAACCCCTTACGCAGTTTAACCACTTACCGCCCGCCCGCCGTCATATGACGGCGGGACGGTGCGGCTATTATCCTGGGCGGACGTCATATGACGTCCGCCCATTCAAGCACGGCAGGCGCGCGATCGCGGGCGCGCCGCCGTGCACTGCCGGTGTCGGTGTGTCCCCGGGACACAGCCGGTCACCGGCAGGGGGGAAACAGCCAATAGGCATGGCTGTTTCCCACGTGATCGGCTGTGTTCCAATGACACAGCCGATCACAATGGAGGCGGCCGGGAGATGACCGCGCATGCGCGATCGGGAGCGCGCAGCGCGGTCATGTCGGTGGCACTGTGTTCCGTAGGAACACAGCTGTCACCGGCGGTAGTAAACAGTCACTGACAGTGACTGTTTACTAAGTGATCGGCTGTGAATCCATTCACAGCCGATCACAAAATGTAAACACAGAGCAGTAACTGACTGTTACTAGCTCTTCTCTCCTCATACAGTTTCCAGTATGAGGGGAGAAGAGCTAGAAACAGTGAGTTACTGCTCTGTACACATGTCACAAAGTAAAATCACACTAAAATCACAGTAATAAAGGTCCCCACACAGTCCCCAGCCCCCCCCAATGTCACCTGTCACGCAACAGTCACCTCATCAGTGCCCAGAAATTGACACCCATAACGTTCACATGTGAGCGCAGCGATCGCGGGCAAAATCACCGCGATTCTGCCCGCGATCCGGAAATCATTGCAAATTGCGGGACGCCTGTGCGTTGCCCGTGATTTGCAATAGCACCCCAAACGCTGTGCGATGTTGCCGCCATTTCCGCCTGCCGAATCGCAGTAACATCGCGCAAACATAGAGTTTCTTTGGGGCGTCATGCGTTGTTTGCGTGATGTTACCGCGATTCGGCAGGCGGAAATCGCAGCAACATCGCACAGCGGGCAACGCACAGGCGTCCCGCCATTTGCAATGATTTCTGGATCGCGGGCAGAATCGCAGTGATTCTGCCCGCGATCGCTACGCTCACATGTGAATGTAGCCTAAAGTTCACCGGTCACCAGAGACTGCCATCAGTACCGCCGTGCACCATCGCCCGTCACCTGTCACCCATCAGTGACCATCGCCCGTCACCTGTCACCCCATCAATCACCGTCACCTGTCACCCCATCAGTCATCGTCACCTGTCACCCCATCAGACACCGTCATCTGTCACCCTATCAATCATCGTCACTTGACACCCCATCAGTGATCGTCACTTGTCACCCCATCAATCATCGTCACATGTCACCCGGTCAGTGATTGTCATCTGTCACCTCATCAATCATCATCACCTGTCACCTCATCAATCATCATCACCTGTCACCCCATCAGTCATCATCACCTGTCACCCCATCCGTCATCGTCACCTGTCACCCCATCAGTCATCGTCACCTGTCACCCCATCAGTCATCGTCACCTGTTTGCCATATACATGCAATCACTTACTGACCGCCTAACGACTATATGCGTCGGCCATTAAAAGCTAAATACTGGGGTTATGGCAGCAGATAGCCCCCATAACCCCGGTATTTTTTGAAACGGCGGGCGGTCGGCTTTCAGATAAGGGTGGTCCCAGTGGCGGATTCGCCGCGGAATTACCCTTACGGTGCAGGGGAAGAGGTGCCCCCCCCCCCTCCTGCCGCGTCCCAGACGTTTTCCCAGCTTACCGGACCCGCCGGCAGCGGGGAAAACTATCCGGTCCCGGATCCTCAGAGACAGGAAGTCGAGTGAGGGCAAGATGGCCCTCACTCAACTCTATGGTCTTGGAGGACCGGAGCTACGTCAAAAGACGTTGCCTAGCAACCGGTTTAAAGGGCCGCTTTTTTTTTTTGCTTTTTTTTTTTTCCTCTTTCAACAATTTTTTTTTTTTTTTTTTCTTTTTTAGTGTAGTTGTGAGGTGTGAGGTCTTTTTGACCCCAGATCTCACAATAAAGAGGACCTGTCATGCCTATTTCTATTACAAGGGATGTTTACATTCCTTGTAATAGGAATAAAAATTATCAAAACATTTTTTTTTTTTAAACTGTGTAAAAATAAAAAAATAATAAATAAAATAAATAGGAAAAAAAAAAAAAAAAAAAAATTAAAGCGCCCTGTCCCCGTTAGCTCGCGCGCAGAAGCAAACGCATACGCAAGTCCCGCCCACATATGTAAACGGTGTTCAAACCATACATGTGAGGTATCGCCGCGATCGTTAGAGCGAGAGCAATAATTTAAGCCCTAGACCTCTTCTGTAACTCTAAGCTAGTAACCTGCAGAAATTTTTAAAATGTTGCCTATGGGGATTTTTAAGTACCAATGTTTGGCGCCATTCTGTGAGCATGCGCAATTTTGAAGCATGACATGTTGGGTATCTAATTACTCGGCGTAACATTATCGTTCACATTATGGAAAAAAAATTTGCTAAATTTACTGGTTTCTTATTTTTTAGATCAAAAAAGTGATTTTTTTTCAAAAAAATCGCATTTGGAAGACTGCTGCGCAAATATGGTGTGATAAAAAATATTGCAACGATCTCCATTTTATTCTCTAGGGTCTCTGCTAAAAAAAAATATATAATGTTTGGGGGTTCCAAGTAGTTTTCTAGCAAAAAAATGATTTTAGCTTGTAAACACCAAGTGTCAAAAATAGGCCCAGTCTTAAAGTGGATAAATGGACAACTTTGTGTAAAGCGCTACTTGGATGTTAGGCCTATGTATGTGGCCAGGCTGTGAAAAAGTGTTACACATGTGGTATCGCCATACTCAGGAGGAATAGCAGAATGTATTTTGGGGTGCAATTTTTGCTATGTACATGCTATGTGTTAGAAATATTGCATAAATGGACAGCTTTGTGTAAAAAAAAATGTGTTTTCATTTTCTTTCCACATTTTCCAAAAACTTGTGGAAAAAAATGACATATTCAAAAGACTCATTATGCCTCAAAAATTATACGTTGGGGTGTTTGCTTTCCAAAATGGGGTCATTTTATGGGGGTTTCCATTGTCCTGGTGCTCCAGGGCCTTCAAAAGTACGATAGGTTGTCAGGAAATTATATGTGAAATTTGTTCTCCTAGAATGCCGGACGGTGCTGGTTGGATGTTAGGCCTCTGTATGTGGCCAGGCTGTGAAAAAGTCTCACACATGTGGTATCGCCATACTCAGAAGGAGTAGTAGAATGTGTTTTGGGGTGTAGTTGCAAGTATACATGTGCTGTGTGAGAGAAATAACCTGTTAATACGGCAATTTGTAAAAAAAAATAAAATAAAATAAAAAAATCTTCATTTTGCAAAGCATTGTGGGAAAAAATTACAACTTCAAAAAACTCACCATGCCCCTTATTAAATACCTTGGAATGTCTACTTTCCAAAAAGGGGTCATTTGGGGGGTATTTGTACTTTCCTGACTTTTTAGTGTCTCAAGAAATGAGATAAGCCTTCAGTACATCAGGTGTGATCAAGTGTGATCAATTTTCAATGATTCGCACCATAGCTTGTGGACTCTATAACTTTCACAAAGACCAAATAATATACACTTACTTGGGTTATTTTTACCAAAGATAAGTAGCAGTATAAATTTTGGCCAAAATTTGTGAAGAAAAATTACTAATTTGCAAAATTTTATGACAGAAACAAAGAAAAATGCGTTTTTTCACAATATTTTCAGTCTTTTTTTATTTATAGCACAAAAAATAAAAAACCCAGTAGTGATTAAATACCATCAAAAGAAAGCTCTATTTGTGTGAAAAAAAGGACACAATTTTTGAATGGGTACAGTGTTGCATGACTGAGTAATTCTCAGTCAAAGTGTGAGAGCGCTGAAAGCTGAAAATCGGTCTGGGCAGGAAGGGGGTGAAAGTGCACTGTAGGTAAGTGGTTAAGTTAAAACCGTTTTTCTTCTAGTTTTAGTGAGTGGCCACGTGTCTTATTGAATTCCTTTTCTCTGAAAAGTTTGTTCCTTATGCTAGGGTCGCCATTGATGTCATATCCCCTCTCAAGTGTCTCTTCGCCAGAGAGAATAAGTTCAATGCTTCTAGTCTTTCCTCAGATGTCCTATGTTCCCCTAATTATCTTTGTTGCCCTTCTCTGGACTTTCTCCAGTTCCAGCGCATCCTTTCTGAGGACCGGTACCCAGAACTGGATGGCATATTCAAGATGTTGCCAGACCAGAGTCTTGTAGAGTGGGAGAATAATCCCTTTATCTCTGGAGTGAATCCCCTCTTTTATACATGCCAGTATTCTGTTGGCTTTGCTTGCAGCGGCTTGTCATTGCATGCCATTGCCAAGCCTGTTGTCCACTAGGACCCCCAGGTCCTTTTCCATCATAGATTCACCCAGAGGATCACCGCCTAGCGAGTAACTTGCGTTCGTATTTCTGACACCCAACTGCATTACCTTACATTTTCCAACATTAAACCTCATCTGCCATGTAGTTTCCGAACCCATTATTTTGTTCAGGTCTGCTTGCAAGCTTACCACGTCCTGCATCAAAGATATTGGCCTGCTTAGCTTAGTATCCTCGCAAATATCGAGTACCAGTATCAAATATGTACTGTTTACCCCATCCTCTGGGTCGTTTATGAATAAATTAAACAGGATTGGTCCCAGGCCAGATCTTTGGGGGACCCCACTTTCTACACCCGACCAATCCGAGTACTCCCCATTTATCACCACCCTCTGAACTCCACCCTGAAGCCAGTTTTCAATCCAGGTACTCACCCTATGGTCCATACCTATGTACCTTAGTTTGTACAGTAAACATTTGTGGGGAACTGTGTCAAATGCCTTTGCAAAATCCAGATACACCACATCCACAGACCTTCCTTTATCTAGATGGTAACTCACTTCTTCATAGAAGGTTAATAGATTGGTCTGCAAGAATGATTTTTCATAAATCCATGCTGATTTCTACTAATAATACTGTTTTCATTACTAAAGTCTTTTACTGTATATAGTCCCTTAACATCCCCTCCAAAATCTTGCAGACTACTGATGTTAGGCTAACTGGCCTAGAGTTCCCCCGGATATATCTCGGCCCTTTTTTAAATATTGGTACCACGTTGGCTTTTTTCCAATCAGCTGGCACCATTCCCGTCAGTAGACTATCCACAAAGATAAAGAATATTGATCTGGCTTTTACCTGGCTGAGTTCTTTAAGGACCCTCGCGTGCAACCATCCAGTCCCGGTGATTTATTTATGTTAAGTTTTTCAACTTTAGTTCTGAGTCTGTCTTCTGTTAACCACGAGGATGCTTCCTGAGGTGTATTATTTATTTTAACATTACAAGCTGGGTTAGTGTAGCCCCCAAGTCTTTTGTGAAGACAGAAGAGAAGAATTTATTTAGCACTTTCGCCTTCTCGCCGTCCTCTGTGGCCAGATTCCCTTCATCATCTTTTATGAGGCCAATGTGTTCTGGTCTCGCTTTCTTACTATTTATATACTTGAAGAATTTCTTGGGAATTTTTTTTACTGTCTTCCGCTATGTGCCTTTCGTGTTCTATTTTAGCCACCTTGATTTCGCCTTTACATTTCTTATTGCACTCTTTGTAATGTTGGAATGCTGCCAATGACCCCTCAGCCTTGTATTTTTTGAAAGCCCTTTCTTTAGTTTTAATATGCCTTTTTATGTTGGAGTTTAGCCACCCAGGGTTTATTTTAGCTCTTTTAAACTTATTCCCCTTTGTAATGCACTGGCCAATCCCTTTATTTAGTATGTTCTTGAAGCACTCCCATTTTTCCTCCGTGTTCTTTGTTCCTAGGGTTCTATCCCATTTTATATTGTCTAGCAAAGAGCGCAGATTAGTGAAGTTGGCTCTTTTAAAATTTAGTGTCCTTATGTTACCCTTGTGTTTCCTATTTCTATGATTTATACTGAAACTAATTAACCTATGGCCACTGTTTCCTAAGTTGCCTCATACTTCTATATCCGTAATCAGTTCTGTATTTTTAGTAATCAGTAGGTCTAGTACCGCATTGTTTCTTGTCGGTGCGTTCACAAGCTAACCAATGAAATTGTCCTGCAAAACATTTAAGAACTGCCGAGCCTTAAAAGAATGCGCGGTTCCTTCTGCCCAGTCTATATCTGGATAATTAAATTCCCTCATTAGAATGACATTTCCCATCCTTGCTGCCATTCCAAGCTGTGATAGGAGGTCCACCTCCCCCTCTTCCCTCTGGTTTGGGGGCCTATAGCATACGTACAATATTACTTTCCCCATAGTGCCTTCCCTTTGAAGGCTCCCTAGCTCTATTATTAACCACTTGCCTACAGTGCACTTTCACCCCCTTCCTGCCCAGGCCAATTTTCAGCTTTCAGAGCTGTCACACTTTACTCTCCAACACTCAGGTACTCACCAACACTCAGGTACTCCTAACACTCAGGTACTCCTAACACTCAGGTACTGTCAACACTCAGGTACTGTCAACACTCAGGTACTGTCAACACTCAGGTACTCACCAACACTCAGGTACTTACCAACACCCAGGTACTCACCAACACCCAGGTACTCATGTACTTTTCAACTCTCAGGTACTCTCAACACTCAGGTACTCTTCAACACTCAGGAACTTTCAATACTCAGGTACTCTCAGTACACTACACCCTCAGTCAGTCTTCAGTCACAGTCTTTACTTACCTAGTCTGTGTCACTGTGCTCCTGCACAGCCGCCCCCTGTAACCTGTCACTGACACTTGCAGGGCTTGACGGTGAATCCTACTCACACAGACCGTCTGTCAGTAAGTCTCCTACTCTGCTCCCCTGCCTTTACTGTCACACTCCCTCACTCCCCCACACAGTATTTCCACTTACCCGCTGCCCTCGGTCAGCCTGTCCTCTGGATCTCTCGGTCCCACCCGCCGCTGTCGGAACCTCTCCCGGTCCCTTGATCTCCTGCCGCCGCTGGAGCCACTCACCGCTGAAGCCCGCTGCCTCACAGTCTCCGGGGGGCATAGACTTTCTTTGGCAGTGAGCCTCAGGCACTTTTGCAATGTACGTGATTTTGGTTAATTTTTTTTAGGCAACTGCTACCTGCATTTGAGATGCAATTAAGAAATAATGGCACCACAAGTGTGATACACATCTTGGCACATTTTTCATGTGGTGTGAATAGCAAAGCAAAGGCTGAGAGCTAACAGTCATGATAAAGGATTTGCATTAACATAATAATAAATCTTAATTTGAAATAAAAGCCCACCCACACCGACCCACCTCAGTAAGCCTTCATCAGGAACGAACCTCTGTTGCCCCACCCCCTCGAAGACAGATGCACTTTCCCCCCCAACCCCCTCATTTAGCCGTCAGCAAAGTGCACTGTAATTCCATTTTGTAGAGATCAATCTCACATTATCACATACTGCTTCAACCAGATGTGACTAATCCCTACAAGATACCACTGCATGCTACTTGTATAGCTTATTCCATAGGAAGCTATTTGTCCACCCTGATGAATGGTCAGTTGGTACTCCTAGTGATTGGTCACTAGCATGTTAAGCAGCACAAATGATCTGCTTAAAATCTCCTGTATACCTCTAGCCTGATGTCATACCTCCTAGAAAACTGATAAATCCTTTCGTTTATCTTAGTGTGCAAGGCTGTATCTTCAACCCCGCACAATCAATGTTCCAACCCGACAGATCTCAGCCAGTGGGTGTCAGCTACCACAGGTATGAGATTTTTGGTCAGATCAGGTGACTATTATCCAATCTCTATGGGCTGGTTTATGATCAACGAATGTAATAACCCAAAAACTGAACAGTGTCTATCATTGACAGAGGAATACATTCCTTCCTATGACTATGACTTATTCTGTGAGACGTATGATATTAATAGATCTTTTCTTCTTTTTTTACAGATTTATTGCTGCAGAACTTCTCTGTGCTCTGCAATATCTGCACAGACGTGGTATCATTCACAGGTAAGTGTTTCCATCATGATCTTACTTCCATATTCACCATTCTTTATGAACCACTTCCAGCCAGAGGCATCATCCCGGTACCATTTTTATGAGAGTCGGCTTTCAGGTGGTAATGGCCGATGCGGCTCGGGAGCCGCTCGGTCATTACCCCAGCGAGAGGAAGGGGACGCCACCTCCCGCCGCTCTGCCCGGGTCTCCCGTGCCAACAGGAGACCCGAGCAACCAGCCGGAACCTCCGCTGGCTTGTTGGAGTCCCAAACGAAGCTGCATTCAGCCAGAAGCGGCATTCTCCAGAAGCGGCGTCCATGACGTCACCTCCGGGTTACTCGGCGGCTAAAGGCACCGAATTTGAAAAGTGACAGTATTCAAAAATGCTGTTTTCAGCATTTTCGAATGCATTGAAATTTAGTGGAGGGGTCTAGGGTCTTTTAGACCCCAGATCCCTCCATAAAGAGTACCTGTTACTGCCTATTGCTGTTTACTTTGCTTGTGACAGCAATAAAAGTGATCAGATTTTTTTGTTTTTTAAAACCTGTGCTAAAATTAAAAAAATAAATAAATGAAATAAATAGGAAAACAATTTTTTTAAAGCGCCCCCATCGTCGTGAGCTCGCGCACGAAAGAAAACGTATACGGAAGCCGCGCCCGCAAATGAAATCGCTGTTCAAACCACACATGTTAGGTATCGCCGCGATTGCCAGAGCAAGCGCAATAATTAAAAAAAAAAAGAGCTACTCTGTAACTCTAAACTGGTAACTGTTAATACTTTTTTAAAGCATCGCCTATGGAGAATTTTATTGACCGTAGTTTGTCGCCATTCCACGGGTGTGTGCAATTTTAAACTGTAACATGTTGCGTATCTATTTACTCGGCATGACATCATCTTTCACAATATACAAAAAAAAATGGGCTAACTTTACTATTTAGCTTTTTTTAAATGCAGTGAAATGTATTTTTCCCCCAAAAATGGCGTTTGAAAGACTGCTGCGCAATACCGCTTGACAAAAAATATTGCAACGACCGCCATTTTATTATCCAGAGTCTTTTCTAAAAAAATATATATAATAAAGGGGGAAGGGTTCCGCGCTAAGGTCATACCAATGGCTGCAGCCTCCCTCAAAATATAACCAAAGGTTATACGGAAATGTAATGGGAATGGGAGGGATGGTGGCGCTGCCTAGGGAGAGATGAATTGATGTATATATATATTATATATATATGCATGGATTTCAAAGATTTTGTACCTTTGATTCTTATATATTCGCACTACCTCTGTGATTCATCACTGCTGTATTATTATTATTATTTATTTATTTGTGGTTCATCACATCATCACTTGCACTCAGTCACTTTATGATTGGATTTCTTTGATAGTCTTATTTATTCATATCTACAGTGTATTTATGATATTCATCATAAATTTGTAGTGGCATTTTTATTTTGTAGCGCTTTATGATTGCACTTCTTTTGATATATTCATTCACCTTTTTATATATTTATATTTATTTATGAAATTTTTCACTGGTTTCTAGTGGCAAATTTCTGCCAGTTACAGCATTTATATGCACTTTATGACCTCTCAATTTATACTGTGATTCACATTTATTTTTGCACATTTTGACTTTTACTGTCACATTTAGATACCTCCCATCATCTGTTTTAACCTTGTAATCTATTCATATTTTTTAACATACGTTTTCCATATATACATCAGTTCATCTCTCCCTGGGCAGCACCACCATCCCTCCCATTCCCATTAAAATATGTATAATGTTTGGGAGTTCTAAGTACTTTCTAGCAAAAAATACTGATTTTAACTTGTAAACAACGAGTGTCAGAAATGGGCTCGGTCCAGAAGTGATTAAAGGCCAACACCACCCAACACTGGTACTCTAGTTGTGGATGGGTGTACAAGGAGTGAATTGCCCACTGCCAGTTCTGTCCCCTGCTGCTGAAGCTTTTCTGCATCTAAGTGAGGGAGCCTGACTTCCCTATACTGCATACATTTTAATTAAAAACAAAATCAAGCTAAGAATCTGTCTAATTATAACTGCAGTAATTGCAGATGTCCCCTTCTAACATGGCTCCACATCCCATTCAGCAACCCCACAAAACCAGCCACAGGTGCAAAGCTTGTCCTGGGCCCCATCAACCCCCATAAATCAGTAGAAGAAACAATATTAAGGCACACTCCGTCAATCTGCAATGTTTCTACAACTTTATTAAAGACATGTGGATAGAAACACTCCCCAGGCTGTCTCATTCCAATACGTATCGCCCCAAGTGAGATTTATTCATGCCACACTAAAAGAGCAAAATGTGACAGAGGAAGACAGCCAATGGAGTGTTTCTGCTCCCTTGTTTTCAATAATGATGTTAAAGCATTGAAGAATGACAGACTGGGACTTGACATGGTTTCTTCAACTGCAGTAAGCTGGGAACTGAGCTCATGAGGTTTATGCTGAGATTCATAAAGTGGTGCAGAAAGTTAGTAGGTGATCTAACCCGTTAGCACTAATCTAAACCTGACCTATTAATATTGGGTAAGCTTCGGTTTTAAACATTTGATCTGTAAACCTAACTCTCTCCTTTTATTTTACAGAGACTTGAAACCTGAGAACATACTGATCGACAGCTCCGGCCATGTTAAAATTGCAGACTTTGGCCTTTCTAAAGTCAATATGTTTGGATCCAAGAAAGTGTATAGTTGTGCCGGTACTCCAGGCTATATGGCCCCAGAGGTAAGTAGAAAACCACCCTTATTTTGCCCCTTTACCACTTCCATCTTCATATTATATATATGTTTATCAGCCATATCATTATAATGAAAGAACAAGAGTTTTGGAGATGAAGAAAGCAGGGTCACAATGATTGTGACAAGAAGCCTTAAAAAAGACAAGGGCCACACTTTGACCTGTCATTCCTACCAAATATATTTTAACTATTATTACTGTTCTGTGTATGGCTGATCATGTGCTTTATTTTATACTTACCTTTACTCTCTGTTTTCTCAGGTTTATAATGGAATACCCTACGATGCTATGGCAGACTATTATTCACTTGGTGTCATCCTGTTCCAAATGGCCACAGGAGAAAAACCAGAATCAGTTGGATCTAGGCAATACTTCTATCCAAGGAACATTCACCCTGACCTTCGAGATGTCATTGAGCGAGTAAGTATAGATAGTTTAGAATTATCCAAGAGCTATGCTTCCTTAGTCGTGTTTATGTAAAAAGACTCTTCTGCATTGAAGAGGGAGCTTACAGAAAGTTTTCTAGCATCTAGTACATTACCAAGTCCTGTATGTCGGGAACCCGGTCCCCCACTGTGCTTTGTGATTCCTTTCCCCAGCCCCCACCTCATTACTATTTGGTGTAGTGATGAAGGAGTTTGAGTCGTAAAGCACAGAGGGGATATCAGACTTCTGGAAGTGTTAAATACAGATATTTATGGCAGGATATTCACCACACAGGAGGTCAGCATTACATCTGAACTACCCATGTGACGTCCTGAAAACATGAGCTGTTGGAGGAACTTCTTGACTGGTTCAGGAATGCTACCTTAGATCCTTCCAGCAGATGTATCCTAATTTAAAACTACACTAAGGAATTAAAATATATTCTGAGAAGTTTTTTTTATTTTAAAAATAGTCGACACTAAACTGGCTGATTTATCATTTTCTGTTAGTAACAATCTACTGTATGCTAAATTTCATATCTTTTTTGTTACAGCTTCTTCAAACATATCCAAGAGATCGCTTCTGGGCAGTGAAAAGACTGCGAGAACACCCCTTCTTTGGATCAATTAACTGGAAGAAGCTGGAGGAAGGAAAGGTCACACCACCATTGCGGATGCCAGAAGTAAGTCCATTTACAATTTATATAATTTGTGCACATACAAGGAGATCATTTCATAGGGAGCTGCATTCAGTCACTAGAAATTGCAGAATAATTATAAATCGCAAAACAAAAAACGCTATATTGCACTTGCACTCCACTGCCATTTGTTATTATAAAATATCATTTTTAGTTCACAGAAGAATCAAAATATCAACTATAATGGTAACATTAGGTAGTGTTGTGTTACATATTATAAATACATCTCCTGGTTGGTATGTCCTGTATTTAATTATAAATCTGATTTATGTATTTTCTCATTACAGTGCCCAGCAATAGACACAACTGAGCAAATTGAAATGGAGGAACTGATTTCCTACAGAAGAATGGAAGCGAGAATTACACATGAGCAACAGAGATTGTTTGATGGCTTCACCTTCATAAGCAAGAAATGGAGAAGGATGCTGAATAGGAAATAAAAGAATGAGAGCTCATTCCCACCATCGCTTAGTGATGAGTTTGCACACAGTTTATTTATACCACCTGTTGGCTTGCAGTCCTTTGCTTGAGTTTGTGCTTCTAGGTACATCTCTGCTGGCTATCTACTAGTTTCCGTGTTCCTACGTGTATGACCTGGCTTTGGCTGACGACCTTCCTGGCTCTTGATTTCTCTTTTGGCTGACAACCTTCCTGGCTCTCGATTCCCATGGGCTTACGACTTTCTTTGACTACGGTTCCATCTATCCCTATCAGTTCCTCCGCTCCCAGGTCCGAACTCGCTCATCTCATGGTGGGGCGACCCTGAGGACCGCGACCTGGCGCCAACAAGCAGCAAAGTCCAACTCCACCATCAGGAGCTCTGGTGAATATCAAAATATCAACTATAATGGTAACATTAGGTAGTGTTGTGTTACATATTATAAATATATCTCCTGGTTGGTATGTCCTGTACTTAATTATAAATCTGATTTATGTATTTTCTCATTACAGTGCCCAGCAATAGACACAACTGAGCAAATTGAAATGGAGGAACTGATTTCCTACAGAAGAATGAAAGCGAGAATTACACATGAGCAACAGAGATTGTTTGATGGCAGTTCCTCCGCTCCCAGATCCGAACTCGCTCATCTCATGGTGGGGCGACCCTGAGGACCGCGACCTGGCGCCAACAAGCAGCAAAGTCCATCTCCACCATCAGGAGCTCTGGTGAATACCAGTTGGTGCTTAGACTCCGCACCTCAGGTTAGCCTGCGTCTTCCACCAGCGTGACCCTGCTGTACACTAGGCTCAGCTACGGGAGGCGTGACAGTGGGAGGGTTCTTATTCAAAACCTTGATTGTATTGATCCTTACGGGTCCTGAGGAAGTGATCTGACTGTGAAACGTGTAGACCCTCTATCTCAGGGACGTACATCGGTAGTGTAATGAAATTAAATGAAATTTCATTATACACGTGTATATAAAAAAAATGTAAGACAGAGTGCGATTGAAACAAAGCCACATGTGTGAGTAATGAACCTTTAATTGCACAAAGATAAAATGATACATAAGACACCCACATACTAGACATAATAAAATTGGAAAAAAAAAAAATATATATACATAGAGAAAGAGTGCGAACTATTGGGGCAAGGACTGTGACCAATAGATATACTATATATACCATTGCAGAGACCCTATGCAAGCAATTAGTAGCATGTTCACATAAGCAATGTGGGACTGCATACATTGAGCATTCACCTGTGTGAGGGAGACGAAGATATTATCTAGCTATCTTATCAGTGGAGTTCATGTTTTACTGTCTCCTCTGGACCACAGGGATTGTACTGTTGCTTCAATCCTTTTCACAATCTTCATGTTTGCTATATACAAAGAAAGTGGAAATGGATATATTGTGGATAATTCTGTGTGAGGGAGACGAAGATTCTATCTGGTCATTACATGGCTATACTTACCTATTTCTGAGTGTCTCCTCTGGACCACAGAGTTTATATTGCTGTTACAATTTTATCCATGCTCATCACTTCATTGCAACATTAAATAATGCTACCTCATTTTGAGCATTCATCTGTGTGAGGGAGATGAAGATATTATCTAGCTATCTCATCAGTGGATACATTCATGTTTTACTGTCTCCTCTGGACCACAGGGATTGCACTGTTGCTCCAATCCTTTTCACAATCTTCATGTTTGCAATATACAGGGAAAGTGGAAACGGATATATTGTGGATAATTCTGTGTGAGGGAGACAAAGATTTTATCTGGTCATTACATGGCTATACTTACTTATTTCTGAGTGTCTCCTCTGGACCACAGAGTTTATATTGCTGTTACAATTTCATCCATGCTCATTATTTTATTGCAACATTATATAACACTACCTTATTTTCCCAAGCTTTTTCAATCCATGGGAACAATGCTACAGACCTAGAACTCAGTTGGATTTTCTCTTGGAACATGTCATAATTACATGTTCACATTCCTTCTCTCTCTATATATATATATATATATATATATATATATATATATATATATATATATATATTTTTTTTTTTTTTTTTCACACAGTTACTTTATATGTCTGATATTTATAGACTGCATTTCCACGGCTGGGCCAATGGCAGGCATCCCAATTGTGGAGAAGTTCCCCTTGTATATTGGAGACCTTGTAGGACTTGCTATGCAAATGTGTTTTGGTTCAGATACCATCCTAACTTCTGGGAACTTCCTTCTGTTGCTGTGGGACCCGTTGTCACAAATCAAGTAAGCATCTTATGGAATCACGCCACCTTCTGGGATGATGTTGCAAATAAAAGATGGACTGTTATGGCATGAGGGTAACATTTTTGTACCTGAGAACTTGCGAATCACTGCTCCTGGTCTCTGCCATGACCATGTTCTTGCAGGACATTTCGGAATTCACAAAACGTCTGAACTCTTACAGCATAGCTTTTGGTGGCCCAGCCTAAAGGAAGATTGTAAAAGTATGTTGAGACCTGTCTTACATGTATTTGAAACAAGACTAGCCAGACTAAGTCTTGGTGTCTGCAGAAACCTCTTCCGGACAGACCTTGGAACATGATTTTTATGGACTTTATTGTGGTAATTCCCTCAATCCGAAGGCCACACTGATATCTTTGTGGTCATTAACCGTTTATCGAAGATGACACATTTTGTACCCATGAAAGGCACACCGTCAGCTTTGGAGACGTCACAAATTTTTGTAAAGGAAATAGTGAGGTTGCATGGACTTCCTGTTAATATTGTGTCGGATCGTGGGGTCCAGTTTACCTCTAAACTTTGGAAAGCTTTGTGTGAGACCCTAAAGATCGAGCTGTCATTCCCCTCAGTATATCACCCACAAACCAATGGTCAAACTGAAATAACCAATCAGACACTGGAACAGTATTTACGCTGCTTCTCAGCTTTTTTGCAGGATGATTGAGTGTCACTGCTACCATTAGCTGAGTTTATGTATAACAATTCTGAACATTCTGCCATTAAGCAATCTCTGTTTTTTGCCAACTATGGGTTTCATCCTTCATTCCTGATCATCATAGCTCCTGAATGTCCAAACCCACCTGTTCAAGATACAGTGAGCTTCTTCAGCTCTAATAACCAGCTGCAACAAGAAACAATGGCTACGGCACAAGAGACCAATAAAAGGTCTGGCAGAAGAGCCTGATATGATGAGGAAGGCCTCTCTTACACCTCTGACTCATTCCCACCATCTGCATGGCCTTCTGGAGAGATGACAATAACAGTAGTTTACATCATGCCCCCAGACACATACAGCCATAGTGTCCTCTTCACTCTCCTACCTTGGACAGGGCTGAGAGCAGGAGGCAGAACATTCCTGGATCGAGCGTGGAAGGCACAGCACAGCATTGAAGGAGTGTGGGAGTGAGGCTTCTGGGGTTCCTATTCCTAACCTTGACTGCATTGATCCTTATGGGTCCCGAGGAATTGATTTGACTGTGAAACGCATAGACCCTCTATTTCTAGGACATACATCAATAGTGTAATGAATTAATGTATCCCAAGTTTTTCAATGTAATTTAACTGAATATTTATAAAATGTGTTAAAAAAATAAAATGTGTTAAATTGTATACTCTCTGGGTGTTGATATTTTATGGTCGCCTAAGGTATAACTACAGTTCCGCTACATTTTACTCTTTGACTAGGAGTGGTGGTTTTCCATCTCAGCAGATCACTACCTTTCTACATATTCATTGTGAATGACATGGGTCAACATTACTGGATGACACAGATCTCTGTGAATGAATGAAACAGCTGTGGGGGTGGAGCCCTGCACAGCCAGGCAAAATTTAAAGAAGTGTGGCCAAAGCTCTTTTGGCCATACTTCTCATGTGCGTCACAGGAGTGCACTTAGATCTGCACTGTCCAGTAACCCAGACTAAGCTGACAGTGTACTAAAGTCCTCTGCTAGCTGGAATCACTGAGACAATCCAGACTCTGGTGGGATCCCAACGTTATTGTTGGGATCCACCTAGATGCCTAACAGGCAGCTGGCTCAGCCTATCGGCTCCCCGCTGAGTGCCTCAGCCAGCTGTTCTCACCCCCTCCCCAGCCCGGTTCTCCAGTAAGCACTGAAGGGGCAGAGCAGAAGGTCGGTGACTGACAGTCACTGCTCTCTGCTCACTGAAGACCGAGAACTGAGCGATCAGCGGCCATGTGATTGCTTGGTTCTGGGTCTTACAGCACCCGAAACCTGGTACATACTGGCCTTTTACGTTTACAAAATTTTTATTAGAAAGTAGTAAAAGGTGGTACAGAAAGATTAACATTTTACAATAGTACCAAAGCATCTTAATATAAAGATATTGACATAAGTTATAGGTCTAGACAGTAATAGTCTAAATGATAGCCATGTATCAATCATTTCACAAAGTGAGAGTAGTGGTGCCAGAAACCTGTATATTTTCAAATCTAGAATATAAAAAAAAACATCCGCATTGACATAACAGTGAATGAAACAAGTGGGTAGGGGGATTCATTGAAAAATTGGCCAATGATCTGACCAAGGTGACCATTTCCTATCATAATAGGGAGTGGTGTGGTATAAGGTATGAAAAAGTATTTCCACTCTGTTTACGGAATCTATCCTGAGTTTAACTTGGGACAGTGGTATCGACTGGGATCTTGTAACTTTCTTTAAATTGTCTATACAGTCATTCCAATTCAAGATACCGTGCTCTTAAGAGCAATTATTTTGCCATTTTAATCTGTATGGTAGCGAGTCAGGTACTTATTCAGGAAGGTATAGATTTTGGAGAAGAGACCTTTGCCTCTAGGTTTGTGCAAGCAAATGTCTTCATACAGAGAGGGGTTTAACCCCGTATCTATCTTAAACTGGGACATTTAAAAATGTTTGATCTGTAAGTAGTGGAAAATTACTTTGTTTGGGGCTGAGTCTTTAGCTTGTAGGGATTGAAAGGAGATAAACTCAGAGTCCTCAACCAGTTTATGTTATGATAGGGTTTTAGAGTTTATCCACCAGGTAAAATCAGAATAATTGGTGATGCCCGAAGGAAACACCGGGTCTCCTAGAAAGGATGCATGAGGTGGAGCCTGAGATGCTAATGAGAGTTTCCTTTTGTAAGTCTTCCATTCTCTGTGGAATCCAAGGCGCTGTAAGATAGCTGCTAGATATTCCCATGTAACACTATCAAATGCTTTATGGATATCCAGGCTTAAAAGGAGAAGGCGGGACGAGGTTACGTTGGCGTCTGGGATTATATTAGTGGCCAGTCTTATGTTGTCTGTAATTTGGAGGTCCGGGATAAAGCCTGATTGATAAGGGGAGATTAATGTGGATATGACTTCTGCTAACCTGTTAGCTAGTAATCTACCAAATACTTCTGGGCCAGGGGCAGATCCTGTTTTGAGAGATTTAATAATATTTCTAATTTCTTCCTCTGAACAGAGTTTAGAGATTCTTGTTGAGAAGGCGATAATGTGGGGCGTTGAATGCCTGCCATCCATGAAAAGGACGTAGAGGGAATGGAGGAGGTGGGACTTGAAAATAACTTTGCATAACATTTTTGAAATATATCCAAGATTTCTGATGAATTGGACGCCATATGGCCTGAGGGGGCATGGAGTTTATAAACATGGGATGGTTTAGGTGTCTGATTAAGTTCCCAAGCAAACATTGCAGTATAGGCGTTACTATAGAGAAGGAATTTAGCTTTAGACCAACGTAGGGCTTTCTCCGTTTCGTATGATAGTAGGGAGTCTAATTCTATTTTTTTACCTTGAATTTGAGCGGGAAGAGTAGGGTCCTGATTATGATGATGGGATTTGTATAATCTTTCTAAATCTTGGGTGAGTGATAATATATTCACCCATCTTGTTTTATTGCGATTGGAGGCTAATTTAACGAGATGTACGCGAAGTACAGCCTTATGGGCTGTCCATATTGATGTGATCGCAATGTCAGGAGTGGAGTTTAATCTGAAGTATTCCTCAATATGTGAGGTAATGACTTGTTGTGTAGCAGGATCAGACAAAAGGGATTTGTTCAATCTCCATGAATAGGGGGTGTTAGCTAGACCAATCATGGAGGTTGTGAAAGTTGCTATGTGATGGTCTGACCATGTACAAATGTGAATAGAAGCGTCTTGAGAATTTGCTAAGATGATAGGGGTACAGAAAAGAGTCTAATCTGGAATATGTGTCATGTGGGTGGGAATAGTGGGTGTAGTCTTGTGCGCCCACATTTAGAGCCCTCCAGGGGACAATAAATTAAATTGTGTTCAATTGTGTGCTGAGCAATTTGGGGAAGGAATTGGAATGTGGTGTAAGTTTGCTTCTATCTAGTGAGGGTTGTGAAACCAAATTAAAATCTCATCCAGGATTGTGTGAAGAGTGAAATCTCTGTAAAATGTCAAAGAAATTACGGAAAAAGGTTGATTGGCCTTCATTTAGAGCACAAACATTTTCTATAGTGAGATCACGGTCTGCTATGTTATCTTTTATAATGATAAACCTGCTGTCCACATCCTTATAGACATGCTGAACTTGCATAGAAAATGAGTGATGAAGGAAAATGGTGACCCCCCTTAAGCTTAGTAGGTGCAAGAGTGTAATAAGATTGATTGCAGGATTTATGATAGTATGAGGGGTGGTTATCTTGAAAGAAATGTGTTTCCTGTAAAAGGAGAATTTGTGGTCCCAGGCATTTATAGTGTAAAAAAGCCTTAGGCCCCTTTCACACAGGTTTTCCGATCCGGTCTGCCTGTCAGTTTTTCAGGCGGACCGGATTTGATGCTCCATGCAGCCCTTTGGAACAGAGGATGTCAATGGAGACATGTTCGCTGACACCCGCTGCTATCCGATCCGATCCTGTCCGTGAAATCCGGAGACAGAGCTGTCATCCGCCTGTTCAGTAGGGATCGGCGGATTGATCCCCGCTGAGCAAAACTGACTCAGTCGGGCGCACCACCCATGTGAAAGGAGCCTAAATACCACCAAAAAAAAAGCTGTTTGTGTGAA
This sequence comes from Pelophylax lessonae, assembly GCF_965119305.1. Lineage (NCBI taxonomy): Eukaryota > Metazoa > Chordata > Amphibia > Anura > Ranidae > Pelophylax > Pelophylax lessonae. The sequence continues at coordinate 263,890,147 of NC_138770.1, read as the reverse complement.
AAAAAGGACGAAAATGTCATATGGGGACAGTGTTGCATGAATGAGTAATTGTCATTCAAAATGTGAGAGCACTGAAAGCTGAAAATTGGTCTGGTTAGGAAGGGGGTTTAAGTGCCCAGTGGGTAAGCGGTTAATGTCTATTTAAATAGTTTGTTTCGTCCAGCTTGGCCCAAACAAATTATTTAAATGAACAATAAATGTGGAGTTAGGCAAGCATTTCAAGCATCTGAGTGGGTGTGGAGATAAATGGCGCTGTCAGAAAATGTAGTTGGTAGAGTGGGTGAGGGATGTGTATATATATATAGATCAGTGAGTGGGTCACTATATATTGAATATAAATTAGAGGTATAAGATAATAAATACAAAGGTGTGTCAATTAGATCACAAATTGGTAGTAATCACTAAGTGAATATGATATATAGTGAATAAATATATAAATAAATTAATTCAGTGTGGTGATCTTAAAATAAATGTTGATAAAATATGCGTGTGACAATCCAATGTGACAATAAATAATCAAATCTAGAAAAATTAATAAACCAATTTTAAAACAATTAGTTGTGATAATATTTCGATCCCTAAAAAACTGCTAGCATTTAGTTTAAAAATAGTGCTCTTTTCAAGTGCATATAAAGTGCTGACAGTGAATAAATAACTCAGATAAATATCAAATAATAAGCAGTGTCCAATAGAAATATCATTAGGTATCCGTGGCAATATTATAAAATTATTGTCCCAATTCCACAACCAGGTGTGAGTAACTTCAGAAAAGGGGGGGTTTCAGGAAAAGTGGATCCCAAACAGTCTGTGACGGTGGGGGTGCTCAATATGGGAATAGGTGCTCCCCTCCTATTGACCCCGCACTCACCAGAGGGTAGTACCCCTACAGGGGTAAACAGCGTTTGGGGTAACTCTTAGGGATCCCTCCGACAGCTAGCTAGATATCCACTTCATCCAGAACTCCTTTCATATACTCTCCACCATAGTTATTACTGTGTAGTCTATCATTATATTTATATATTTATTCACTATATATCATATTCACTTAGTGATTACTACCAATTTGTGATCTAATTGACACACCTTTGTATTTATTATCTTATACCTCTAATTTATATTCAATATATAGCGACCCACTCACTGATCTATATATATATATATACACATCCCTCACCCACTCTACCAACTACATTTTCTGACAGCGCCATTTACCTCCACACCCACTCAGATTTTTCACATATATCTTTGCTATATTTTGAGGTAGGCTGCAGTCATCTTGCACACACCTATCCATAAGCGCGGAAATCTCTCACCAACTATATCTATCGACACCCCTTAAAAGGTGTTTCTTTCTGCTGCTATGGAGATTTTTAGCTACATTGGGAATAGGGAAATTAATATTGAAGAAGTGTTCAATCAAGAGAAAGCTAGCACCAATCATGATCTCAATAGCCTATTTAGACAACTAAGACACGACCTTGAGAAACAATTAAGAGTATGGTGGGACATCTCCACATTGGAGATGTACATCAAAGAAAAGATGACCCCACGTAAACTCAGATGGGAGCTACATCCCAATGATGATATTACCGATCAAGGACTTATGGAGGATTGGTTCAAACTTTTTAACAGATGTGAATCAGAAGTACTTAGACAGATCATTGGGAGAAGGAAACATAAATTGAAAGAAGTAGAAACCAGTATTACTCGTCTAAAAACACTTCTCACCCCTTTTGCAACCTCGAATGAATATAAAGAGAAAGAAAAAGAATTATCCCTGATTATAGCTAAATATGATAAAGATCTACAAATAAAGAAACAGAAGAAATTCAATAGATATATCCTCGATTACAAAAATGACAAAGTGATAGACTACACAGTAATAACTATGGTGGAGAGTATATGAAAGGAGTTCTGGATGAAGTGGATATCTAGCTAGCTGTCGGAGGGATCCCTAAGAGTTAACCCAAACGCTGTTTACCCCTGTAGGGGTACTACCCTCTGGTGAGTGCGGGATCAATAGGAGGGGGAGCACCTATTCCCATATTGAGCACCCCCACCGTCACAGACTGTTTGGGATCCACTTTTCCTGAAACCCCCCCCCTTTTCTGAAGTTACTCACACCTGGTTGTGGAATTGGGACAATAATTTTATAATATTGCCACGGATACCTAATGATATTTCTATTGGACACTGCTTATTATTTGATATTTATCATACATAAATGTTAATTTAATATTTATATTATATATATATATATACACATACACACAGAGATATATATATAATATATAACGCATGAATTATAATCTAATCAATAATATAATTTTATCATATAATATAATATATATAGATTATATTATATAATAAAATTATATTATTGATTAGATTATAATTCATGCGTTTGTGTTTCAAATTGATCACATCTGGGATGTCTACTAGAGTCTTGTTTTGGTCAGGTTTAAGTAATTACTAAGAATTGTAGGCCTATAATACATAACGCCAAATTTCCATGCAAAAAATTGTACCGCTTTTGGTACAGAATTCCTGACATAATCATACCGCCAGGGAGGTTAATATATTTTTATATGGACACTGACTTTTGATGGGCTTTGTAAGCTATGATAGCTCATGCTACTGCATAAAGAATCACATTTAAATAGGTGCACTTTCAGATAAAGTACATCTACCCAGCTTGCCTAGCACTAGTGATCTTAAGTATCCAACTCTCCCTTATCTCAGATGTTTAATTACCCGAATATGGGTTAGGATAGGTTAGATAATATTGTGGAGTACCTGTTACAGAAATCAGAAAAATAATGGATCTACTAGCAGGATCAACAAGTATCAAAACTATGTTACGGGGCGGGGACTGGAGGTTACTGACACACTGCAGCATAAATATAATTTTTCTATTTTGCCAAAGTTTCACAATAAGTTGTACAGTAGGAGGAAAAAAAAATCCAGCGTTCACTGCAATACTCACCTTCTCTCAGCACTGCAGCCTGCAGTGCTCCAGCACCACTTCTCTTCTTGGTTGAGTGCCACCCAGTGGGCCTCAAAAGCTGGAGTTTGGTTTTAAAGTAAACTAAATCAATAAAAAAACTCAGATAGAGAAAACAAAAATCCCTATAACTCAGAGTATTGCAGTATTTAATTTTGAAAACAAATTCCATTCATTTCTCTCCACAGCTGTAGCCTGTGACTGATGTGAAAAGAGAGGAATGCATGAATACAGGCTGAGGTGAATTGCAGCGGTGAGCCACTCCACCTGTCAGGGCTGCTGCAGGCTGGTTTTCTCTGGTGGCTGCTGCTGTGCTGGCTGCAGTCTAGATTGAAAATAGATCCCCCTGCTGCCAGTGTCTACTGACGGAGGTGTCAGAGGGCCAGAAAAAAAAAGCCCTAATAACACGGCTAGGAAACATGTCTGCAGGCACAATTAATACTATACTAATACAGCCAGAAATATATCTGCAAATATTATTTGCACTGTACTGACAGCCAGAATCATGTTTGCAAACTTAATATGTGATACTACCATATTACCTACTAGCTTCTGGTCAATCAGTGTGAAGGCTTTTACTTTTTTGAGCATCCATCTTTCCCACCACTCCTTCACCTTCATACATTGCTCCTGACAGGAGTTAACAGTTGGAGCATTAAGGGAAGAGCCGGACATCATAGTGGTTAGCAGGGCTGATATTTGGGCACTCTACTAAAAGGGGTTCGTTATCAGGCTCGAGACTGCCAGTGATAATTAGTGATGCTGCTGCCACAACCCATAGCATTCTTTTTTATCCTCACTGGAAGGAGCAGGATGCTCAACAAAAGGCATAGAATCTCGAAGGAAAGCAGGAACTCAAGATAGGTTTGGATCATCTGCTCTATTTTACATGGTCACTCTTCAATTATATCTTCAGAGTCCAAGTAATCTTCCTGTACATAAGGAACAAGACAGTGAGCAACAAAAATAATAAGAACTATACACTACAAGTAAAAACATAACAGTAACATTAATTCCTTACGATTGTACCCCAGTCATCTTCTGCTAAAGTAGTTATGCTGCTCTTGATACCACCCAATGACCCAGCCTCAGCATAGATATTGGCCTCTTCTTTTTGGAATTTAGTGGACCCAACCTTAGCATGGGTGTAGGTTTCTTTCTTTTTGGATTTCTGTGCTCACATTCCTGAGATGAGATATGGGTGTGTGGGGAGCGATGAACCCTTCTAGCCTCATTTAAGGTAGAGGTGGTGCTGGTCCCAACAACACTTGTGACCCTGAAGTCTTCTTGGAAATTGTCTTAGCTTCTTATCCATTAGGGTGAAAGGTACTACTACTATTCATGCAGCTTTTTTCAGAGTGGCCATCTTCATGTTCAGACAATGCTCTAGGCTGGAGTTGATGGTTGGAGCATAAAGGGAAGATCTAGGTTTCTCAGTTATAACCTCTGTCAGGGTATTCAGAAGACCATGCTGCTATAAGCACTCCATTATTGGGCTAGGCTTAGCATCAGTGTTGGTGTCTTTCCTTTGGAATTCGGAAGACCCAGGCTAAGCATGGGTGTAGGTCTCCTTTTGGTTTTCCCTATTCCCATCCGTAAATGAGGTATGGGTAAGTGAAAAGCAGTTAGCCCTGCTAACCTCATTTAGGGTAAGAGTAGTGCTGCTCAGCCGGGGCATGGGTGTTATTTTTCCTACTAGTGGCCAAAAATGGTTATAGGACATGCAGCAAATGATCCTGAAGTCTTCTGGAAATCAGATTAGCTTCTAGTCCTTTAGGGTGATCACTACCACTTGTTTGTGCATGTTTCTTTCAGAGCAGCTCACTTCATGGTCAGACCTTGCCTTAGGCAGGAGTTAATGGCTGGAACACAGGGCCCTGAAGCCTTCTGGAGATTGGTTTAGCTTCTAGTCCGTTAGAGTTATAGCTAAATCTATCTGTGCATGTTTTTTTTTTTTTTTCCTGAGTGGCCTTCTTCATGTTCAGACCTTGCTTCAGGCAGGAGTTGATGGTTGAATTAAACAGACCTTAAGCCGTCTGGATATCATATTGGCTTCTGGTCTATTAGAGCGATAGATATTACTATATGTGCAGTTTTTTTTCAGAGCAGCCCTCTTCATGTTCAGACATTGGTTCAGGCAGGAGTTAATGGCTGGAGCAAACGGCCCTGAAGCCTTCTGGAGATTGGCTTAGATTCTCGTCTATCAGAGTGTTAGCTACATCTATCTGTGAATGTTTTTTTTTTCCTGCTTGGCCTTCTTCATGTTCAAACATTGCTTCAGGCAGGAGTTGATGGTTAAAATAAATAGACCTTAAGCCTTCTGGAAATCGTCTTAGCTTCTGGTCTAATGGGGGTGATAGGTACTACTATATTTGCAGCTTTTTTCAGAGTGGCCATCTTCATGTTCAGACATTGCTCCAGGCAGAAGTTCATGGTTGGAGTATGAAGGGAAAATCCAATTTTCTCAGTTATAACCCCTGTTAGAGTGGTCAGCAGAGACTCACAGCAGTCTCTATTCATCCTCATGTGAAGAATGGTTGTATGCTTACCACCAAGCTAGGGTACCTAAAGGAAAGCAGGAGCTTCAGATAGGTTTGGATCATTCAGTCCATTTTACATGCCTGTTTGACCTTTTCAAATTTATCTTTAGAGTCCAGATCCAGAGCAGCCCTTTTAAAGTTCAGATTTTGCTTCAGGCCGGAGCTGGAGAAAATGGCCCTGAAGCTTTCCAAAAATCAGTTTACCTTCTATTCCATTAGGGTGATAGCTACTACTCTTTGTGCATGTTTTTTTTTCCCCAGAGTGGCCTTCATGTTCAGACATTGTTTCAGGCAGGAGTTGATGGTTGAAATAAACAGACCTTAAGCCTTCTGGAAATCATCTTAGCTTCTTGTCTATTAGAGCGATAAGTATTACTAGATGTGCAGCTTTTTTCCAGAGTGCTCATCTTCATGTTCAGACATTGCTCCAGGCAGAAGTTAGTGGTTGGAGCATGAAGGGAAGATCCAATTTTCTCAGGTATGACCTCTGTTTGAGTGGTCAGCAGAGCAGTCTGCTAAAGGAACTCCATTATTGGGCTGAAAGCGATAATCAGTGACACTGTGGCTATTGACTCATAGCCATCTCTATTCATCCCCATTTGAATAATGGTTGTTAGGTTTGGATCATTCAGTCAATTTTACATGCTTTTTTGACCCTTTTAAATTTATCTGTAGAGTCCAGATCCAGAGCAGCCCTCTTCAGGTTCAGATTTTGCTTCAGGCAGGCGCAGGAGTTTGGGGCTGGAGCACACAGCCCTGAAGCCTTCCAAAAATCAGTTTAGCTACTATTTCATTAGGGTGATAGTTACTACTCTTTGTGCATGTTTTTTTCCAGAATGGCCTTCTTCATGTTCAGACTTTGCTCCAGGCAGGAGATAATGCTTGGAGAATAAAAGGAAAACCCAAGTTCCTCAGCTGTGACAAAAAGGGCTGTAGAGCAGTTTTTCACACATTTTGCTGTAAGGAATTAATTATCGGGCTCAATGAGTCTTCCAGTGATAGTCAGCTTTGTTAAAGCCATTAACTCACAGTAGTCTCTCATCATGCTCCCCTGAAGTTGGGTACTATCCAGGATGCTCATCACTGAGTATAGGATTTCAAAGCACAGCAGGAACAACAGATAGGTCCAGATCATCCAGTGTATTTTTCATGCCCATTCACAATCTTAAATTTTAACTGCAGTGTCCAAGTGATCTTCCTGTAGAGGAGTAACAAGAAATGAGCAAGAAACATACAAATAAACATTAAAAACAACATAAAATGAAATCCACTAGAACAAAAAAGGAATAAAACACAATAGAACAATAAATTACTACTTACCAGTGTATCTGTATATAGTGAGTCATCTTCATCAGAAGCAGTAGTGTGATTTCAACACCACTCAGTGACCCAGCCTCAGCATGGGTGGTGCTTGTTCCAGCAACACTCATGGACTTAGCCTTAGCAAAGGCACAGGTTGTTTTGGTCTGAGGCATGGGTTTTGATGTTCACTTTCAGTGAGCTGCTAGTGCCTCAGACTTAGGGGTTGTGAATATTTAAAGCCAGAATAAGGTTTAAAAATAGACTGTCCTGTTCAAAATCAGACAGGTAACAAGCCTAATGAGCACTCATTGCATTGGTGTGGCCCATGACAAGGAAGATTTCAGCAAAAGGATGTAACAATTGTGGCAGGCTGCAGCTGTCAGATTTAGGTAACTATGTATCTGCTGCAGGAGAGAGTTAGATACTGTAGGGAGGCTGGATATCAAAATGATGCACCCTTTTACTCTAACTGAAGGAAATTATTTGTTCTAGCCAGGGTCAAATCTAATAGTTATATTAATCAGTTTCATAAATAATGGCATTTAACAAAGTGGTTGCAAAACCTTATATATACACAGTGGACTTAGTTGTATCTGTTTATCTGCAGTCTTCTCTTTTCTTCATCCGTTCAGAATTTATAAAGATTGTCTGAGTGTTCAGAAAAAAGGCGGAGAGCTGAAGTTACACTAGCTCAGTAAGGAGAGCTATGAGAGCTGATTGGAGGGAAGGTACATAGCCCTCTTCACACAGCACACAGGTACAGAGCTGATGCTGTCAATCAGTTGGAACTCCCTCCCTGTCACCATTTTTCTCTTGGTGTCAGGAAAACTTGTCAAAAGTGAGTCTTGCTGATAGCAGAGGAGCAGGAAGAGGAGAAACCAAGAGACAGGAATTACATTTAATGCTTGTAACTGAGACAAGTACACATTATAGAGAGATATGCTTTGTTCATATTTCATTTCTAAGGTTTACAACCACTTTAAGTTAATAAGCCATATCAGGATCCTTATGTACACAATGTTGTCTTTACATTTTTTTTTTAATGGTTTATTTTGGATGGAGTTTATCTTTAAATCCCTAACAATAAATCTGCACTCATGTTTTCTAAAATTCCTCTGTAAAATGAATTCATAATAGTGTTTTGTTTGAAGCACACACAATTATATTGCACACAATTTCAAAGGGAAAACATGAAAAATATAACATAAAGCATACCAAATATTGTTTTTTAGTTCACCTGTAGCTTTAACCTATATTTAGAAAACGCTTAACCAGAGTTGTAGAGTATGCTCCACGTCACTTCACTAAGATATAATGATAATAATGTGACATCTATGCTGCTGTCAGACTGATGTCACTGATTTCTAGATAACTAACAGACTAAATACTGGTTCAGCTCGCAAACAAGCTGCCTGCATTGTGAATGCTAGACAGGTACACTCTAAATATAGTCAAGGTAATCGCATGTGATTTTTGTGTACTTTTTTAAAAGAGCAGTTCTCTTACCATTTATAAAAACAGATAAAACACAGCATTCTGATCCTACCTGAAATAAATGACCTAAGGCACCTTATATTTGAGTAAATAAACTGTGAAAAGTGTTGGGTTACTATTGGTATATTAAAGAGAAATCATGTACTAATGTGTCATGGTGTATATCATTGTGAAACAAAACCGAGATCATAACAGAGAACAAGACACCTAGTGCAACAAGATTTTTCACCTAAAGTAAATGTACCTATCTGCTGTACAAATACAAAAATGTATATCACTATTATGATTTCATCACTACTTCACTTTCTTTAACCACTTAAGGACTATCCCAAGTACATTTACTGTGGCAGGGCGGCCCTTAAGCGCAAAATCACATACCTGTACATGATTTTGTAAAAGGGCTCTAGGGGGCGCACGTGCTGCCGGAGCCGCACTTCTGCTGTGGTTGGACACAGCGGGAGCCAATCGTGGCCACCCGCAATCATTCAGAAGAGTGACAGAACGGCGGTCTGCCTATGTAAACAAGGCAGACCGCCAATCTGTCAGACAGGAAGAGAGAGATCTTGTGTTCCTACTAACAAGGACCACAAGAGCTCTCATTCCCCCAACAGTTAGAAAACACTCCCTAGGAGCACAATTAACCCCTTGAGCGCCTCTGATGTTAACTCTTTCCCTGCCAGTGTCATTTATAACGTAACAGTGCATATTTTTAGCACTGATTACTGTATTGGTGTCACTGGTCCCCACAAAGTATCACTTAGTGTCAGATTTGTCCGTCGCAATGTCACAGTCCCGCTAAAAATCACTGATCGCCACCATTACTAATAAAACCAATAAAATAAAATAAAAAGTCCATAAATCTATCCCATAGTTTGTAAATGCTATAACTTCTGCGCAAACCAATCAATATACGCTTTTTGGGATTTTTTATTACCAAAAATATGTAGCAGAATACAACTTGGCCTAAACTGATAAAGAAATTATATTTTTTAAATTTTTTTATTGGATGTGTTTTACAGCAGAAAGTAAAAAATTGTGTTTTTTTTTTTCCAAAATTGTCAGTTTTTTTTTTTTGTTTATAGCGCAAAAAATAAAAACCGCAGAGGTGATCAATAACCCCCAAAAGAAAGCTATATTTGTGGGAAAAAAGGACATCAATTTTATTTGGGTACATTGTCGCATGACTGCGCAATTTTCAGTTAAAGCAACGCAGTGCCGTATCGCAAAAAATGGCCTGGTCATTAAGGGGGTAAAACCTTCCGGAGCTGAAGCCGTAAACTGCATTTATACAAACATCTGGGCAAATGGATCCTCAATAACAATTTGTATTTTTACTATTTTTACCATATTCCTAAATAAAGTCAATTGTACTCCCCCTGCTGATGCAAAGCATTTACTCCAGACCCCTGCACTTACATTACTGGTGGTGCACAGCTCGGTAAATTCAGAATGAAGATTTTAGGTGCCCAACCTTTAGGGTTCAGAACCCAAAATGGAGCCCCACAATTAATTTCTGGGGTCCCTAGATTATCAGAAATGATAATTACTTGCAGGAGCCCAATTAAAAAAAAAAAAACACACTTTTAGGGGACCTAAAGCAATGGCAGAATTGTAAATGAGGTTAGAGGAAAGAGGACAGGTAATGCACTTCATACATAGATTATGCTGTACTAAGAGATAGGTGTGTAAGAAAAAAGAGCACTTGGTTCAGTATGTGATCAAGAAACACAGATATTAACCACAAATTACACTCATTACAGACACATACTATGTGCAAAAGTCCTAATGGCCTGTCCATAGGACAGCATATTCCTTACTACTTCGTATACAGGGTATGATTTCTAGAAAGTGGAGCAGAGAAAGCAAATACAATCTTGTGCCTTCTCACAGCAGTTTCATTTTTTTATTCCATTATAAAATATAAAAGAAAATGTGACTGGCAGCTATGGGCAAAAGATCGGATTTTCATAGGTTTTATTGTAGTTCTTATCCTTCCTTGCACTATCCCGAAATTTTTTTTGGCTTTAAATACACTTTAAATATCAGCAAGCCAGTTAAATAATCCAATTTATACAAACTGAAAGAAAGGAAAGTGGAGATATTGCCCATAGCAACCAATCTGGCTCCAGAAGCCATTTTCTGTTTAGAAACAAGACAGAAAGGATCTGATTAACTGCTTTTGTGCAACACCTCTGCAATCCCTATATCAGACACACTGCACTGCACTCAGGAGCAAATTTACAGATATATGTAAATCATTTTAGTTTTATGCAAGGTGCGCTTGGTATTTTTGCAGCACCTATTGCTGAAGTGTTTGCAATGACTAGTTTTGTTTAAAAGCCACAAAAAACAGGAAGCTTCCTTAGAGCCTATTGACACCTAAAGTGTCCCTTGCAGTACACTGTTCATTTTAATGAGCTGTCATTGCACTACAATAGATCGAAAATTTGACCTGCGCTATTTTTTGTAACACAAAGTGCACCGCAACACACATTATTGTATCCAGTTGCAGTGCATTGCAACAAAAAGTGTGTTTGTGCATTGGGTAGCCATTGAAATTGAAGAGCATCAGACTGCATTGACAAGTGTGTGCTGCATTGCCACATGATACCAAAATGCATAGATGTGTGGGCCCTTTACTGCTAGACGTCAAAATTATGTTAGAGGATTTTTTTACCCAAGCTTTGGATCTAAAAACAACAAGCAACTGACTTTCTCATATAAAACTGAGTGTTCCTGGACACCAGGGGACACAGAAATAAACAATTTTACTGTTACTGATAAAAGCAGCGAAAAAATGGCCGCTAAAACGTATTCTTTTCTTATAACTCCCTGTGATGAAATTATTATTGCACTGCAATTTTTCAGTACATTTGCTGTAAAAATATAAACTGTGGCTCTGTATAATTAGTCACAGATGTCCTTAATAAAGATTCCGAAGAAAGACTCTGATTATCTGTCAGAGGCAGCAGCATCTGATGGTCTTCTGGACCAATGTGTAGTGTGAGTGGTAAAAACAGCTCAGACGGCTTCAAATCAAGAGTGTCTGGCACTGGGCTTTTCTTGGCTGAGTCCTCATTGCTGACTGTACCATCAATGGTTTCTGATTCATTTCCATCTTCATTTCCTGCAAAAGGCAAACACAATATAATGAGAGCAACATAAAGCAACTTAAAAAGGAGAAGTTAAGCCAAAGCTTGTTAGGTTGTACATCTCCTATGGATCATAGGAGTGCAGTTCATTCTGCACTCCTGTGACCCGTTTTCAGCAGAAAGTGGATTGAAATCCGCTCTCTGCTGACATCAAAGATGTCAGTCCAGGCACTGCGTCATCGCGGCCATGAAGTCAGGATCTGGCAGGTGTTTGAACCAACACTTAGGTCAGCCTCTCAGCGAGCCGCTGAGAGCCTGAGCTGGTCGCTCTCCGCCAAACCACAGCCCAGAGCTCCAATGAGCGAGGAGGGGGGAGAGTGGTGACTGTCAATCAGCAGCTCTCTGCTCACGGAGCTGTCAGAACCGAGTGATCAGCAGAGTTTGATCGTTTGGTTTGTAGTGCAGAGGAGCCGGGAGACACCTAGGTAAGTATAAATGGGAGAAAAAGAAATCCTTTACTTCTCTTTTAATACTGCCTAGAAGGCAGATGATCAGATTTACTTAAGTACTGTATGTCCCCTAGTTTTCTCTAACAGCAATAGTAAATCTGTTTCAGAATACACTCCTCTGCAGTCACGGGTAACCACTTCCCGCCCAAGGCCCTCATATGACGTCCTGGACCTTGAGTGGAGATATCTGAATGATGTCTGCAGCTGCAGGCATGATTCAGATATCATTCCTTTCTGCCAGTGATTTCCTGCACCGTAAGAACAATCAAAGCAGCTGTTCAGCTGCTTGATTGTTTTTACAGGCGGCAGAAGGGAACATCTACCCCCTCACCCTTGCGATCGGCGAGCCGGAGAAGGAATCCGTCAGTGGAGAAAACGGAAAATTTATATCAAATACTTACCGTAATTTTCCTTTCCTGATGGACTCCATGGCAGCATACGTATCGGGTTTGGCCCCGCCTCCAAACCAATCCATAGGACCTCACTCCCATAAATCTTTGCTCCTGTTCAGCACACGTGTTCTGTAACTATCCTCCACAGAAATCCGGGAGGGAACTCCTGCTGCCATGGAGTCCATCAGGAAAGGAAAATTACGGTAAGTATTTGATATAAATTTTCCGTTTTCCTGACAGACTCCATGGCAGCATACGTATCGGGAAATAACTCGCCGTACACACAGGGTGGGCAGGTGCTGAACAGAAAAGTTTAATGCATTTTGTCAAACAGACAGGACTTGCAAACCAAAATTCACAGACGAAAGAGCCGCTGGCTCAACACAGTAATGGGACAGGAACGTGTTAATAGAGGACCACGACGCTGCTCTGCAGATGACTTCAGGAGCCACATGTCTGGATACTGCCCAGGAGGTAGAGATGCTCCGCGTCGAATGAGCTGTAACTACTGCTGGAGGGGTCAAGCCCTTAGCCCTATAAGCCCACTGGATGGTCTGGATGATCCAAGAGGAAATGGATCTCGTCGAGGCTCTTGAACCTTTGTTTTTTCCATAGAAGGTAACAAAGAGATGTTCTGATTTTCTGAAAGAGGAAGTGGCATCTAAATATTTCTTAATACATTTTCCAACATCCAGAGGATGAACCAAAGAATCTTCCTCTTCTTGTCTAAAGGTTGGTAACACTGTTTCTATGTTTTCATGGAAGACAGAAGTCCTTTTTGGTCTCGCATCCAGCATGGGAATGAGCACCACTCTGTCAGGAAAAAATGTTAAGAAAGGCTCTTGTGTCCCAAAGGACCCAATTTTCGACACTCTTTTTGCTGAGGTTACAGCTACCAGAAACACTGTTATCAGTGTAAGCTCTCTTATGGTCAAAGAATCAGACCTGTCTTGAATCTGACCCGCCAGGAAATCCAGAACTAGTGGCAGATCCCACTTGGGAAACCTGGGTTTTCTCTGAGGTCTGATTCTCACTGCCCCTTGGAAGAACTGACGAATTAGGGCATGAGTGGCCCAGGAGATCCCTGTAAAAGCGGAAATAGCCGAGACCTGGACTCTGAGCCAACTCACTGATAGAGGCAAGTCCAGACCTGATTGGAGAAAGCTCAATACATCCTGGATCTTAATTGAAGATTGAGGATCAGGCCTTGTAGTCAACTGTGCAGAAAATTTTTCCCAGATTCTCTGATAAACCCTGTTCGTTGAGCTTCTTCTAGCACTAAGCAATGTCGAGATTGCCGTTTCTGGACAGCCTAAAGCCTGTAACCTCCTCCTCTCAACATCCAGACCCTGAGATGTAGACGGTCTGGGCACGGATGGAGTACAGACCCCTGGGACAACAGATCCGGTCTGAAGGGTAGCGGGATTGGGTCTCGGACACTGAGTAGCGTCAGAAGGGGAAACCATGGCCTGTTCGGCCAGAAGGGAATTACCGCCACTACCTCCACTGGCTCCGACCTGAGTCTCCGAAGAAACTGTAACACAATCGGAATTGGTGGGAAGGCGTATGCCCTGTGGAATCTCCACTGATCCGAGAGTGCATCTATCCCTGATGCTTGTGGATCTCTTGAATCTTGAATAGTACCTCGGCAGTTTGTGATTGCAGGGAGAGGCGAAGAGGTCTACCTCTGGAGAGAGCCCCAATGTTAGGATCCAGTCGAACGTTTCCTTGTGAAGGGACCACTCGTTGTTGTCCAGATCCACTCTGGACAAGAAGTCTGCTTTGACATTCTGGACTCCTGGAACATAAACCGCTGAAAGATTCGAGAGATTTTTCTGTGCCCAGGACATAATCGGCTCCACTTCCCTCAATAGGGACCAGCTGCGTGTTCCCCCTTGCTTCCTGATGTATGCCACTGCTGTGGTGTTGTCCAGACGCAGCATGACAGGTTGGTCTTTTGTCAGGTGAGAAAATGCCCGAAGAGCTTGGAATGCTGCTCGGAGTTCTAGTATGTTGGATACTATTCCTCGAGTGGAAAACTCCCACCTGCCCTGTGCCACCTCCGACAGACAGTGGGCACCCCAGCCTATGTTGCTGGCATCCGAGGTAACCACTACCCACGGAGCTGGCTTCAGAGAGTGGCAGTTCAGCAGGTGGTCTCTGCCCAACCACCAGGGGAGACTCGCTCTCATTGAAGGGGTTAAGAAGATGCGTTGATCCAGATGCCACGTATCCCATTGCTGAAGGAATCCCTTCTGAAAGGGTCTCATCCTCCACAGGGCCCACTTCACCATGGGGACTACTGTGACCATAGTCCCGATCACCTTCAGGCATTGACGTGCCTGAAGATGAGAGGATGAGAGGGCAAAGCGAATCCTGTCTCGAAGTGTCCCTATTTTTTCCTCTGGAAGAGAGATAGTCGCCTTCTCTGTGTCGAACAGAGCGCCCAAGTAGATCAGGGACTGAGTTGGAATCAGGTGACTCTTCTCCTTGTTGAGTAACCAACCAAACTTCTGAAGAGTGGACACGACCTGCTCCAGATGAACTAATAGTTGGTCTCTGTCTTGGGACAACAGGAGGAGATCGTCCAAATAGTGGTGAAGACGGATACCTTTCAATCTCAGTAGGGCTACCACGGCCAATAAGATTTTTGAAAAGGTCCGTGGAGATGTTGAGAGCCCGAATGGGAGACAGATAAACTGAAGATGTAATCCTCCCACTTCGAACCGGAGAAACCTTTGAAAATCTTCGTCCACAGGGACATGAAAGTAGGCGTCTTTCAAGTCGATGGACACCATCCAATCTGCCGGCTGGACTGACTGCTGTATGGACAACAGGGTCTCCATTTTGAACCTTTCTTTTTTTATGAATTTGTTCAAGAAGGTCAAATCTATTACTGGTCTCCATGATCCGTTCTTCTTTTGGACCAGAAAGAGCGGAGAATATATTCCTTGGCCTCGCTCGGACTCTGGAACGGAGATGACAGCCCCTTGAGCAATGAGAGCTTCGACGTAAGAAAACAAAATCTGACGCCTTTCTTCTAGGAATGGTATGGCAGTAGGCAGGAACCTTGAGCCTGGCCTCTCCTTGAAGACCCACTTGTGGCCTGAGGACACCGTCCTGACGGCCCAGGGGTCCTGAATCGAAGCCGCCCAGACATGCCGGAAGGAGCGTAGACGCGCACCCACCCGACATGTCTGAGCGGGCCCACCTTCAAAAAGACTTAGTGGGCTCACGGTCCCCCGAGGAGACATTCTTTGTCGTCTTCCTGGAAGACTGTCTGGATCTCCAGTTCCGGTTGAACTCCCGACCAGGTCTATAAGAACGAGCTTCCCTGGCCCGGTCAGGAACAAATTTTCTGGCAGGCTGTCCTTTCTTGACGTTGAACTGGCGCCGATCCTGGGGAAGAAACCCAGACTTACCGCCTGTAGCCCGGGTTATGGCCTCGTCAAGTTTATTCCCGAAAAGGGAGGACCCCTCAAAGGGAATACGGCACCAAACTTGCTTTGATGCCGGATCCGCAACCCAAGGGCGGAGCCAAAGAGCTCTCTTAGCTGTGACCGAGGACAGCATAACCCTTGCCAATAGACGGATCAGGTCTATGGAAGCCTCCCCAAGGAACGACGCGCCCAGCCTAAGCTCCTGGATTGGAGCGCTTCTGGCCACCTCCTCCGACACCGATCTGACCGATTCGTCTACCACATCAGCCCAAAACTCCATGGCTTTGGATAGAGCGGCTAAAGCCAGGACTGGCTTACAGGCCATACCTGCTGTAAGGTAGATTCTTTTCAAATCAGAGTCCATCCTTCGGTCCAACGGGTCTTTAAATGAGACCGTATCCTCTAAGGGAAGGGTCACGTGCTTGACCAGTCTCATGACTGCTGCGTCAACTAGAGGAGGAGACTCAAGATGTTTCACATCATCCTCTTTGAAGGGGTAAAGTTTAGCCATCTTGGATACTAAGGAATTCTTTCGTTCCACCTTTCTCCACTCCTCCAAGATAATTTCACCCAACTCTCCCAGGAAGGGAAAATTAACACGCTCCTTATTGAGCTGTTTAAAGTACTTCTTCTGCTTGGGAGGGGGAACAGCTGACTCTTCCCAATTTAAGGTCTCTCTGACCGCTTTAACCAGGGAAGGCACCAAGGTATATTCAAAACCCAGGCAGGGATCCTCATCTTCAGAGTCGCTACCTGACAAGAGCATCGACTGATGGCTTGTGTGGGCCGACTCGAAATCTTCCTGTACCTGGAGTGCTACAGGGGAAGGGCTTGGGGAAGCCGTTGCAGTGTCTTGAGAACGACTGACACCCATCTCTGCCAAAGAGTCCTTTACTACTCTCTTGACCAAAGCCTCAATGCGTTGATCGGAAGTATCCCTTTCTCCCGCAGCCTGGGAGAAACATCTGTCACAGAAAAGCTTCCTCTCCGGGACACTAGCGCCACAGCCCCTGCAACCTGCTTTGTCAGGTCTCCGTGCGTGGTTGGCTGAAGTAGACGCTTTGCGATGATGTGAGCCCGAACGGGACTTTCCTGTAGAGTGCCGGTGGCGAGAGCTCGAGCGCCTTTCACTTCTTTGAGAAGAGTGCCTAGTCTCTGAACGAGGAGGGCTGTAACAAGAGAAAAAACAGACAGGAAGCTAGGAACACTTAAGTTCCTACCCCCACCCCCTATAACCCACAACCCCACCAAGAAGCCCCAAATACCTGTTAGGGGCGGGCTGACCACCGGAGGGCAAAGTAGCTTCCATTCTGATGCTGACCTACAAGAATGAGCCGGACAGCATGTCAGAAAAAACCAGCAAAGCGGGGGGGGGGGGGGGGGGGGTTGCTCCCAAACTGGGGCCAGTACTCACCAGCAACCAAGGTTAGCAGGCAGAGCGGCAGTGCACAGCAAAACGACCACAAAACGAACGGTTTTCGTATGTGTAACACCCAGTATCAGCAGTGTGTACAAACACAACACTGCTGACAGCTCTGGGGTTTAAATATGGCGCCTGGTGACGTCATCAGCGATCGCCACCGATGCCAGCTCACTGCGCCTGCGCGAGAACCAAGCCTCGTTCCCGAGGCGCCGCACATGCGCAGTAGCGCGCACCGGAGGCCGGTCAGGAAGTGAATCGCTGACCGGCCCCGGACCACTAGCCACCAGGGAAAGCAGGAGAAAACCAGGTAAGACATAAAGGCACTAGCATGACCAATAATATAAACAAAATAGCTGCCATGGAGGACTTTGTACTCACGAACCGCAGAGATCACCAGGGATGGATGCACACACCGGACTTATCTCATTCTTAGGGTACCGGCCACCCGCAGCAGCTGGGCTTTTTGGCCAAGGCTGCATACATCTTCGCCCCTACTCCATACCCCGCAGCAGCTGGGGCTTATTGGAGAGCTCCATACCCGACTGGTAGAGCCATCCATCACCCGGAATCCATCTTCAGGTAGGATATCAGGTAATCCTTTGGAGGACAAAAAAAGAACACGTGTGCTGAACAGGAGCAAAGATTTATGGGAGTGAGGTCCTATGGGTAGGTTTGGAGGCGGGGCCAAACCCGATACGTATGCTGCCATGGAGTCTGTCAGGAAAGTTTACCATAGAGAATGCAGAGGACCAGATGGTCTCTGGCAGTCCCTATGACCTTGGAGGACCGGGCGTGACGTTCATGTCCAGCTCGGGAGATGTAAACACTGCCGTGTAATTGGCTAGAAAGGCCAAGAAAGTTTTTTTTTTATCTCAGTCTTTCCAGCCTAGAGGAGAGTTGTGGGGTCTTATCAACCCGTGATCTCTCTATAAAGAGGAGAGGTCATGCCCTATTCCTATTACAAGGATGTTTACATTCCATGTAAAAGGAATAGAAGTGATCAAAAAAATCTAAAGGGAAAGTGTTAAAATAAAAAAATAATTTAAAGCACCCCAGTCCCTGCATGCTCGCACGCAGAAGCGAACTCATACGTACATCAGGCCCACATATGTAAACCGTGTTCTAACCACACATGTGAGGTATTGCTGCGAACATTAGAATGAGAGCAACAATTCTAGCTCAAGACCTCCTCTGTAGCTCTAAACTGGTAACCTGTAAGAAATTGTAAAGCGTCGCCTATGGAGATTTTTAAGTACTCAAGTTTGGTGCCATTCCACGAGTGTGCACAATTTTTAAGTGCGACATGTTAGGTATCTATTTACTCTGCGTAACATCTTCGCCATTCTAACTTTAGTGTTTTGTTTTGTTTTTTAATTCATGAAACAGTTTTCTTTAAAAAAAAAAAAAAAAAAAAATGTGTTGTGACATAAAAAGTTGCAACGACCGCCATTTTATTCCCTAGGATTCCCTAGGATGCCAGAGACCAATAATTCTAGCACCATAATTTACAATGAACTCTAAAGCAATTACCTGTAAGGGCTTTTAAATCCTCGCCTATAGAAATTCTTGTTTGTTGAGGTTTTACCTGTGCATGCAGTTTTAAAGCTTGACATGTCTGATATATTTTTACTCAGCGCAACCTCATCATCTTTATTACTTAATAAAATATTTGGTAATATATTGTGTTTGTGTGCACTGAAATTGAAGGATAACTCCACTTTACTGGGAAAAATAAATAAATAAATAAATAATATAGCGTAATTAATTGCGACAAAAGTCATATTGTAATTGAATGTTATTAAAAATTACCTTTCCTTTTCAAACTTCAGCTCTGTCATTATCTGTAAAATGCAATGCAATATGGCTACCTGCAGGTGTTCTGTACACAGAATGTGTGCACACAGAATCCAGTGATACCACATACCATATGTGTGCATTTTTTGTTGTTCGTACCCATTGTAGGGCCGTAAAACACACCGACACTATATAAAAAAAAGTTTTGTTTTTTAAATCCTACCTAAAAAACAAACACACTAAACCCTGACCTAGATCAATCACAGGCTATCACAGTGATTATGTGGTCAGGAACCAGTCCTCGTGGTGACAGATCAGTCTCTAGGCTAGGGGGCACTCTACACAAGCATATGCGGCCCCACATAAGAGTGCCCACTTCAATGAAGCCGCATGTGTGCATACGCTCATTGGCAAAGGGCTAATGTCATAGTGGAAAAAACACAGATTCAACAATAATTTTTAGCAAGGCTACATCCCTAACAGCAGATAAGAGATGCAAAGTACGTTAACTTACCACTGTGCGCTTTCAGCTTATGTTTCTTCAAGTTTTTCACATCTGTGTAGGAATTTCCACAAACTTCACAGACAAATGGCCTTTCTCCTGAAGCCACAGCAATGTTACAAAAGTCAAGTTTTATTTTTTTTACAATGAACTATACAGTTGCATGTGATCCTAGGCTTAAACAATATTGACAATATTTCCAAGTATGTTATGTGGATGTTGATTAGGCAAGTTTGCCAGAGAACCCAGACTCATACCAGTCTTGTAGTCACCCAGAGGAGCATGAGATTCACGTTGCTTGTGTCCTTCAAGTAGAAAGAACACTATTTATATTCAAGTGGAAAGCACCAGCAACAAGCTATTATATAAAATATTTATATTGGTAATGCAATAGGACTATTACTTTTATTAGGCTCACCACTTTGAAGAGTAGGGCAGATATTTTTCCATCACTAAGTTTACATTCATGTCAGCGATTACGGTCGGTGCGAATTTTAGCAGCAGGAATCTTCTGACTTTTGCTGCAGCTCTAAGTGACTAGGCGTGGCCGCTGGCCCCCGTTAAATGACAGATTGTTGGTGCCGCAGATATCCGCGATTCTCTAAACACAGCCAGTGAGTACCCACAAAGTGAGAGTTCATTAGTGGTAATCGCTGGCTGTGCATACCTGTGGCCACCGGTGACCTGTCAATTATAGTGAATGGGGCTGGCGGACACACCTAGATGCTGAGAGCCGCAGCAAGATTCTCTGATTCATACCGCTACAATTCGCACCAGTCCCAATCACCGGTGTGAATGTAGCCATATTATTCACATTATCCTGGTTTGAATGACAGCCAGCATCATTTAACCCTCTTCCTCTGAGCTCCAGGCTGTCATGAACCTGCCCCCAGCCTGTGAATGAACAATGAAGGAGAAGCAGCACAGTGATGGGTCCATCTCTTCTTTCTGATTTCTTCTCCTATCAGCATGCCTTTGATCAGCATGTGAACTAAATGGCTTCCTGTGTTTCATCTCCCTCTCCCACTCAGAGCTCAGAACTATGGATTGTAAGAGGCTGATACAAAGTCAAAATCAGGTATTTACACTGCTTGCATTTAAAAAAAATAATAAAATGTGAGAGAGAATTAGAAGCCCTGTCACTTTTTATTGTGCTGTGTCAATGCTGGGGAGTCTCACTCTTTATTTTTCCTGATGACTGTTTTCACCAACACAAAAATAAATAGGAAATCCATCATTTTACAGAACAAGAGGTAAAGGTAATCTTTCAATAGTGACATCTGTGCCTGTGACAACTGTCTCAGAGGAGAATATCCCTTGGAGAAAGAGAAACCTTCCCAACGGGACACAAACAGCAATACATCTATAA
The DNA here is from genome assembly GCF_965119305.1 of Pelophylax lessonae. NCBI lineage: Eukaryota > Metazoa > Chordata > Amphibia > Anura > Ranidae > Pelophylax > Pelophylax lessonae. The sequence goes on along the minus strand of NC_138770.1, from coordinate 263,869,286 downwards.
ATAAATGGATGAGTTTTATCCTTTCCCAACTCTATATTCAGCTGATCCCCTTATTGTTTCTACATTTATTTTTACCATATCTTCTGTTTCATTGGTCCAGGTCTGAGATGTAGCTTTTACTAAACGAATTTTGCCACTGAGGATGCAAACACAGAAACAGGCCACAGCTCTGGAACTAAGGCTAGCCATACAGGTATATTTTCCCAAATGAGATAAATATAGTGGATTCCTCCATCCAAGATAAAAAGGAAGAAAAAGTAGGCGGGACCCTGCAGTCACTGTTTGGCCAACAATTTTCAGCTCGGCTCCAGGGTTAATTTTGACGTTAAATTTCTATTTAGTTTTAGTTATAGTCTTTTGATCAAAATGCTATTTTAGTTTTAGACGTATTTTAGTTATCTGAATCAGTTATCTTATTGTCAAAATTAACACTGCTCGGCTAATTTAACAAAGCCAATTGAAAAACTCATTCTTGTTGAGCCAGGTGGTGTCGTCAGGAAGAATCAGTTAAAATCCAAGCTGTGCGTTGCCAGCTTAAGATAAACAAGCAGCAAAAATATAAAAAGAGTTAGTACCATTTAGTTTGCAGGAAATGGGTTCTTAAAATTAAGTAATTTCACAGCCGTCCTTTAGGCTGGGGTCACACTATTGCGATGATAGACATCGCATGTGATTCGCACTGCACTGCTGTGCAGATCACAAACAATGTCTGTGCGATCCAAATTTAGCCATACAAACTGTATTGCTGAATTTGCATCGCGTTCGCACAAAAATGGTGCAGAACCTTTTTTGGTCGGCACTGGAATCGGATCGCATGGGTGTTCACACCTATGCAATCTGATTCCTGCACCATTTGACAGTTAGCACTGCGAACCAAAATGGGGGTGTCATTAACTTTGTATTGACATCCACAGCGGTTCGCATAGGGCAGTGTGTACTGCTTGCTAGAGACATGTGATGCGGAAACCCGCACTGGAGCCGCGCTGGTTCCCGCATCGCAAGAGTGTGAACCCAGCCATAGAGACTATACTATGCAGCCATGTTACCCTGATTGACATGCAGAGACATTGGGGTTGTTTACTAAAACTAGTACTCAAACAATGATGCAGTTGGGCACAGTAGCCAACCAGCTTCTAACTTCAGTTTTTTCAATTAAGTTTTGAAACAAAAAAAAAACTGATTGGTTTCAATGCAGAGTAGCACCAGATTTTGCAATCTCCAGTTTTAGTTAATCAACCCCATTGCTGTGAAAGGTCCAAAATTGTGTAGCTTACATGTTTTTACCATAATGAACCTGTTCTGCATTATTGCTTCTTTATACCTGTTAAGTCAAATTTGTTTTCCCCCCTGTCTTTTCATTCAGCCAAATACCTATTCTAGTTCACACTCATGCGATCCGATTCCTGCACCATTTGGCAGTTCACACTGTATCTGCGAACCGACCTGGGGGTGTAATTTGTATTGAAACCCACAGCTGTTTACATAGGACAGTGTGAACTGCCTGCGAAAGAAATGCGATGCGGGAACCCGCACTGAAATCATTCTGGTTCTTGCATCGCAATAGTGTGAACCCAGCCTCAAGGAAAAAAAGCTTCAAAAAATGAATATCATACCTGTATGAGACCGGAAATGTTTATTAAGTTCTCCCGAAGAAATGAAGCTCTTCCCACAGACTCCACAAATGTAAGGTTTTTCCCCTATGTATTGCAAACAGAAGTCAATGCACTGGCAAGCATAACATCAAACAGTTTATTATTCACAAAGAACATTTCAATAAAATATCAATGAGCTCCATAAATGGATGTGTCCGAAGGAAGACCATTGCAACCAATCCAATTGTTATCTTTCTGTCTCTGCATCAGCATGGAAAAATGGTGAATACACTGAGTTGCTATAGGCAACAAGAGCGGTTGTAAAGCAGTTGTTAATAATTCTAATCAGTGAGTAATGTCCTCATGCATGTACAGCACTCAAGAAAATGCAGTGTTGAAGGGATAACTAGCAGACAATAAGCAGTTTGTACTTGGTGAACATTCTCTGTCCTTGAATATTACAGGAAAACGCATACTGTTCTAGTATACATTTTCTTCATTTAGGTTTTATATTCAGAATTTTAAAAATACAATTTAAAAAAAAATATAAAGTCCATGTAAATTATTGCTTCAACATATTTCATGGTTATATTTTCAGCCAGCAGAAGGCCCAGTAGGCATATTTTCACATTTACTGGGTTAATCTTAACTGCTGTCTAAAACAGACTGTCTTTAGCATTCAATAGCTCAAGCTTGATCTACACACACCTGAATTAGTGAGAGGAGTGTTTTCTTTTTTTTCCTTCCACCTCCAGGCTTGCTCTGTTCATACAGGAGCCTATTAATTCAATTTGAGGGACAGTCTTGACCTCTTACTTGCTCTTTCTTTAGAAAACCTATAGTGCTCTTTCACACAGATGGACTGGATCACTTTTCGGAAGGCAGTAGAGCAGTAGCTGTCAGGCATTCAGGAGGCAATGCTGCAACCTCTCAAATGCCTTTTTTTTTAATCCCCAAGGAAGATTTTGTATTGAAATACTGAACCAAAACCATGAGCCAAGCAGCTGGTTTGTGGTTGCAGTGCAGCCCTGACCCCAAAGGGCAATTTTGACAGCTGTTGTCACCTATGAAACATTGCAGGTAAAGGATCATGACCGCCGTACGTGTATTACAATATCCAGCTGCAATGTCAGGATTTAGGTGAGTGGTCGGTGGTGGTAAAAATGTGGATCAACTACCTGCTTTTACTGCCTTTGTGAATGGAAACACTGGTCTACAGCATGTCCCCTGCTGTCAAAAACCAGCAGTGTCACTCACAATTTGTCTCTTTTCTTGCAGCTTGGTCGGTCAGATGGAAAACTCTCCCATCATGCTGCTTACCCATGGCAGGACAAATTCCAATAGAATCAAGTGTTGCATGCACTTGGTTTTCCCTAAAGGATTAAATAGAAAATTTAGAAGTCTAGCGGGACTTCTTTTAAAAATGTACTGCATGAACATAAAATAAAGAAACTGATCCTAAATAATTATAGTTTTCCTTTAAAGATCTTTTGTCCAGGACAACTAGAACTGCTGATTGTGCACACTTTATTTTAAAGAGTACACACAGCACCTCCCATCCTTGGTGGGAGAGCATGCCTCCTATGCTGTGTAACTTTCTACCTCTGTGCTTGCTGTACAGTTTATGAGATACAATCCTGAAGAAAAAGTTTCAAATCTTAGTTCTGTGACTTTGATCCATCATGATATGAGAGACAGTGAAGAGGGTCATGTGGTTGGAAAAACCTATTTTTGCACTGCAACAGGTAAGTATAATTAGTTCACAGATCAAATTGACTTGGGTGGACTTATGCACAAGTGAATGAAAAACAGGCTGTATGCATTTCAAGGCTTAATTCTCCTTTTTGACTGGAGTGTACACTAAAGCCTCGTACACACATCAGATTATCGGACGATTCTTTCGTCCGTTTTTTGTTGCATGCTAGTCTCATGTCGAAAGTGAAGAGGTTACTTTTTATACGAAAGTTCCTGTACGACAGAATTCAAAACCAGAAGTGATATCATGTGTTGAATTGTTTTGTATGTATTCTTTCATTTCTGAGCATGCCTAGTCTTGCTCTTATGATTTTTTTCGGATGAAAACTGTACTAATTAAACGAAAATCGGACGTTGTGTTGACGTACGATAAAAATTTTATAGTCTGCACATCCAGTTTTTGTCATCCGAAAATTTGTAATCGGCTGTCGAAAGCACTATACTAATAATCCGAAAAATTGGCGGATCGTTCGTCGGACAAAATTTTACTTCTGATTTTCGTATCGTGTGTACGGGCCTTAAGACCACTCTGAGGCATTGGCCTTCCCTACCACCACATACAGCTAATAAGTAGAGAAGTGGATACACAAACCTTTGCTGATTTTTAAAGTACATATAAAGCCAAAACTTCTTTTTTTTCCCATTTAAAGCTGGCCATACACTAGCCAAAAAATCATTCAAACTCATTTTTGAAAAATGAAAAATCGGTCATGAGAGCAGACGAATGTGCCATCATGTAATGACCAAATTTTGAACAATAAATTGTTCAATGGACATAAACAAATCAGTTTTTCGTTCAGTTTGTCACATATGCCTAGTGCAAACAATTCGGACGAGAAACACATTAACCTTTCAATTTATCTTTCGTTCGGCAGAATTTTCCAAACTGTTCCTTCAATTTTTCGGCTCTGAAAAGTTAAAACTGATTTTCTATTTGTGCCCATTAACTGGACGAAAAACAAGGGAACGGACCAAATGACAGATTTTCAAACTATTTTTCGGCTAGTGTATGGCCAGCATTAGATAAAGTTTTGGAGGGCTAAACCATGTCATTTCTTTTCTTTTGCCATCTGCATCTCATTAGGGAGATTTCCCTTCATTCCCTGTCCCGTAGGCTTAACAAAAAAGTAAGAGATATCATTCCAATTTGAGGGGCAACCCTCTTAGATAGCTGTCACTGCAACAAGTGTCCCCAATGGAAAGGTCTCCCCTTCACTCTTGAATTGGCAGCAACTTAAAAGGGGCACAGACAACAATAAAAACCTGACAGTTGTTCTAATTCCTTATTACCCCATTCACAGTTATAAAAAAATTGTCCTTGGTTATGCTTCAATTCTTCCACATATGTCAGAAGCATGGGGATTACAGAAATCATAATAACTTTTTTTTAATATAGAAAAGGGTTGTGGTATTTTTGCAATTGCATTTCTGTTATCTATTACAAACAAGTGATCAGTTTAAATTCAGAAATCACTTCTCATTTTATAGCCAAAGGCCAGTATTATACCACCTGATTTTTTAAAGCCTTGTGCCAGCCTTGATGAGCTGAGATGAGATGAGCTTGGGTGTGTTCGGATGCTCTTTTCAACCAGCCGAGACGGAGTCATTCCCTACCCTGAAGCTGCACATATACACGCCCCTTGTAAAAATTGCTCAATGAATGGCCATCCTGAAAGTGGCCATACACAAAAGGTTTCCTTTGATTTCTGTTAAATACTACTATAATTATAAATCACTCTATCTATAGGACTTTTTTAATCGCATACATACAAACTACGTAATTTGACTCAAAAACCCACTCATCGTTTTTTGTAAGATACGATCAGAATATTAAAAGACTGTTTCATGTATGCTCACCTATACACCTGCACATATAAAGTTGATAATTGTGAAAAGAATCTCATTTGTCCATTAGTGACCAAGACTGATCACTAGAAAAAGATCAATGAGAATTTCTCACAAATAGACAGTCTGAAGCTACCCAGCAGAACATTATCAGCGTAAGGCAGGCTAAAGTTAGCAATACGCACATAGACTGTGGGCTGAACAAGAGACATGTGGTAGGTTTTTTTCCATCCACACTAAACAGCTTGGATGGAGGAATCTCCAGACAGCTATTGCATTTATAAAGCTGCAGCGCCTGTGGCTGTCTGAATACCCAAACAGTGACCAGATGCAGTGACTGTTCGGCTGAAAAATTCCACTCAACTGCTCCGATTATTAATCAAAGCTCTGGTGGTTCCGAGAGGGCCACCCGCAGTTCACATTTCAACTAAATCAGTAGGGATCAGCTGAAATTCAAACGGTGTATGGTCAGTTTGGTTAAGCAGCACGAATGTTATTTATAATGCCAAATCCCACCTACAACACTAAAGTATCAGTTTTATGTACTTTGAACAAAGTCCTTAGTAAGCCTTGTTATTTTTGTTACCTGTATGTTTTCTTGCATGAGTAATTAGAGAACTTGATACAGCAAATGCTTTCCCACATGTGTCACAGACATATGGTTTTTCTCCTGTATGACGGCGGACATGGTATGTCAGGGTACTGGCCTGTGCAAACCTCTGACCACATCGGTCACAGACATATGGCTTTTCTCCACTGTGTTTTCTGTCATAAAACAAGCAGAGCATCAGTTAGTGACATTTCAGAAAGTGTTTTTGAAAAACAGACTAAGAGAAGTGGAATTAAGGATGCATTTCAGCCAAATGCAAACATTCAGCACAAAATACATGCAGGGGGCATCACCCTTCTTTTTTGTCATTGTGGCACAGCTTAAAGTAGGTCTAGACCCAATTACTAAAATCTTGAATAGGGTTTAACATGTTAAAGTAGCCAGTTACCTTTGAACCCTTGAAATAGTTTTCAGGTCCTGGAAAACCCCTGCTAAAACCAATTCATTGGGGGTCAGTGGGAAAAATACCATGTATATTTACTGACATTGGGAAGAATGCAACTTCTTGCAAAGGTGGCCAGAATTTGGAACTACAGTATGCAGACATCATCAAATCAGAGGCCAGGTAGGCCACAGCTCAAGGAGCCCCTAGCAACCTCTGGAGGAACCCAAGTTGAGAGTGGCTGTGTGAAAACATATGTCAAGGCATTAAAAAAAAAAAAAAAACCCATTATAACTATAACCACCCTCATGAGGTTGGCAAGAACACTACCACAGTTAAGCTAGAGCAGAAAGAAAAGTGAGCCTCGGTTCTCTCCCTCTTCTCCCCGCGGTGTCGGCATCACTACTATGGGAACCCAGCTGTGACAGCTTGAGGCTTCACAGCTGGGTGCTCACTGCGCATGCATGAGTCACGCTGCACGTCCTGAGTGGATGAGCAATCTTCTGGGACCTGTAACGTGTCCCAGAAGATTGCAGGGAGGGAGGGGGAGAGGAGAACTTCCATTTGAGCCGCCTTGGTGGCCCGAGCTGAAGTGGGAGCGGGTACCTGCCAAAACTAGGTACCCGCTCCCATCCCCCCAAAAAAAATGACATGTCAAATGTGGCATGGCAGGGGGTCAGGAGGCCTTAAAGTGGAAGTTCCACTTTGAGTGGAACTCCGCTTTAACATGTTCCATCACCATGTCCCTAAGTTCATGGGTCTGATGTCAATGTGTAACAAAGTGCACTGCTACTGGTTTGTTCAAGTCAATCTGTTCACCTTTCTCTGTTTTTGCTAAGACAACCCTAATGTTGTTTCTAAGTCGCTGGAAGAACCTTTTCAATGGGCCAGTCGTTTGGCCAACATTTGTATCTAAGTATTTCTGTTTTCTTCCTGTTTCTTTTATGTAACGCTTCCCACCTGGATATGGACCAACACTTTGGAAATTGTTCTAAATTGGCTGTGTTTGCGGCACCATACTTGCCAACCTTTTGAGGGTTGTTATTCTTAGCATTATGTGCACTGTATAAGTGCAGCTGCAATTTTCCCAATATGGCCCCCAGGACTTGTTTGGTGTCTTCTCCATTCCATTTTCCCCTCCACCCTTTTCCTGACAATTCCCTAATTTTCCCTTTCTCAACGTCCCTGTCTTCTTTCCCTCTGCCTCTTCGTTTCCCCCCCCATTCCCTTTCTTTACCCCACTTGATCCCTCTTGATTTTTTCTAGCCCTGTCTATCTTTTTGCTACTTCTTTTGTTATGTAGTCATCAACATTTTTTTTGCGTCTCTGTCCTTACTGTATTTGTACTCCTTCTGGATCTTGATTTTTAAGTGGTTTATCCTCTAATATCTCCTCATATTTACCTTGACTTTTCCCATTGTCCTCCTCTATATTTTTCTTTTTTGTCTCTACTTTCCCCTCATCTGTTACATCACACACCTTGGCTTTATTTACTTTTTAATTTTGCTCTTACACCCCTCACCACCGTGCTAAATGTATTCCTTTCTTCTAAGTTGCTTTTGACAGCTGGAGATGGCCAGGCGTCCTGATATCATTGTGTCTATGGCATCGGTGTGCCTGGCCATCCAGTTTCCCCGGCTGCCTTAGTATGGGCAGCCATGTGCAATGCGTTACTAGTGAACGATAGTACGCTTACCTAGCAACTGTACCTCCCCAGACAGGCTCATCCTATAGAGGTGTCCAATTTGGTAGTGTGTGTTATTATAGTGGAATAGTGGATGGAGGCATGGTACCGTGCATCTACAGTAGCAGAATTTCTACCCAGTCCCCCTTTTTATTATCAGTGGTTTTCATAGATGTGAATTCAACAGACAGGGGTACTTATTGTTTATGTCCACTACTTTTGGCAGGATTTATGACATCATATGATGTCAGGGAGTGTCTCCCTTCACTACTCGTGTGACAAGTGGATGCTATTTTAAATGTTTTTGCACTACTGTATCTACTTATCACATGCCTAACCAAGGGGTCCTGTGTGGCTAATATGTTGTGATCACTTTGAATAAACGTTTGGTCGTGGCCTGAAGACCTCTGGTGTGCTGGCGATATGTATGTTAACTTGTAGAGAGGGAGAGAGGGAGTGTGTCACTAAAGAGAAATTATTTGTCATGCTCAGAGTTAGGCAATAATCTAGTAGAGCCTGATTATTTATAACCAAGAACCCCTTTCTAATATTAAATGTCCATGATCCCTAGAGGAATACTTATCATTAGCTCCCCATTTTTTTTTTTTTATGTTTTCTAGCATTGAAGTATCAGGGTTTTATGGCACAAAATGACTAGCAAGAGGTTACAGTGCCCAGAAGTACTCTTAAAGCCCCTCAATATTTCTAATAGGGCTGAAACAACTAATCGTCAATAATCGATAATTACAATCGTTGTCAACGATTGTCATTATCGATTAGTTGCTCCGTCGATTAGTTGTGCTGCTTTGTGAACTTTCCCCGCCTGTCAGCGAGCTGTCTGCTCTGTGAAGCCGACGGCTGCATTCACTGTCTCTCTCTCGCACAGCTCTGCACTTCCGTGACTTCCCCCCTCCTCCCTCCTCCTTTCCTCTCTGCCTTTCCTCTCTGCCCTCTTCCTGATGTCAGTGAGGGAGTCAGTGAGTCATATCGAGGTGAGGCAGAAAAGAGGACAGAAGCAGCAGAACGTGAGTGCCGAGATTAAAGCTACAGTGTCCTGTGACTGTCCATGCAATGCAGCTCGCCAAAAAATATAATAAAAGCTTCTCCAGATAAAAGAGTTAATATTCCTTATAAAGTGCAATATTCTAATAGAAAAATAAGTGATTAAAAACGTCCATATAGCACATAAAGGGGGTCTTTCTATGCTGCCTATTTCATATCTATGGCTGACATGGATGTTTTTATTCACTTATTTTTCTATTATAATATTGCACCTTATAAGGAATATGAACTCTTTTAGCTAGATAAGCATTTATTATATTATTTACAGTATATAGGAGCTTAATTAAGAAAAAAAAAAAAAGTTTTGGTATAAGGCTCGGTTCACATTTGTGCGATGCGGGAAGGCTGCGAATATGCAGCGTGTTCCCGCATCGCATCCGCACAAGAGGCAGTTCACACTGCCATATGCGATACGCAGGGGGTGTCAATTAAATGTTAACGACACCCCCAGTTTGATTGCATATCGCAGTGCGATCTGACAGTTTGCACAGAATCGGATCGCACAACTGTGAACCACTGTGCGATCCGATCCTGAGGCGGCTCAAAAATGCCTCATGTGCGAGTTTGCTGCGGATGCGCTGCAAATTCAGCCATACAAAGTGCACATGAGATTGCATGTAATTTAGGAGCAGTGCGCTCCGAATTACATGCGATCTCGCAAACCGCACAAGTGTGAACCGGCACTAAGTGCTGGTTCACACTACTGCGGGTGCGCTGATTCGCACTGCACCTGCGCAAACGTTGCACATGACCCTTTTTTTTCAGCCGCATCAGGATCGGATCGCACAGTGGTTCACACTTGTGCGATCCGATCCTGTGCGAACTGTCAGATCGCACTGCGATATGCGATCAAACTGGGGGTGTCGTTAACATTTAATTGACACCCCTGCGTATCGCATATGGCAGTGTGAACTGCCTCTTGTGCAGATGCGCTGCGGGAACAGGCTGCGAATATGCAGCCTTCCAGCATCGCACAAGTGTGAACCGGCACTTACACTCTGTTTGCTCATTATTATTTTAAATAAATGAAAAAAAAGGCATATTGAGTTTTTTTATTATTTTATCCGATTAATCGAAAAAATAATCGGCAACTAATCGATTATTAAAATAATCGTTAGTTGCAGCCCTAATTTCTAATCAGGTCTAGCAGGTAGCCGCTCTATGGGAATCATTAAAATAAAGAACTATTGTAGGCCTTTGCAAACTTTTATTTTTTAATTAAAACTACTGCTGCCCATAGATCATGTTAGAAAAAAAATATATACTAAAACAACTTGTAAAATTTTTTATATTCCTATTGCTGGGTTGTATTGGTGCACATTACTGACCTAGCATGAATCTTCAGATTGCTTGAAGTAGCGAACTGTAGATTGCACATATCACATTTGTATGGTTTCTCCTCTCCATGATGCATTCGTCTGTGAAAGACCAACTGGCATTTCTGGGCAAATCCTTTATCGCAGAGTTTGCACTGATATGGCTTTTCTCCTAAGACAAAAAAAAAAAAAAGGAGCGAGATTTTGTTCAACTAGAATGGATCAACTTTACAAACAAATATCACTCATTCTAATACTATACAAAACAAAATCATACGATACAGCGCTACTAACACATCATCATGTGCAAATATGCAATAAAGTGCCTCAATAATCAATAAGGTGCTTAGTAAACTACAAAAGTGCTAATCAATAAAGTGCTGAAGTCTTGGATATGTAAACCAATTACCAATATAAAAATAATAATGCAATGATATCATGTGGGTATAGATACATCAAAAAATCATGTGCAAACTACGCAATAAATAAACTGTGCAAAATCGATTATAATGTGCTCATGAATAGGCAATCGATAATAAAGTGCAATAACATTCAGTATAAGAAAAGTTTCATGAAATGTCTATGTATACATGTTAAATAAGAAGAAAATCCATGTCACACCCAGCATATTTTTACTAAAATAAATGACAATCTTTGTAGTGTACAGTACCTCTGCAGTTAGGGTTTCGTTTCTGGATACAGCGCGACTCAAAATGGTCCCTTGTTTTACAGTGGATGAGATGGAAGCCCCACTGCCGCAGCTGGGAGCGGGTGTCACTTCAGGCGCACGGGTGAAAAAGCTGAGAACTCTGATGTAGGGGGGACTCTGGTGACCAGAGACCACTTTCCACAAATTGAATGGACTAAGGAAGGGAGGGGGGTCCTGATATAAGGAGGAACCTTTATAACAGTGTCACCTTACATCAGTGACCCCCCCTCAGACTGGCCGGGCAGCACTGTAAGCGACCTCCTCTTAGGTGCACCATGCTCTGGTTTTATCCTGTAGTCTCCTCTCCCCAGTCCACACATGTCTGACTTCTCCTGTGATCCCCATCCCGACAGCACTCCCACTTTTGACTCCTCTCCAGACCCCCTCAGAGACTGCAGACATGATAAAAGACAAGAGATGGTGAGAGATTACGGACACGATAGAAGAGATGGTTAGAGGCTGTGGACATGGTACAGGTGGTGGTCAAAGCCTGTGGACATGGTACAGGTGGTGGTCAAAGGTTGTGAACATGGTACAGAAGGTGGTCAAAGTCTGTGGACATGGTACAGGAGGTGGTTAGAGGCTGTGGACATGGTACAGGAGATTTTCAAAGGCTGTGGACATGGTACAGGAGATGGTCAAAGGCTGCGGACATGGTAGAAGAGATGGTCAGAGACTGCGGACATGGTAGAAGAGATGGTCAGAGACTGCAGACATGGTAGAAGAGATGGTCAGAGACTGCAGACATGGTAGAACAGATGGTCAGAGACTGCGGACATGGTAGAAGAGATGGTCAGAGACTGCGGACATGGTACAGGGGATGGTCGGAGACTGTGGACATGATACAAGAGATAGTCAATGACTGCGGACATGATACAAGAGAAGGTCAGAGACTGAGGACATGATAGAAGATAGAAGAGCACTAGGGGGGCCAGGAGAGCACAGGGGAAGCAGAAAGCACTGGAGGAGCTGAAGGGCATGGGGGGGGGAATAGACAGAATTAAGGGGGGGTTTGGAAAGCATTGCAGGGGGGTTGGAAGGCAAAGGGGAGTGGAGAGCACTGGGGGGGGGGGCAGGCAGGGAAAACCAGGGGGATTGAGAGCACAGGGGGAGGGGGAAATGGAGAGCACTGTCTGGGGGGGGGGGGGACAGGAAATCACTGAGGGGGAGCAAGACTAAGAGCACGGAGGGGGCTAAGAGCAGGGGGGCAGGTAAAGAGCACTGGGGGGGCTAAAAGAGCACTGGGGGGGGTAAAAGAGCACTGGGGGGGTAAAAGAGCACTGGGGGGGCTAAAAGAGCACTGGGGGCTAAAAGAGCACTGGGGGGGCTAAAAGTGCAAGAGCACTGGGGGGGGGGGGGGGCTTAAAGAGCAAGAGCACTGGGGGGGGGCTAAAAGAGCACTGGGGTGGGGGCTAAAAGAGCACTGAGGGGGGCCAGCAAAGGAAGTTGTATAGGAGGGGGATGGGGCAGCTGCATATAGATGAATTGAACTTTCCATATTCCTAGTGCAGCTTCTGTTAGGAGGAGTAACAACATTCAGCGACATGAGACATGAGGAATATGAAAGTTCAATTCCTCTCTATGCAGCTGTCCTGTCCCATCCCATCCCCCTCCTATCCACCACACGAGACTCCTCAGGCACTCTCACTGACCTTCTTCCTGCTGCTGCCTTCTTCACATGGAGATGCGGGCGGCCCGACGGACACCGGCCTGACACCCCCCCCCCATAGTGCAGAGATGCGGGCGGCCCGGCGGACACCGGCCTGACACCCCCCAGTGCACGCGCCCCCCCGCCCAGCTCCGCTGGTACGTCCCTGAGAGCGGGACAGTAAGTGCACAATTTCTCCGTTTCAGCGGATCAATCCACCGCAGAGTTCCCAGCCTGTCATGGTCTATTCATATTGAAGAGACCAGTGATCAGGCTTCAGCAGTGTGCTGCGGCTGATTAATCCGCCTAAACCCGAAACAGAGAAAATAGTCCACTTACTGTCCCCCGCTCCCACTGAATACAGGGGGCCCAGAGACAAAATGAAATAGTTGCACAACACTTTCCATGACTTTTCCAAAACTTAGTAAGTTTGCCCATTTTCCAGGCCTGGAAAGTGTCATGTCAAAATCCCATGACTTTTCCAGGATTTTCATGACCGTACGAACCCTGGTCCTGTGTCTGCTGCTGGGTCACGTCCTTCTGGAGTCTCCGCCCCCTATACGCGTTGCGTCATGCACTAGGGCAATCAACTTCCTCAGTAGGGCCCCTGATTTTGTTTTTTACTTTGGTATGTACAGCTATATGCACATTTTGATATAGCGGCTGTTTGATCACTTGATACTAGTCGTGCTGACGCTTTTACTACTTTTTGCATTTTAATGCTATAACCTATTCAAATTGCTTGTTGCCTGGCTTTATTACTTTTAAGTCCTCGACTCAAAATAGGTACGCAGATATGGATGGAAAATGACAGTAAATTCATATGTACTTGCATACATACTTGTTTTATGTGATAATTCAATGCAGATAGTCTGCATTGAGTGATGACAAACAGATTATTATACTCATTACAAGGGTCCTTCTCTGCAACATTCGTGCAGGAGGCAGGTTTTCTACTCAATTTGTGGCTACTTCCTAAAGTATATTAACTGTAAGACATTGCACACCTTTTGGTTTGATACATTCGGAATCTATTTAGCTCATTTAAGTTGAAAGTTTATTTGGACTTTAATACCAAGGGGGCATTTAGGAGGCTTGTAAACTATGGTTAGCACAATTTAAAGTGCTTCTAAATGCAGGTTTTTTCACTTTAATGCATTCAATGCATTATGGTAAAAAAAACTTCCAGTATCAGCTCCCCCCAGCACCCCTACCCCCAAATACTTACCTGGTTCCTCTTTGGATCCAGAGCTGTGTCCAAGAGCAGCATAGCTGGTCTCTCGCTCTCCTCATAGGCACAGAGGCAACAGTGGGAGCACTGGCTCGTGCTGCTGTCAATCAAATCCTGTGAGAAGAGAGCTAGGGGCGGGGCTTAGATGCAGTCCGGCTTGAATCAAACCCACATGTCTACCCCCATATTAAGAGCTTTCTATGGGGGCAGACACTTAAGAGGAGCCAAGACTGCTGGCAGGGAACCCTAGAAGAGGAGGTTCAGAACTGCTCTTTGCAAACCACTGCACAGAACAGGTAAGTATATCATGTTTGATATTTTAATCACTAAAAAAAAGTTTAAGCTTTGCAATCTCTTCAAACAATAATTTACAACATACAAAGGACTACAGGAAGATGGTGTCAGGTTGAACAAAAATATATAGCAATTTACCTGGGGAGCTTCACAAATATAACATATCAATTTAACACTGCTATTGCAAAATACTCCAGTCATCATTGGTGAACTGGGTGCTAACCATTTTACTGGGGCCCATATGCTGCTTTCTACCACTTTTTAAACAAAGTGTATGTGTTCTTTTAGCCCTTGACCTAACCAATCCAAACTTCCCACTCTGCAGATATATACTGAGATCTGCTGGGCACGGTCTCTGGGGATTGTGTACATCTAGTGCCGCAAGTCTTCTCTATCCTGGCAACACCTGCTTATTACAGTCCCGTAGACTTTTATGTGGTTCCTTTTCCTTGCTGGAGGGCCAACATCTACTTTTTGGATTAGGATGCTGGTTCAGAGATGATGTCATATAAATCCTTATGCTTATGTAGTTGAATTTGTTCATAAATATCTGACACAAATCAGCCTGCTTTAGATCTCATTTACATGGCTTGTGCGCTTGCAAAAAAAAACTGTAAACTTTAATGATGAAAAACAAAGTAAAACAAATGCAATAAAAACTCAATTAGATTAAACGGACAGCAGCATCTAAATCACTAATCCGAGTAGGATGTGTAACAAACTCCAACCAAACAATAAAAAGTGCGCTATCTTTGTGCTAGGTATAAGTTAACAAATTACATTAGAGCTGCTATCCGATCCGATCCTGTCCGTGAAATTCGGAGGGATGAAAACCCTAGTTTCCATCCGTCTGGAGAATCGGATCAGATGAAAACAGACAGGCAGTCCGTTTTCATCCGATCTCCCATAGAGGAGAGCAGGGTTCTGACAGCTCCATCTTTGTACACACAGCGGGGACGGAGCTGTCATCCGCCTGCTCAGCGGGGATCAGCGGATCAATCCCTTCTGAGAAAAACAGAATCCGCTGAGCGCACCACTCATGTAAAAGGCCCTTATACAAGCTGTGCACTCACTACTTTGCACTGTAGCAAAGTGTCATTTTTTCAGTGTTGTCACATGAAAAGATATGATAAATTATTTACAAAAATGTGAGGGGTGTACTGTACTGCTATACTCTCTCTCTCTCTAGCACCTACCTAGGTGGGTGCTACACGCACACACACACACTTTATATATATATATATATATATATATATACACACACACACACACACACACACACATATATATATATATATATATGTATGTATGTGTGTGTGTGCTCCAAAAAGTAATCACCACTAGCAATTAAAGAAGACCATCAGACGCCTTGCTGCAGCCATATATACCACGATCTTGCATGAAAAGGTTCCACAAACTCCTAAGCCAAGATATACTCCATAGAGGAAGTTCAAGTACAGAGGAAAGTCTGCAGTGTATTATTTCACCAAAATGTTAATAAAATGATAAAATCACACTTACAATTTTGAAGGAATTACACAGCATGTGTTACAACCAGCAGGTCCAAGCAGTCAGACCTACTTGCGGAAAAATATGTTACGTGTGAGGCCCCTCACACGTGACATTATTCCGCAAGTCGGCCTGACTGCTTAGACCTGCTGGTTGTAACACATGCTGTGTAATTCCTTCAAAATTGTAAGTGTGATTTTATCATTTTAATAAAATGTTGGTGAAATACTAGACTATGTGGATTTTTGGCTTAGATTGTGGAACCTTTGCATGCAAGATAGTGGTAAATATGGCTGCTATGCAGCAAGGTGTCTGATGGTCTCCTTGTGGGATCAGAGCAGCTGGTAAGGAGCTCATTAAATTGATTGTGGGGATTCCTTTTGGGAGCTCTCTTTCTTAGGTGGTGTACATTATCATCATTCCTTCACAGCAAAGAAAAAGGGACTATTGAAGTTTAGAAAATCTGAGCACCTTTTTGCACCTTATATATGCACAATATATTTATTTTTTTTATAATATATATTTTTTGCACATTTTATATGGACTTTATTTGCAGATATGTAAATTTAGGATGAGTTCATCATATGTTTATTGCACTTTTATTTTGTCTCTTGTGTAAATTATTAACTTATACAGTAAAACCTTGGTTTGAGAGCGCTTTGCAAGACAAGCAAATTTTTTAAATAAATTTTGACTTGATATACAAGCGATGTCTTGATATACAAGTAGCGTTATGTCACAACGTATAAAAGAGAAGAGAGGCGCCTCTAAGTGTAGCAATATGATTACATTTAATGAAGGTTCAACATTTAGCAACTCACATGGTTGATGATTAAAACAGTCACATCTAAGTATGTAGGCATGCGGGGTAAAGCTGTCCACATAGACCATCCTCCGCAATGTAATCTTCATCATCCCTTTCACGCTGCGCTCCACAAGCGATTCAAAGCCTCACTTTCAGATCACTCTACTGCAGGCTATTCTTCCCGGTCACGACTGCAGACTGACAGTGGTGAGAGCCAGTGGTTCAGAAGATGGTCTATGTGGACAGCTTTACCCCGGATGCCTGCATACTTAGATGTGCCTCTTTTAATCATCAACCATGTGAGTTGGTAAATGTTGGACCTTCATTAAATGTAATCATATTGCTACACTTAGAGGCGCCTCTCATCTCTTTTATACTCTGTAGCTCCTGCTGGATTTTGCTTCTAATCCCCTTGGTGGAAGCTGCATTTTGTGATTGGACATTTTATGGTTACACAACCTATCACACTGCTATAATCTTTTATATGGACTATAAACTGAAGGACTTATGAATAAATGGTTGCGGAACGAATCATCTGAGTTTCCATTATTTCTTATGAGGAAATTCACATTGATATAAGAGTGCTGTGGATTACAAGCATGTTTCTGGAACGAATTATGCTCGCAAGCCAAGGTTTTACTGTACTTGGCACATGGATAGTACACTTTTTATTGCTTGGTTAGAACAGAAAGGATCAAGCAGACACCTGCAGCTGGATATAGACAGTTGTGGCTGCTCTGTCTTTACAAAGCAATCAACAGGCTGACAGCAACTACAGCTGTCCGCTGGTATTCAGATGTAATCACACATTAGCTGCAATTAGGGTTGGATGATCACCTCTGGATGCAAGCAGCTACACTGTATTCTTGCCATGCCTTGCTTATTGTGTCATTGAGGCCTTAAGCTGGCCATACATCATACAGTTTTCATGTACATTTTTCCTTTAGTTTGACCAAAAAAACTATATAATATGAGGTCAAACCTAAACAATTTCAAATTGTATGCAATCAAGCAGGCTGTTGCACAACATAGTTTACGGTAAATCTAAAGGAAATTGTAAAATATTTGGCAAGCTTAGTCTCTCACCTTGTGTTGTAATCTGAGTGATCATTGAGAAAGAGAAGACATCAGATCTTTAAAGCAAAGTCACTTGACTGTAGGCCAAGAACTGCTTTTAGTTTTTTTTTTTTTTAACATTACTGTAAAGGAGTACACCGTGACATGTCAGGAATATATTCACGCACACTTTAATGATGTGCAATTCAGTCTTACCTGTATGCGTCCGTACATGTGTTTTCAGCTGGTTACATTGAGTAAAAGCTTTTCCACATAAATGGCATACATATGGCTTCACACCTTTGTGAATCCGCATGTGGCGCCGGAGGCTGCTGCCTTCTGAGAAAACTTTACAACAAATAGTACATGTAGGCTTATTTTTGTAGTATATCTGTTCAACGCCCTTGGCTGTGCCTTCCATTTTGCAGACATCAGCTTCTCCTCTAATATTACTCATGCGGTGTTCTTTTAAAGTGGCGTGTAGCTTTGACTTGATGTGTTTTTTCTTCCCAACTGATGGCTGTGCCACACTATCTTTCTTTAGAAGGTTTTCACAATTCAATGCATTTGTATAAGATAGGAAGCAGTTATCCTTAAGCTGGGAGAGATGTTCAGCACAGGTTTCCTCCACCTGACCTGCCTCTATATGGAGAACAGAGTTGGTGACTGGATTCTGCTGCTCAGGAACCTTTTTCATGCACCGTTTATGAGAGAGTATTGTCCGTTTCCATTTATTGCTCCTAAGAGATTTCTTATGTGAAGCTTTTTTGGTTAAACATATAGCTTCTGTTTTGTCTGTATTACGTGTGCTACACTGGTGATGGACAGAACAGTCTTCACGTGTACCTTGGAAGTCCTTAGCTAGAGGCACCTCATTCACACTGGCTGTCACCACCATAGTGGAGTCCATTTTAGGTATGCATATTGAAACAACTTCATCCACCCTCAAATATTCAGCAGCTTTACATACTTCTTCTATGTTACATCTGTGTGAAAAACAAAAACATGAAAGGCAGCTAAAACAAGCAGCAGAGTACACACATGAAACACAAAAAGAACTGCCCAAAGACTTCCATGGTACTGCACATAATCTTAGTAACTCATCCACCACTACCCTGTTAAAGTGGAAGATAAGGCTAACTATAACTATTCCTAAGGCTCGGTTTCCACTATCTCGGCTACAAAGTCGTGCTACTTCTAGCGCAACTTTGTAGTGTAAGTTGTTTGCGGCTTTCAGTGCGACTTGTCCCTCATTATAGAAGGAAGTCGCACTGAAGTCGGCCCAAAAGTAGTGCACAAACTATTTTTCAAGTTGCAGCAGTTAGAACGGGCCAAATTGAAATGAATGGCTTTTGACTTGTTGTGCGACTTGACATGTGTCAAGTTGCACAACAAGTCACAATAGTGGAAAACGGAGCCTAAAAACATTCCCTCCCCCTCCTCCTATCTTTACTTCACACTTTCAATTTGTATGCAGTCAGGCAGACCCTTGTACTACATAGTTAAAAGGTAAATATTCAAAAAATTGACCAAGAAAATTGTATAATGTATGGCCAGCTTTACTCACATTTATTTAAACATCCAAAAATCCTATATCTATTCAGGTATTGTTTATTGTAGCTTTTCTGTAGTCTCACTTCCTGGTTTCTCAAGGCACTGGGGACGTAGCCCTGGCCTCACAGATGTCCACTGGGAGGGCTACATCATCAATGCTTTCCAGAGTGTTCTTGTGAGCTCTGACACCTGGCTCTGCGCACGTGTGAGATCTGGCGCAGATATCATCGGTGGGCTGGCATCGACAACCAGAAAACGAAGTCTACCACCAGTGACAATATTTGAAGAAAACGGCAATGCGAGAGTGGGAGCATAGGCAGGGAGGAGCAGTGGGAATAAGGCAGCATATTACAAAAAAATCATAATGGAATAGGTAAAACCATATTTTTTCCTATTTACCTTTAAATAGTGCTGGCTGTTTAGTAAGAGAGGGGGGAGGGAGGCCCACTTTAAATGGGTAGGTACGTTTTTCCCCCATCATGAAACATGAGCATTGGCATACAGCTGCCTCTGGATCTGATTGTCTGGTATGAAATAATGTGGTTAGTTCTTATTTAAAGCACTTTGATAAGAGATTGTTACGCTAAACACCGGCTATCAAATAAAAATGCTATCTTACCTATTGAAATGTAAGTCACCGCTATAAAAAAAATCCAGCATTGTCTGGAACCCAGCTGGTGTCACTAGCTTCTGATCCAAAAGTACAGTAGAATCCAAAGTGTTCTGGAATAAGGCCTTGAAATATTCACTAAATGAAGCCAACACATTTCTGTGTGCTTTATATTGGAAGTCGTCAATCAGAATAGTGAGGTCACACAGGAAGCCATCCTCCCTTTGTTTGTTTAATTTATCAAGCAAGTGCTGACAGTGATTGGACTGTGCCATGGTGGTAGGATGTGCAATGCCATACCTAGGAAGAACACAGAGAAGATTACATTAAACAGCTGGAGGTATGGTGTGCTGTAGAGGTCACAGATCTTGTTTTAAGGAAAGTTTTCAATGGTGATTTACAATCTAATTACTGTAGTCAAATATTGAAAGCCCAACTGAAAGTTTCCTTTAAACCAAGTAAATACATTCAAACTGCAACAAAATAAGGTATGCAAAATCTTAAGTCACATCATACCCAACTGTACAGCAACACGCACATTGAGGTGCATTGTGGCGTGCTGTGTTAGGGAGCCCGTCCAAAACGAATGGGGTGCAATGCTTGAACAAAATACTGTAGAATGGCGCAACCATACTTGCCCTCTGCGTTGTGGTGGGCTGCAGTGTGTTGCAGTACAGATGTGTTGTGGAGATGGTTTGGGGTACCATTCTACATATGCATGAGTTATTTAGCCCTTACAGTTGGTTCTTTTTAGAAAGTAGCCACGACCTCAGCAGAAAAGCCTGTCTCCTGCCAGCATGCTGTAGAGAAAGAACCTTGTTCTATGTGTGGAAGCTGTGGTCTCTCTGCAGAGAGGAAACAATGCTTTCACAAGGGAAGGTCTCTTTACCTGCAGCATCTAAAATACAATATATTGTCAAAAGTATTGGGATGCCTGCCTTTACACGCACATGAACTTTAATGGCATCCCAGTCATAGTCCGTAGGGTTCAATATGGATTTGGCCCACCCTTTGTATCTATAACAGCTTTAACTCTTCTGGGAAGGCTGTCCACAAGATTTAGGAGTGTGTCTATGGGAATGTTTGACCATTCTTCCAGAAGCGCATTAGTGAGGTCAGGCACTGATGTGGATGAGAAGGCCTGGCTCACAGTCTCTGCTCTAATTCACCCCAAAGGTGTTCTATCAGGTTGAGGTCAGGACTCTGTGCAGGCCAGTCAAGTTTATCCACCTCAAACTCGCTCATCCATGTCTCAAATCATTTGGTGAAGGGGGATTATGATGTTGGGTTGGGCCTCTTAGTTCCAGTGAAGGAAACTCTTAAGGTGTCAGCATACCAAAACATTTTGGACAATTTTTTGCTCCCAACTTTGTGGGAACAGTTTGTTGATGGCCCCTTCCTGTTCCAACATGACTGTGCACCAGAGCACAAAGCAAGGTCCGTAAAGACATGGATGAGTGAGTTTGGGGTGGAGGATCTTGACTTGCCTGCACAGAGTCCTGACCTTAAAGTGGTTGTTAAGCCACTTGCAGGACTTTGTATAATCCTGTTTGTTTCCTAAGCCTGTGTACCTCTGTCTCCGTGTTTTAATAAAAAAATAAAAATGCTGTATATACCCAATATCAATCACTGGCTGGCTCTCTCCTCTCTTTATCTGACAGCTGCAGGGGGCGGGGGCGAGATTCCCCTGCTAAGGTCACTCGGGAGGAGAGGAGGAGAGAGAGAGAGAGAGAGAGAGAGAGAAAAAGACAGCGGGTCACGTGATCGCCAAGCAGCACACTGAAATCAGGTACATACAGCATTTTTTTTTATAAAACACAGAGACAGAGGCACACAGGCTTAGGAAACAAGCAGGATTATACAAAATCCTGCAAGTGGCCTAACAACCACTTTAAGGTCAGGACTCTGTGCAGGCCAGTCAAGATCCTCCACCCCAAACTCGCTCATACATGTCTTTATGGACCTTGCTTTGTGCACTGATGCGCAGTCATGTTGGCACAGGAAGGGGCCATCCCCAAACTGTTCCCACAAAGTTGGGAGCATAAAATTATCCAAAATGTCTTGGTATGCTGACGCCTTAAGAGTTTCCTTCATTGGAACTAAGAGGCCAAGCCCAACCCCAGAAAAATAACCCCACATCATAATCAACAGTTATTTGAGCAGCAAGAGGGGCGGGTAGGCCGTGACACAGAGCTGACAGGCAGGGAGGGGAGGGGGACAGAGGAGACACAGGAGGTCAGGGCTCAGCAGCCATGATACACCGTGGTCAGTGTACAGGGGGAGGGCAGAAACTGGCAGGATCAGCTTCATTTTTTTAGGCGATAGAAGGGGCCAAATTACACAGCAGAAGCACTGTGCTGTATAACATGCTTTAAAGCAGTGATGGCAAACCTTGGCACCCCAGATGTTTTGGAACTATATTTCCCATGATGCTCATGCACTCTGCAGTGTAGCTGAGCATCATGTGAAATGTAGTTCCTAAACATCTGGGGTGCCAAGGTTTGCCATCACTGCTTTAAAGGAACATGATCAATATATTTTTTTTAGGGTAACAAATACTTTAACCCTATAGAACACAATTGGGATGAATTAAGAGTGGAGATTGCGAGCCAGGCCTTCTTGTCCAACATCAATGCCTGACCTCACAAATGTGCTTCTGGAAGAATGGTCAAACATTCCCATAAATACACTGCTAAACCTTGTGGACAGCCTTCCCAGAAGAGTTGAAGCTGTTATAGATGCAAAGGGGTGGCCAACGTAATACTGAACCCTACCGACTAAGACTGGAAACAATAAAATTCATGTGCGTGTAAAGGTAGTCGTTCCACTGCTCTTGACAATAAAGTGTATATTGATTTAAATTGAAAGTTAGGTTAAGCTTTATTTTAAGCCTTTTGAAAATCATTTTCACATGCTTGATGCAGAACTAAAGTTAACAAAACCTACTTCTGCTTTAATGGTCCGACGCCTGTGAGGTTCATTGCCAAGGATCTTCTCCTCAGTGTATTCCGGGTGTTGTTCTTCGGCCTATTTGTTTGGCTGGTGTGGGATGACATCACTCCTGTGCATGCGTGGGAGTCATCCTGGCACACAGTCACTGTATCTAGCCAGTGTGGGATAATGTCACTCCTGTGCATGTGCGGGAGTTCAATCATCTAGGCACTGTATTGGAATGTACACTGAGCTGCTTATGCACAGCTCAGAGTACAATTTAAATACTGCAAGCAGGCAGCTAGGTAGGTTTTTTCATTACAGAAGAGACATTGCATGTTTCTTCTGCAAAAAGGAGACTGCTTACCACTTTAAAATGGAACAACTATTTTACTATCTGGGAATTCTACTTTAAGCCCTTGTTCCCACTGAACGCGGGTTTGAAACTCAGCTAGGCTCACACGAGTTCAAACCCACATTTCAATACGTGATCGGGGGTGATTTGAATGACATCTGTGCAGATTCATGCACAGATGTTTCTTGAAATCGCCCCCGAAGTCACCAAAAGTAGTGCAGGAGCTACTTTTGGAAATCAGGGCAGCGCGGCAAAGTCAGCGTTGCACCGATTGGGACGGTGCAGTTGCTCGCAATGGGCTGCGATTTGGCAAATTGCATGTCAAATCACGCTCATGTGAATGGGGGATAAATCACTGGTACTCAGCTATATAGTTCTGTTTCAAATGCCGCTTAATGCATTGACATACCTCCCTTTGACCCAGTCTGTCCAGAAAGTATGGTCACCTGCTAATTTGGCACCATCCACAGGCAGCTTATCTCTTCAACAAGATACAGAAGTTGACTCCAACTCAATTTAACTTCGGCTAAAGGCAGTACAGAGGATGTTTTTCCAGATTTTTGAAGTGTAAGATGACAATAATTTCCTAAGCCCTGTCTCTTAGTAAAATAACACAGACTAGGGGGAACATGGAAGAAGTGGGGAGGGACTAGCTAGGACTAAACTAACTGGGACTAAAGAAGAGGGGAGGACAGATGGAAATACCAATTTACATAGTAAACAAGTTGTAGTGGCCCTAAGCCGCCACTAGATTTCAGCATGCTACAGAACAATAGTAACCCAATGCAATTCAATGCAACTCATAAATTACATAAAAGTGGGGCAGAACATACAGTATATTGTTCTGGATATGCCAACATGATGTTAGTCCAAGCATCCCAAGTGTCAGGTTAAAGCGGTAGTAAAGTCCACTTTGTGATTTGTACTAGGGATAGACTATTATGTTTTTTTTCAGGGCCGATACCGATATTTTGGTCACAAAACTTATCGGTATCGGCCGATATGGGCCGATATTTTGTACATTTAAAGTTTTGAATAATAAATACAATTTTTGACATAAATCTGGTACTGAACATGTTAATTTTTGTTTAATGCGTAATGGCTGGCTTGCTGGCACCCTGTGGTGAGTGGCTGGCTGGCAGAGGGGCTACTGGTGGCTGGTTGGTACAGGGCCTGTGGGTGGCTGGCTTGCTGGTAGAGTGCCTGTGGCTGGCTGGCTGGTACAGAGCCTGTGGATGTGGGTGGCTGGCTGACTCCAGATGAGGCTGTCCAAGGCGAGGGAGGTGGCCTAAGAAGGAAGAATGACATCACAAAAATATCGGCAATATCGGCCAGTTCCGGGGCCGATACCCATATATCGGGGAAAGTGCATATCGGCCTTGCCAATAATCGGTCTATCCCTAATTTGTACCTACAGGTAAGCCTATAATAAGGCTTACCTGTAGGTAAAATGAATATTTCCCATCATGTTCTGTCTCTGGCACTGGCAAGCAGGATAAATACTGGGAGAGAATCCTGCCAGCAGGGTCACAGATACATTATTTCACAAAAGTGAGTACACCCCTCACATTTTTGTAAATATTTTATTATATCTTTTCATGTGACAACACTGGAGAAATGACACTACAATATAAAGTAGTGAGTGTACAGCTTGTATAACAGTGTAAAATTGCTGTCCCCTCAAAATAACTCAACACAGCCATTAATGTCTAAACTGCTGGCAACAAAAGTGAGTACACCCCTAAGTGAAATGTCTAAACTGGGCCCAAAGTGTCAATATTTTGTGTGGTCAACATTATTTTCCAGCACTGTCTTAACCCTCTTGGGCATGAAGTTCACCAGAGCTTCACAGGTTGCCACTGGAGTCCTCTTCCACTCCTCCATGACAACATCACGGAGCTGGTGGATGTTAGAGACCTTGCGCTCCTCCACCTTCCGTTTGAGGATGCCCCACAGATGCTCAATAGGGTTTAGGTCTGGAGACATGCTTGGCCAGTCCATCACCTTTACCCTCAGCTTCTTTAGCAAGGCAGTGGTCGTCTTGGAGGAGTGTTTGGGGTTGTTACCATGCTGGAATACCGATCCCCCAGGGCGCAAGGCTCCTGACAGGGACAAAGGGTTTACATGGTCTGCCTAGCCAGAAGACCTGGCAGACCCCGTTCTTCAGGCCAGCGGAAGGCGACCCCGAATATTAGGTTGGGGGGCTCTTCTGAAGAGAGACCCCCCCAGAGGCAGGGGAGGAAGGAACCGAAGGGCCACACATACTCCACCTAGACTTCAGGGTAAGCCCAAGGACTCACACCCTACAATCCGAGAAAACACACACAAAAGTAAAAGTGACAAACAGTGGGAGAAAAATAAATAGAAAATAAAAAAGTTGCTGTGCCAAATGTGCAGTGGCATAGGCCCTGAGGCCTGGTAAGCTAAAATTGCCCCCGGACATAGCCAGAAGGCCAGGCCCAAAAAGGCGCAGTGCATAAGGGAAGCGTTTGTGACTGTGACCATGTGTCTTTTCACACAGTGGGGTCCCACACCCAAGTGTTACTCAGAGCACCCCTAGGATGACCACTCCCAGGGGGCACAGACACTGCAGAACTTGTGCCCTCCTGGCCCCTGGCCAGACAAGGTAGCCTATTCCAATCAGGAGGCAATGGACCCTTCCAGCTTTCTCTGACAGGACCTACTCCTGGCCCCCAATTACTCTCAGGCGCTCCAATTTCAGTCCCTGCTAATACTAACCTTCCAGGTCCCCATCACTCCAGAAAGTTTGCATAGCCGCCACCCAACCCTGGTCAGGTCAGATGACAGCATAACGCCCCCACTGGATCACTGATAAGAACAGATACTAGACTTGAACTTAGCCAAAAGGCTGAGAAGCGATAACATTAATAGTTATCAAGATTAAGCAGTGTTCAGGCAATTGTCAAAAAGAGATCTCACTGCATCTGGCTACAGAGGGAGTGGTTGATAGGGTGCCTCTTTCACAATCCTGTAACTGGTGATGTCTCTAGCAGCAGGATGGCCCATCTCACATGAGCCAAGATCTTAGGTCCCATTCACACCTTCTAAATTGACCATGGTGTGGAAAGTATTTTGTAGCCTGATCAGGGTCGAAGTCCTACCCTTCGGGGGGTGGACTAAAGCACACCCTTAAGTTCACTTTTTAGTGTGTGTTCACATGTACGTTTTTGTTGTAGGTTTTTGCACCACCGTGGACTAAAAGAAAACAAAAAAAAAAAGAAGAAGAGGGAGAGTTGGCAGTCAGGGAGGACACTGAGTGTGATGATGATGATGATGTAACCCTCTGATGTCAGAGGAGGGCAGAGATGAGAGACACAAAGATTGTGGTAGAAGAGGGAGAGTTGGAGTCAGGGAGGACACTGAGTGTGATGATGATGATGATGATGATGAAGTAACCCTCTGATGTCAGAGGAGGGGCAGAGATGAGGGACACAAAGATTGTGGTAGAAGAGGGAGAGTTGAGAGTCAGGGAGGACACTGAGTGTGATGATGATGATGAAGTAACCCTCTGATGTCAGAGGAGGGCAGAGATGAGGGACACAAAGATTGTGGTAGAAGAGGGAGAGTTGAGAGTCAGGGAGGACACTGAGTGTGATGATGAAGTAACCCTCTGATGTCAGAAGAGGGCAGAGATGAGGGACACAAAGATTGTGGTAGAAGAGGGAGAGTTGAGAGTCAGGGAGGACACTGAGTGTGATGATGAAGTAACCCTCTGATGTCAGAGGAGGGCAGAGATGAAGGACACAAAGATTGTGGTAGAAAAGGGAGAGTTGAGAGTCAGGGAGGACACTGAGTGTGATGATGATGATGATGATGATGATGATGATGAAGAAGTAACCCTCTGATGTCAGAAGAGGGCAGAGATGAGGGACACAAAGATTGTGGTAGAAGAGGGAGAATTGGGAATCAGGGAGGACACTGAGTGTGATGATGATGATGATGTAACCCTCTGATATCAGAAGAGGGCAGAGATGAGGGACACAAAGATTGTGGTAGAAGAGGGAGAGTTGAGAGTCAGGGAGGACACTGAGTGTGATGATGATGATGATGATGATGATGAAGTAACCCTCTGATGTCATAGGAGGGCAGAGATGAAGGACACAAAGATTGTGGTAGAAGAGGGAGAGTTGGAGTCAGGGATGACACTGAGTGTGATGATGATGATGATGAAGTAACCCTCTGATGTCAGAGGAGGGTAGAGATGAGGGACACAAAGATTGTGGTAGAAAAGGGAGAGTTGAGAGTCAGGGAGGACACTGAGTGTGATGATGATGATGATGAAGTAACCCTCTGATGTCAGAGGAGGGCAGAGATGAGGGACACAAAGATTGTGGTAGAAGAGGGAGAATTGGGAATCAGGGAGGACACTGAGTGTGATGATGATGATGATGTAACCCTCTGATATCAGAGGAGGGCAGAGATGAAGGACACAAAGATTGTGGTAAAAGAGGGAGAGTTGGAAGTCAGGGAGGACACTGAGTGTGATGAAGATGAAGTAACCCTCTGATATTAGAAGAGGGCAGAGCTGAGGGACACAAAGATTGTGGTAGAAGAGGGAGAGTTGAAAGTCAGGGAGGACACTGAGTGTGATGATGATGATGATGATGAAGTAACCCTCTGATGTCAGAGGAGGGCAGAGATGAAGGACACAAAGATTGTTGTAGAAGAGGGAGAGTTGAGAGTCAGGGAGGACACTGAGTGTGATGATGATGATGATGATGATGAAGTAACCCTCTGATGTCAGAGGAGGGCAGAGATGAAGGACACAAAGATTGTGGTAGAAGAGGGAGAGTTGGGAGTCAGGGAGGACACTGAGTGTGATGATGATGATGATGATGAAGTAACCCTCTGATGTCAGAGGAGGGTAGAGATGAGGGACACAAAGATTGTGGTAGAAAAGGGAGAGTTGAGAGTCAGGGAGGACACTGAGTGTGATGATGATGATGATGAAGTAACCCTCTGATGTCAGAGGAGGGCAGAGATGAGGGACACAAAGATTGTGGTAGAAGAGGGAGAGTTGGGAGTCAGGGAGGACACTGAGTGTGATGATGAAGTAACCCTCTGATGTCAGAAGAGGGCAGAGATGAGGGACACAAAGATTGTGGTAGAAGAGGGAGAGTTGAGAGTCAGGGAGGACACTGAGTGTGATGATGATGATGATGATGATGAAGTAACCCTCTGATATCAGAGGAGGGCAGAGATGAGGGACACAAAGATTGTGGTAGAAGAGGGAGAGTTGGGAGTCAGGGAGGACACTGAGTGTGATGATGAAGTAACCCTCTGATGTCAGAAGAGGGCAGAGATGAGGGACACAAAGATTGTGGTAGAAGAGGGAGAGTTGAGAGTCAGGGAGGACACTGAGTGTGATGATGATGATGATGATGATGAAGTAACCCTCTGATGTCAGAGGAGGGCAGAGATGAGGGACACAAAGATTGTGGTAGAAGAGGGAGAGTTGGGAGTCAGGGAGGACACTGAGTGTGATGATGAAGTAACCCTCTGATGTCAGAAGAGGGCAGAGATGAGGGACACAAAGATTGTGGTAGAAGAGGGAGAGTTGAGAGTCAGGGAGGACACTGAGTGTGATGATGATGATGATGAAGTAACCCTCTGATGTCAGAGGAGGGCAGAGATGAGGGACACAAAGATTGTGGTAGAAGAGGGAGAGTTGGGAGTCAGGGAGGACACTGAGTGTGATGATGATGATGAAGTAACCCTCTGATGTCAGAAGAGGGCAGAGATGAGGGACACAAAGATTGTGGTAGAAGAGGGAGAGTTGAGAGTCAGGGAGGACACTGAGTGTGATGATGATGATGATGATGAAGTAACCCTCTGATGTCAGAGGAGGGCAGAGATGAAGGACACAAAGATTGTGGTAGAAGAGGGAGAGTTGGAGTCAGGGAGGACACTGAGTGTGATGATGATGATGATGAAGTAACCCTCTGATGTCAGAGGAGGGCAGAGATGAAGGACACAAAGATTGTGGTAGAAGAGGGAGAGTTGGAGTCAGGGAGGACACTGAGTGTGATGATGATGATGATGATGAAGTAACCCTCTGATGTCAGAGGAGGGCAGAGATGAAGGACACAAAGATTGTGGTAGAAGAGGGAGAGTTGGAGTCAGGGAGGACACTGAGTGTGATGATGAAGTAACCCTCTGATGTCAGAGGAGGGCAGAGATGAAGGACACAAAGATTGTGGTAGAAGAGGGAGAGTTGGAGTCAGGGAGGACACTGAGTGTGATGATGATGATGATGAAGTAACCCTCTGATGTCAGAGGAGGGCAGAGATGAAGGACACAAAGATTGTGGTAGAAGAGGGAGATTTGGAGTCAGGGAGGACACTGAGTGTGATGATGATGATGAAGCAGGCACCCCCTGTACTAAGGTTGTCACATCAGCCCTTTAAACCAGGACACACACTAATTACACAGGTTCTGTGGCTGATTAATATGGTAATTTAACTCACTTGATGCCTTATCTGCATTCTATTCGCCTCAGAACCCGTGTAATTCATATGTGTCCTGGATTAGGAGATGAGGTGGCAGCCCTACCCTGTACACAGCTCTCAGCATGGGATCACACAGTCCTTACCCTGATGAATACAATGATAGGAACCCATGTCAGAGTGTGCCTTTCCACCTGGCAGGGAAGTGTACCCAGTATACACCTCCTCACCCGCACTCACCTCTCTTTATGCAGCCATTGTTGTAGCCAGGCGTCATCAGTACGTACCACGTGACGTCAGCATGCCCTTTAACTCCTTGGACTCCTCCAGAACACCTAAATCTCATGACTTTTCTTCTATTTTACAAAGTGATGTAATGACCTGTACTTTATGCGCGCTATAGAGGAACACACGGCGTCCGGCTGCCTACAATAGCACAGAAAATAGATTTTGATATAATATCATCGTAGAACTGTATAGAAATAAACCGAATTACCTATAAAGCTAAACGCCGCTAGTACATATAAAATAGTAGGTCACAGCTCGAAATACTCGGTGAAAAGAAAAACTGTTTCCGCCCGGTTTCGAACCGGGGACCTTTCGCGTGTTAGGCGAACGTGATAACCACTACACTACGGAAACTGCTGACTGCTTGAGCAAGCCCGAGGAAACTGGTGACATCACACAATCCTCATATGTTTTCATAGACCAGGAATTTATTATGTGCTTCAGGGGGAGTTAGTCTAAAGAGCGCTTATACAGGAACACAGACCGAGTACATACAGTGGGGTAGTGTTTCCACTGACAGTGGTCATATATATTACATGTATGGGTGATAAGGGACAGGTCCTACGTCTATTACCAGGGTCTTCTTCCAGAGCCTCGGTGTGGTATAAGGTGTATTATACATACACATAGAATAGGTGGACCGTTGAGGATTCTTTATTCAGTAAAACAAAGTGCAGAGACGATATAGAGTGCTGTGAGCGGTAACATGACTTTCTATCACTTCCAGGGGGGAGTATACAAGCCGGGGGGGGGGGCCTCACACACCCGCTACTTCATCACTTTCCCGCCACAGCCAGCTCGCCCAATCTCACGTCCGGGGCGGTGACGTCAATGAGACTATATAGGCAGCGCCGTGAGCGCTCTTACATAGCGGTGACTGGAGAGCTATGTATCTAACCCTAAGGCGAGGAACAGATGCGGCTCCACTTGCTCGTTGTTTTAGTGGCTGACTTTCAGCGGGCATAGGAGCCATGGAAAGCCAGGACTAAAAAACGTCAGCCGTAGTCTCTCTGGTTCCCGTCAGCCTGCCTAGTCATGTGCGCTGCCTCTGCTTGCAATGCCCGCAGCTCCTAACTATGAGGCCGCGGTCTGCCAACACCCCGGGCAGCCGCGAAGAGTTCGTCTCTGTCAGCCTTTGGAGCTGCGGCGGAGGAGGAGAGGCGGCTGACGATGGCAGGTGAGAGGAAAGCGAGCCGAGCTGCCCCGTCTGCTTTACTGCCCCTGAGCTGTGGGGTGTGTGAACTGCAGTGTGGCTCCGACACCTTTACCTGGGTTGGGCGGACTGGGACCCTCCACCGCTAGGGGGAGCCCCAAGTTGCTTTGCATTTTTATGCAGGCCTCATGCATTGGAGGCTAGCGAGATTCTTCAGGGATTCCCAGTGATTCTGGGTGGAAAGCTGGTGTTGTCTTAGCATTTCTCCTCATGTTGTCGGGGAGGGGACGGGGGTGTGAATAGCCTCAGATGTGTGCCAGCTGCTTTCACTCTTGGGGAGGGGGCTGCAGTCAGACGATATGGTGGTGTTCTGTCAGATTAGCAAACCTGTCAGATCAGCTGACTTACCAAAAATACTTACTGTGCATATGTTCCACTGCTTGCAGGTTTGCAAACCTGACAGAACACCTGGGACCAGAAGGCGGCAGCGGACATTTTGTTACACCCAGCCAGGTCTTGAATTTCAGACTAATTATAGCAATAAAGTGAGTTTGTGAATCTGAAAGAATGCAGGCTTGCCACTGTTCTACCAGAATACTGTTACCTGTCAGATTTTTCAACTGTAAGTGAAGTACGGATGACAACAACGTACTGCGCATGTGCCAATGCGTTCCAACATGGTCGCTATACGTTCTAATAGGTTTCCTAATGTGACCGAACATGAAGAAGCTGCGGACCTATTACACCTACGCAAGTCCTGAATTTTACATTTATTTTAGCATTAAACTCGCCTTCTATACTAAAATAGACTATTTCACTGCGGCCAAGTGAAAAAGTCTATTTCACGATCTAATCAGTTTGTCGCTGAGCAGTGCGGGGTGTACCAAGATGGCTGTCGCCACCTTCTACCTGCAGGTTTCTCGCTATATTTACTATTACACTAATAGCAATGTAATACTGTTATTCAGTCTATAAGGTGCGTTTACTGCTACAAAGTAAAATTCAAGACTTGCATGGATGTAAGAAGATGGCTGCAGCTTCTTCGTGTTCTGTCACATTAGGAAACCTGCTTGAACGCATAGCAGCCATGTTGGAAGGCATGGCACATGCACAGTAAGTTCTCATCCGAACGTCAATTCCAGTGGCAGAATCTGATAGCGGTATTCTGATAGAACACCACAACTGAGTAAGGGTGTCCAAAAATGTCTGGTTTCCATGACTAGAAGTTTGGTGCTGAGCAGTTCAGGGTGTACCAAGATGGCTGTCGCCACCTTCTGACTGCAGGCTTTCAAAATCAAAGACTCACGGGTTTAAAAATACTGTTTCTCTTACGTCCTCCGACAGTCGCGCCACCTCTAAGTCATCACTATTGGGTATTGACTTCCGCTCTGCAGGAGTAGCTAGGCATAAGACTTAGTCAAAATAACAAAGCATTTAGCATAGACACACCCATGGGGGCTGTCCCACTGGTCAATACCCCCCTGCAGTGATCCCTCCCAACTCAGTTTGTCTCTGCCTAGCATCAGGAGTAGTCAGGCTTCCCTGTGCTGGGGCTTTCAGTCTCAGCCTTCTAATCTTTTCTTTTGATTTTTATTTAAAAAAAAAAAAAGTAATTTTTTTCTTTGCG
Organism: Pelophylax lessonae; assembly: GCF_965119305.1. NCBI lineage: Eukaryota > Metazoa > Chordata > Amphibia > Anura > Ranidae > Pelophylax > Pelophylax lessonae. The sequence continues at coordinate 263,836,803 of NC_138770.1, read as the reverse complement.
TTACTAGCTGTTTATTTTGTCAGCTTAGTTTTTAGGCTTTTGATAACGCTCTGTGTGCGGAGCGAAACGCGTCAAGCCGTTCGTCCGAGTACGTACTACGCCCGACTACATCCACCTTCCGACATACGGGGACACGGGGAGTGAGTACAGCCGTTTGGATTGGCAACCCGTGGGATGATTTTTTTAGGCGTTTGAAACCTTTGCCATATTGTAAGTGTATCTTGTATTGTGTGCATCGAATAAAGTGGTTACATACTTCACGATGCCAGCATCTCTTTCCATTTTTTTGAGCAATACCTGGATGATATGATCTACAGTAAAGCTGATTGAGTTGATGGTCCAATAAGGCTCGTACTATCTAAGGATATTCTGAAAGCGGTATATTATTTGGCTTCTGGTGAGTAGGGGTCCAGGAGGGGAGCACCTACTCATGTAGAGAGAGCACCGGCACTTGTTTTATGAGCACGCAGCACTTTGGACTTATGTTTTGCACAAAGACTGTCACTATTTAAGCACGTCTTTTATTGAAAGACTTTATTCACATTCATTATTTTCACGTGTATAAAATTTGTATTTATTTAATTTTTATATTGATTGATATATTTTTATATATTGATTGGGATTTATGACATAGGAATGTGTATTTCAAGTTGAGCACTAGCACTTTACACAGATTATTTATACACTATATTTATTGAGATTTATTTATGAGTTTGCTTTAGCAGCGCAGGTATACTTTTGCACTATACACTTTATAAAGGTACACCACCTTTTATACCAGCAGCAGCCCACTATACAGTGGTATCAGAATAATTGTAATCCTCAGCGCTAGCCTATAATCCTTATTATTTTACTCGGATCTTTGAATGAAGATGGATTCTGCGGAGCTGGGAATCGGACTGGCCGCCCTGGCTCTCCAGGGCAGAGGGATCCCCAGCCTGCCATCGAGCGTTCGGCCATGTGTTCGTCCTGGCATTATGAACGACCCAGCCCTGCTCGCAGCAGGGATGCAGCCTGTGAGGTGGCTACCTCACAGGACACGTCTGCGATGCTGCAGTGTCCTTTTCTTTGACTAACGGCATTCCCTGTCAGATGAGGACAGCGGCTTTCCGTTCATAGAGGCACCCCACGCCATCTGGTACAGGTAAGTACTTCTGTGTGGGGCCTCTGTCTGGGGTGGCAGTCCTGCGTTGCTGTGTTCCCCATGTCTATGCCTGTGTGGAGCTCCCTGATGCGATCCCTGTGGGGGTCGCTTGTACATGCGGTGCTGTGTGTTTTTGGGGGCCCCTTCCCCTGTGTCACTTCAGTGTTTTTAGGTGTGCAGACTGCGTGTGCGGCGGCCGCAGCGGGTCAAAACCGCACGGTCGGCCATCTTTAGTATGGGCAAGCATGTCTGGCTTCATTATGGGCTGATCTGCTTGCCGTTTTGGCGCCATCCGGCACCATCTTATGTGTGGCAGAACGATCGTTCCGAGCACATGTTCGGTGGCCATCTTGCCGAAGCCTCCCATTCAGTTCTGTGGGCAGCCATTTTCCCTGGGTCTTGCAGCATATAGTTCAGCCTCTGATGACCTCACTTCCTTTTCCTCTGAAGCAGCGATCGATGTGGTAACACTCTGTGGGGGCTCTGCAGACTGTCTCTTCCATAACTCTGTTTTTGTCCTTCCTGGCTCAGTTTCTTCTCCTTTTGGGGGTCTTTAGTCACTGTACATATAGCGGTGGGCTGCACACTCCGCAGCAATTTTAAAGGGCCAGTATCTTTTATTGCACTGTTGTTTTCTAACTTGGGCAATGGAATCTCAGGACAGCAAATTCCCTCCAGCCCTGGTGGGGGACCCCAGTCCTGCTGTGGCCCCTGTTATACCTGATTTGGCCGCCGTAGTGGCGTCTTTAGTGTCCAAGATGGAGGTGCTGATGGCTGAACGTGCTGCTAGGAAAAGACCCAGATTATCTATCTATCTCTGATTCAGATGGTGATGTGGCTGCTGCGGCGGGCGTGCCCTTTTCAGGGTCTCGCTCATCCCTGGACCCTCTGGGGTCTGAGGCGGAGGTGGAGGGGGTTGATGATTCTCCCCCGGGGTTGCCTGCAGAATGCGCAACTATGGATGAGCTGATTTCCTCTGTAAAGGAAACTCTTCATTTGGAGGATGAGCCCAGTCCTCCGGGCATTGTGTCCTTATTTGGGACACACAGGACCCGCAAGTCGGCGCAGGTTTTTCCCTGCCCCGCTGAGTTTCATTACACTGTGAATGAACTGTGGCGCACTTTCAAACGTCCATTCACAGTACCTTGTTGGATTAAATTGCTTTATCCATTTGCGCCGGCTACGGAATCGCGATGGTGTGTGCCTCCACAGGTGGATCACACTGTGGCCGTGTTAAACAAGGCTACCTTGATTCCTACTGAGGAGACCCCGGTTTTTCGGGATCCCACGGACAGAAGGTTGGAGTCTCTAGCCCGCCATTCCTACACGGTGGCGGGTTCCTTGCTCAAACCTGTTTTCGTGTCCGTTCTGGTGGCTCAGGCGGTGGCTGATTGGACTAAGGTGCTTAGACGCAACCTCGCGTCTGATTCTGCCCCGCCTGCCACGCTGGCTATGGTGGACCAAATTCACCAAGGAGTCATGTATTTGTGCGATGCGGCCTTGAATGAGGCCCCTTTGGTAGCACGTCTATCTAGTGTTGCAGTGCTTAACCGTCGACTGATGTGGCTGAAGAGCTGGTCTGCTGACCAGACATCACGGAAAACAGTTGGTGATTTTCCCTATGCTGCTTCTCTCCTTTTTGGCGAGGCGTTGGATACCTTGGTTAAAGGCGTCACGGGGGGCAAGAGCACCGTGCTGCCCCAGAACCCGAAGAACAAGTCCTTTCGTGGCAAGCGGGGTTCCGCCTCTTGACCCAATCAAGGGTCCTTTCGTGCCTTTAGGAATCAAACCAAGGGCCAAGGTAGCCAGAAGAAGCCCTGGGCGGGCAAGCAGAAGTCCGGCAATGCCGGTGCGGCGGGTCAATCCGCCTCTGCCTGAAGGGGCACCCTCACCCATTTCAGGGGTGGGGGGACGTTTGCGCGGTTTCCTCCAACCTTGGCTGCTCCGGATATCGGACAGGTGGGTTCAGGAAATCCTTCGATCAGGATACAAGATCAATCTCCTTTCCCAGCCGGCGGACAGATTCTTTCCCTCAAATCTTTATTTGACCCCAGGGCGCCTGCAGGACCTGCATCAAGCAGTGCAGGACCTCCTTGCCCAGGTGGTGATTGTCCCGGTGCCTCATCGGGACAGGTTTCGGGGGTTTTATTCCAATCTGTTCACTGTGCCCAGAAGGAGGGCAAGGTGCGTCCTATTCTGGACCTGAAAGCACTCAATCGCTTTGTGCGCGTTCGAAAGTTCCATATGTAATCCCTCTGCTCGGTGGTGGCCTCCCTGAGTCCAGGGGAATTCTGGCCTCTATAGACCTGAAGGATGCGTACCTGCACATCCCCATTTTCGAGGGTCACCAGAGGTACCTTTTGGTTCGCTATAGCGGAGGACCACTATCGGTATGTGGCGTTACCTTTCGGTCTCGCTTCGGCTCCAAGGGCCTTTACCAAAGTGTTGGCGCCTGTTCTCGGCCTGCTAAGGGCTCAGGGCATTGGGTCTTGGGATATCTGGACGATCTCCTCTTAAGATCGAGTGTCAGCCAGGACCTACTGTGCGATCTGTCCACTGCGGTACAGACGCTCCAGGAGTTCGGATGGACCATCAACGTACAGAAGTCGACCTTGTCTCCTTCGGTTGGACTTCCCTATCTGGGAATGGTTCTGGACTCTGCTCAAGCAAAGGTGTTCTTGCCATAGTAAAAGCTCCGGACCTTACAGGACGAGATCAGGTCTCTCAGGGACAAGCCATCCTCATCACTCAGGACCTGCATGCGGTCCCTAGGGTTGATGGTATCGGCCTTCGAGGCGATACCCTTTGCTCAGTTTCACACACGGTCTCTTCAAGCGGAGATCCTGGCCAGGTGGGACAGACTACCTCAGTCCTTGGATCTGAGTGTCTCGTTGAGTCGCCAAACCAGAGTGGATCTTCTGTGGTGGCTTCAGTCCCCGGCTGTGTCAGAAGGAAAATCCTTCCGTCCGTTGCTGTGGACGGTGATTACCACGGATGCCAGACTGTCGGGCTGGGGTGGAGTCCTGGGCAACCTGTCTGCCCAGGGCACTTGGTCGGGGGAGGAATCCTCCCTTCCGATCAACATATTGGAATTGAGCGCGATCAAACTCTTGTCTCTTTCAGTGCTCGGATCAACTTCGGGGCCGTCCTGTTCGGGTACAGACGGACAATGCTACCGTGGTGGCTTACATCAACCACCAAGGGGGCACCAGGAGTGCCCGGGAGGTGACCGTCATTCTGTCTTGGGCCGAGACTCATGTCCCGTCAATCTCAGCAGTTCACATTCCGGGTGTGGAGAATTGGCAGGCCGACTATCTGAGCCGCCAGACCCTGGACCAAGGGGAATGGTACCTGCACCCGGAGGTCTTCCAAATGCTCTGTGCGAAGTGGGGATCCCCGGATGTGAATCTGTTCGCGTCTCGGCTAAACCACAAGGTGGAAAGATTCGTGGCAAGAACGCGCGATCCGTGGGCGGACACCTCGGATGCGTTGGTGGCCCCTTGGCATCAGTATCGTCTGAGATATGCCTTTCCTCCGATTCAGTTGTTGTCCAGGTTCCTTCGCAGGTTGGCCTTGGAACCGCACTTGGTGATTCTGGTGGCGCCGGACTGGCCACGCGGTCCTGGTACGCCGACGTTGTTCACCTGGCAGTGGCGCCTCCTTGGCGGCTACCACTGCGGGAAGATCTACTGTCTCAGGGACCGATCTTCCATCCTGCTTTACAGTCTGGCTGTTGAGTTCCAGGTCCTGAGACAGGGGTCTCTCCCCAGAGGTCATTCCTACTCTAATCAAGGCTAGGAAGACCTCATCTGGTAAAATCTATTACCGTACCTGGAAAGCCTATTTTGCCTGGTGTGAGTCCAGGGGGTTTTCCCCTCGCTACTCGGTGACGAGTGTTGGCTTTCCTTCAGACTGGTGTGGACCAGCGCTTGGCGCTGGCCACGATTAAGGGCCAGGTTTCTGCACTGGCTGTTTTTCAACGCCCTGTGGCGTCTCATTCCTTAATTCGCACCTTTTATTCAAGGTGTGCGACATTTGGCTCCTCCCCGGAGGGAGCCTTTGCCTCCATGGGACTTGAACTTGGTTCTGTCCGTGTTACAGCGTTCTCCCTTTGAAAACATCCGGGAGCTATCGTTACCTCTGCTGTCTAAAAAGGTTGCCTTTCTAGTGGCGATCACTTCGGCTCGCAGGGTGTCAGAATTAGCGGCGTTGTCTTGCCGCTCTCCTTATTTGGTGGTTCACAAGGATGAGGTGGTCTTGCGACCTCATTCGTCTTTTCTCCCTAAGATGGCCTCTGATTTTCACCTTAATGAGGACATTGTTTTGCCTTCGCTCTGTGCGAAGCCTAAGCATCCTAAGGAGGTTGCATTGCATTCCTTGGATGTTGTCAGGGCGATTAGGGTATACCTGTCGTCCACTGAATCCTTTCGGAAATCGGATTCCCTCTTTGTCCTTCCTGAGGGACCTCGGAAGGGCATGGCCGCGTCTGCGGCGACCATTGCCAAATGGATCAGACAGACCATTGAACAGGCCTATGCTTTGAAGGAACGGGTTCCACCCTTCCCTGTTAAGGCGCACTCTACCAGATCATTGAGTACGTCCTGGGCCTACCGGCATCAGGCCTCAGTGGCCCAGGTGTGCAAGGCTGCGACTTGGTCGTCGGTGCACACCTTTTCCAAATTCTATAAGGTGGATGTTCTGGCATCAGCTGATGCCTCCTTTGGCCGCAAAGTTCTCAGTGCGGCGGTGCAATAGGGGACCCTTGTTGTTTTGTGGGTCCCTGGCTGTTGGGTTGTTTATCCCCTGGATATTTGTTTTCCTGGGTTGTTGCTCCTGTTGAGCCTTTTCTATTGCCCAGAAGGTTCTCTTACTGTGCGTGTAAGGTTCCTTTCTCTGACGTGGGTACTGCGTTGCCTTTTCTGCGGTTGCGTCTCCCACCCCTCATGTCTACACTGCTTTGGGACATCCCAATAGTGATGACTTAGAGGTGGCGGCGACTGTCGGAGGATGTAAGAGAAAATGGAATTTTTGTAAAATCTTACCGTAAAATTCCTTTCTCTGAGTCCTCCGACAGTCGCCGCCCCTGCCCCTCTTTTGGGGTTTTTTATTGTACACCTACTGCTATTCTACCAAACTGAGTTGGGAGGGATCACTGCAGGGGGGTATTGACCAGTGGGACAGCCCCCATGGGTGTGTCTATGCTAAATGCTTTGTTCTTTTGACTAAGTCTTATGCCTAGCTACTCCTGCGGAGCGGAAGTCAATACCCAATAGTAATGACTTTAGTGAAGACCCTGCAGAATAAAATGGCGATTGTTGTCAATTTTTATGTCACACTGTATTTGCGCAGCAGTCTTTCAAACGCAATTAATACACTTTAATGAATAAAAAAAATAAAACAAAACCGTAAAGTTATCCCAATTTTTTTTATAATGTAAAAGATGTTACACAGAGAATCGTGATCTTTATTCCAAGCAAAAAAATTGTGATTCTCATTTTGGCCAGAATCGTGCAGCTCTAGTGTGTGTGTGTATATGTATATGTGTATATGTGTATATATATATATATATATATATATATATATATATATATATATATATATATATATATATATATATATATATATATAATCACACTGTCAGACCATAAAGTCGCCACCCAAGTTGGACCGCCTTTAGCTTTGGTATTGTTTCGATAAGCTTCTGCAATGTCACAAGATATATTTCCATCCAGTGTAATAATTTTTCACCAAGATCTTGTATTGATGATTGGAGAGACGGACCACTGCGCAAAGCCTTCTCCAGCACATCCCAAAGATTCTGTGTGGTTAAGTTCTGGACTGTGGTGGCCATTTAATGTGTGAAAATTATGTCCTTTGGGCACATGCAGTAACTATCCAATAGGATAGTTACTGCATGCTCAGTTTAGTTGCTTAGTTAATTCCAGGTGGCGGCATTCACAGCGCTTCACTTTTTGCACATTTTGTCATGTTACAGCCTTATTTCAAAATTGATTAAATATACTTTCTCTTTCGTTCATTGAAGGACACAGCTTCATATCTTCTTTAGATGGGTTATGGTGCTCTTCCTAGGAGTAGGGCACTAAGCGGAAAAGGGTTAACAAGGTTTAAATACATCTATGGGGCAGTCCCAGGTGGTATACTCCCACTTCCTGCTCTAGGATCTGTTTTCTTTTCTGCCTGGTCAGGAGTAAGGACCCTAGCTCCTGGCTGGGATCTCTGGTCCTGGCACTTTTTTTTTTTTTTTCCTTCTAAACTGATTCTCGCTGGACTGCGGCTCCTAAGGTGGACTGCACTGGGTCCAGGTTTTTTTTTTTTTTTAATTTATACTTTTATGATTTTTTTTTTTTTTTTAAACAATATTATAACAAAAACAAATATCACAATTTCCCCTGACACCACTCAAGACCTATAAAAAAAAAAAAAAACGGCGGATAGGCGAGTGATAACTCTTTTTTCCCCCCCACATCTATCTGGTAGCATTTTCCTTGCTGAAGCCCGAGTTTGCTTCGGTAATAGTCTCTCAGGCTGTTGTGGAGTGGGCCTAGGCGCTTGAGCGTGCCCTAATTACTGGCTCCACCTCTCCTGCTGCTCTGGAGATGGTGGATCAAATGAGGCCCCTTTAGTTGCACGACTTTCAACAGTCGCAGTTGCGATTCGTTGCATTGTTTGTTTCAAAAGCTGGTCGGTGACCAGTCTTCCAAGTAGGCAGTGTCTGTCATCCAGGGAGTCGTCTTTTTGGGGACTCTGGATAATCTGGTAAAGGGACTCACTGGGGGAAGGAGCATTCTTTTGCCCCAGGTGCACAGGGGACATTCATCCCGTGGCAAGCGGGGTCCCTTCTTTAAGCCTAACCAGGGGTCCTTTCGTGCTAGTGGCCAGAAGAAGCCTTGGGCGGACAAGTCAAAAGCCACCCACACTGGCATGGCGGCTCAGTCCGCCTTGTCCTGAAGGAGCGCCTTCACCTGTTCTGGGGTGGGGGGACGTCTGAGTTGTTTTTACGAGCCTTGGCTGTCCAATATTCAGGACAGGTGGGCTCGTGAACTCATTAATTCAAGGCGCAAGATCGAGTTTTTCGATTTCACCCCGCAGACAGACTCTTCCCCTTAATTCTTCATTCCACCCCCGATCGTTTCCGAGATCTCCTTCGGGCGGTTCAGGTTTCCCTCACCCAAGGGGTGGTCGCGCCGGTTCCACGGCAGGACAAGTTTCTGGGTTTTTACTCTAATCTGTTCACAGCAGAAGGGAGGGCAAGTTGCGACCGATTCTGGACTTATAGTTCTAACCCGCCTTGAGCAGGTTCAGAAGTTCCGAATGGAGTCCCTCTGGTTAGTGGTGGCATCCCTGAGTCCAGGGGATTTTCTGGCTTCCTTCGACCTCAAGGATATCTCCACATCCCTATTTACGGGGGTCATCAGAGGTACCTTCGATTCGCAATAGCGGAGGAGCGTTATCGGTTCGTGGCGTTGCCTTTCGGCCTCGCTTCGGCTCCCAGGGTTTTTTATCAGTGTTGGCTCCTGTTCTAGCCCTGTTACAGGTACAGGGAATTGCCTTCCTCGATTTCCTGGACAATCTCCTATTTCAGCTTAAGCCCTAGTGCCACTCTGTTGCGCGATCTGTCGATCGCGGTTCAGACGCTCCGGGAGTTTGGGTGGACCATCAATTTTCAGAAGTCGACTTAGTCCCCTTCTGTTCGTCTCCCTTACCTGGGGATGATTCTGGACTCCGTCCAGGCGAAGGTCTTTCTTCCAGAGAACAAGCTCCGGATCCTGCAGGGCGAGGTCAGGTCCCTTGGGGACAACGAGCTCTCCTCGCTTCGGACCTGCATGAGGTCCTTGGGGTTGGCTTTCAAGGCGATCCCATTTGCACAGTTTTCACACGAGATCTCTTCAAGCAGAGATGCTGGTCAGGTGGGACAGACTTCCTCAGTCTTTAGAACTGAGGATTTCTTTGAGCCCCCAAGTAAGATCGGATCTCCTGCTGGGGCTCCGGTCTCCAGCTCTGAAGGGAGACAAGTCCTTTCGTCCGTTGCTGTGGCCTGTGGTCACCACGGACGCCAGCTGGTTAGGCTGGGGTGGAGTTCTGGGCAAGTTGTCTGTCCAGGGCACTTGGTCGGAGGGGGAATCCTCCCTGCCGATAACTGTTTTGGTACTGCAGGCAATCGGGCTCTGTTTGCTCCATTGATCAGATCGATCTCAGGGCTGCCCAGTGCGTGTCCAGACGGACAACGCGACTGCGGTGACTTACATTGATTACCAAGAGGGCACCAGGGGTGCCCCGGCGGCCACGGTAGTGGCCGAGATTCTGTCCTGGGCTGAGACGCAGGTCCCGGCGATTTCGGCAGTTCACATTCAAGGTGTAGAGAACTGGTAGGCAGACTATCTGAGTCGCCAGACCCTGGACCAAGGGGTATGGTCCCTCCACCCGGAAGTGTTTCGGATGCTGCATGTGCGTTGGGAATCCACGGACTTGGATCTGTTCGCGTCTCGTCTCAACAAGGTGGGAAGGTTCGTAGCACGAACGCGCGACCCTCTGGCGGGACGCCTTGGACTCGTTAGTAGTGCTTTGGCATCAGTATCAGCTGATTTATGCCTTTCCCCAGATTCAGTTGTCCAGATTCCTTCGCAGGTTGGTGATTCTGGTGGCCCCAGACTGGCTGCGTCGGACTTGGTACGCGGACATCATGCAACTGGTCATCGAGCCTCCCTGACGGCTCCTGCTAGGAGACTATCTTCTGTCTCAAGGGCCGATCTTCCATCCTGCTTTACAGTCGCTGGCTTGATGGCGTGGCTGTTGAAAGCCAGGTCTTGAGACAGAGGTCTCTCGTCGGCGGTCTTTCCTACCTTGCTCGAGGTCAGGAAGGCCTCCTCAGGAAAGATTTACTATGATACCTGGAAGGTTTATGGTGCGAGTCGCAGGGTTTCCATCCTCGCTCCTTTTCGGGGGCGAGAGTGTTGGCTTTCCTGCACACTGGTGTGGAGCAGTGTCTCGCGCTGACCACTAATAAGGGCCAGTTCTCTGCGCTGGCCATTCTGTTTTCAACGCCCCTTGGCGTCAAATTCCTTGATCCGCACCTGTATGCAAGGGGTGTGTCATCTGGCTCCCCTTAGGAGGGCACCCTTGCCCCCTTGGGACTTGAATTTGGTTCTGTCCGTTTTGCAACGTCCTCCCTGTGAAAACATCTGGAAGATTCCTCTGCCGGTGCTGTCACAGAAAGTTGCCTTTCTGGAGGCGATCACATCTGCTCACAGAGTGTTGGAGTTGGCGGCCCTGTCTTGCCGCTCCCCCTTTTTCTGGTTGTTCATAGGGATGAAGTGGTCTTGCGACCTCATCGGCCCTTCTTTCGAAGGCGTTTTCAGACTTCCATCTCAACGAGGACATTGTCTTACCTTCACTGTGTGTGAAGCCTTAGCATCCTACGGTGTTTGCCTTGCATTCCTTGGATGTGGTCCGGGTGATCAGGGTTTCCCTGTTGTCTACTGCATCCTTCAGGCCGTCGGATTGTTTTTTGTCCTTCCTGAGGGACCACGGAAGCGCATGGCTGCGTCTGTGGCTACCATTTCTATATGGCTCAGACAGACGATTGTTTAGGCCTTTTCGATTAGGGATCAGGTTTCACCCTTCCCTGTCCCTTCCCGGTTAGTGCGACTGGGGTTTTGCGCCATCAGGCGTCGGTGACTTCGGGTGCAAAACGGCGACTTGGTCGTCTGTGCATACCTTTTCAAGATTTTACATACTTGATGTCCTGGCATCAGCAGATGCCTCTTTTGGCCGCAAAGTTTTTGAGTGCGGCAGTGCCTTTAGGGGAGACAGGGTAGTTTTTGGCCTGTCTGCTCCTGTCGGGTTTCCCCCTTCTTTTTTTTTTTTTTGTTTTGTTTTCCTGGGTTTTCGCTCCTGTTGAGCTTTCTTGTTGCCCAGTGCTTACCTTTCTGGTTCGAAAAAGGTTATTTTCTCTGACCTGGGTGCTGCGTTGCCTTTTTGACGGTTATGTTTCCCACCCCTCACATCTACACTGCTTTAGGACGTCCCAGACGTGCAGATTGTATGAGTGGGTGGCAACTGTCAGAGGACGCAAGAGAAAATAGAATTTTTGTAAGAACTTACCGTAAAATTATTTTCTCTGAGTCCTCTGACAGTCGGAGCCCCCCGCCCCTCTTTTGGGATTCATGTACTGCTTGCTACCAAACTGAATTGGGAATGCAGCTAGCTGGGGGTATTGGACCAGAGGGACAGCCCCCTGTAGGTGTGTCTATGCAAAGTTTTATGTATATTCTAACAAAATCTGCCTAGCTTACTCCGGTGGATAAGGCCAATACCCAGATGTGCAGATTGTATGAGTGGGCGGCGACCGTCAGAGGACTCAGAGAAAATAATTTTACGGTAAGTTTCTTACAAAAATTCAATTTCTCTTACGTCCTCCGACAGTCGCCGCCATCTTCATATTCGTCACAATGGGTATTAGACTTTGCTCCGAAGGAGTAGCTAGGCAACAGAATATGTTAACATTAAAGCTTTTAACATATCCCACCCCCAGGGGGTGGTCCCCTCAGTCAATACCCTCCTACTTCCTGCATCCATATCTCAGTTTCAATGTCTAGCTTGTCAGGAGTAGCTGGATCTCTCTATGCTGGGGCTTTTTGCCTCAGCCTTTTCTCTTCTTTTTTGATTTTTTGTTTGTTTTTTTCTCTCTTTACTTAGCTGTTCTTTTTGTCAGCATTAGTTAGTTCTTCTGATGAAGAGGATTTGTGCGGGCTGGGTCTCGGGCTGATCCCCCTGGTCGTGGGTCAGTGGCTTCCCAGCCTGCCTTCGAGCGTTCAGCCAGGTAACGCTCCTGGCACAGTGAACGACCCATCCCTGTTCGGTGCAGGGATGATTGGTGAGGTGGCTACCTCACTGGAGGCTGTGCGGTTTCCTAACCCCGATTTTGTGCGTCCTGGATGCGACTCTCCTTGCCTCATGTGCAGCGGCTTGTTTGCCTGTGCGGGTTCCCCACGCCATTAAGAGGTAAGTGTATCTATGTGGGGACCTGTCTGTCGGGGGGGTGTCAGTCTGGGACTGTGTAACCTGCCTCTGTTCACACCGTTTGGCTCCCTATCGCTCTGGCTGCACGCTGTGGGCTGCAGGGGGGGGGGGCTGTGTGGCACTGTCTGTGTCAGCCTGTGTAAGGTGTGAAGGGCTGTGTGCTGTGGGGCATGTTTTGTCATGTTTTGGGCACAATACAGCGATCGCTGCGGCGATCCGCCATGTTTTTTTACATGTGTGGTGTTATATGCATCACAGTAGTGGGGGAGCGGCGGTTTCGGCGCCAAACGGCGCCATTTTGACTGCGCTCGCTCCAGCCGCATGTTTTCACTGCGGGCGGCCATTTTCTTGTAGCCTTCCATAGGCTTTAATAGAGCGCCCTGATTTAATCACTTCCTCTTTCCTGGGTGCACCGATCGAGGCAGCAGCAGCAGGGGTCTCTTCAGGTTTTATCCTTCTGTTCTTCCTATATCCATTGCCTGTGTTCAGTTTTGTCCCTGTGGGGGTCTCATTGTGCTTGTGCTTGTGTGTGTGTGTGTGTGCGGTGGGCTGCGCTTGTTAAAGGGGCAATTAACACTTTATTCTCCGGCATATTTTTTTGGGGCAATGGATTCTCAGGAGGGCAAATTTCCTGCCACCTTGGTGGGAAGCCAGGGGACTGCTGTTTCCCCCCCAGGGGGGGATTTAGCCGAAGTGGTGGCTAACCTTGCTGCTCAGGTGCAGATGCTGGTGGCTGCTCAATCCACTAAAAGACCCAGAGTTTCTGATTCTGAGGGTGATGGTGATGGGGCTGCTATGGCTGGGGTCTCCTTATCGGGGTCCCATTCCTCCCTGGATCTCGTGGGGTCCGAGGTGGAGGCTGAGGTTGATAATTCTCCCCCTGGCTCGCCTGAAGAGCTTGCAATCATGGATGAATTGATTGCTTCCATTAAACAAACGCTGCGTTTGCAGGATGAGCTGTGTCCTCCTGCTGCTCTGGCGGCTTATGGGACGCAGAAAAGACGCACGACATCGCAGGTCTTTCCCTGCACTGATGATTTTCAGCGCGCTGTTAAGGAACAATGGCGCAATTTACGCAAGCCTTTTGCTGTGCCAAGTAGGTTCAGGCTGCGTTATCCTTTCACGCCTGCCACTGATGAAGGGTGGTGTGTGCCACCCCCGGTGGATCACGCGATTGCGGTTTTGAATAAATCCACTGCGATTCCTGGATACTCCGGTGTTCCGAGATGCCACGGATAGGAGAATGGAGTCTCTTGCCCATCATACTTATTCTGTTATGGGTTCGATGCTGAAAGCTCTGTTTGCCTCTCTTATGGCAGCCCAGGCTGTCGCAAGTTGGACGCAGGTGCTTAGGCGCGTCTTAGTGGCTGATTCGGCCTCACCGGCGACATTGGATATGGTGGATCAAATCCATCAGGGTGTCATGTATCTGTGTGATGCGGACTTGGATTTGGTGCCATTGGCTGCACGTGTGCAAAGCGTGGCGGTGTTGTCTTGCCGCCTGGTTTGGTTAAAGTGTTGGTCTGTGGACCAATCTTCGCGCAAGACCTTAGCCAATCTGCCTTATGATGGATCTCGCCTTTTTGGGGAATCCTTGGATACGTTGATAAAGGGGATCACGGGCGGTAAGAGCACTCTCTTGCCCCACTTCCCCAAGGCTAAGGGGGCTCCTTTCGTGCCTTTCGGTCGCACTACAAGGGCAAACCATTCAAGGGTCAAGGCTCCCAAAAGAAGCTGTGGTCTGGTAAACAGAAGTCCGGACCCGCTGCCCATAACCATGCGGCCTGAAGGGGCGCCCTCACCCAGTTCTGGGGTGGGGGGACGCTTGCTCAGTTTTCTTCAACCCTGGCTGGCCCGCGTGCGGGACCGATGGGTTCAGGAAATCGTTCGATCTGGCTACAAGATCGAGTTTCTCTCTCGGCCGGAGAGCAGATTCTTTCCCTCAAATCTTCAACTGTCTCCGGAGCGTTTGCGGGATCTGCACCTAGCGGTGCGGGACCTGAGGGCTCAGGGAGTGGTGGTTCCGGTGCCTCATCGGGACAGATTTCGGGGGTTTTATTCAAATCTGTTCACCGTGCCCAGGAAGGAGGGCAAGGTTCGTCCAATTCTGGACTTGAAGGCTCTGAACCGCTTTGTGCGGGTTCGCAAGTTCCGCATGGAATCCCTGCGGTCGGTGGTGGCTGCCCTGGTTCCGGGGGAGTTCATGGCCTCCATCGATTTGAAGGATGCGTACCTTCACATCCTGATTTTCGAGGGTCACCAGAGGTACCTTCGATTCGCCATTGCGGAGGATCTTTACCAATTTGTGGCGTTACCTTTTTGGTCTCGCCTCGGCTCCACGGGTTTTCACCAAGGTGCTTTCACCCGTTCTGGCTTTGTTGAGGGCCCAGGGCATCTCTGTCCTGGGGTATCTGGACGACATTCTGGTTCGGTCTGCGACCAGCCAGGGTCTGGAAAAGGACCTGTCCGTCACGATGCAAACTCTGCAGGAGTTTGGTTGGACGATAAATTTTCCAAAATCGACGCTGAGTCCGTCGGTTCGTCTTCCCTACCTGGGAATGATCCTGGACTCGGTCCAGGCGAAGGTCTTCCTGCCGGAAGACAAACTCAGGACTCTTCAGGAGGAAGTCAGGTCCCTCAGGGACGTTCCGCACTCGTCTCTGCGGACGAGCATGAGATGTCTGGGATTGATGGTCTCGGCCTTCGAGGCGATTCCCTTCGCCCAGTTTCACACGCGGGGTCTCCAAGCGGAGATCCTGTCCAGGTGGGACGGGCGACCTCAATCTCTTCAGATCTCGTTGAGCCATCGCACCAGAAGGGATCTTCTGTGGTGGCTCCAGTCCCCGATGGTATCGGGGGGCAAGTCCTTTCGTCCTATCTCATGGACAGTGATCACCACGGATGCCAGCCTGTCGGGCTGGGGTGGCGTTCTGGGCGTTCTGTCCGCCCAGGGAACTTGGTCGGAGGGGGAGTCCTCCCTTCCGATCAACATTCTGGAATTGCGTGCTATAAATCTCTGCCTTCGTCGCTGGACGGACAGGCTGCAGGGCTGTCCGGTTCGGGTGCAGACGGACCATGCCACGGCGGTGGCCTACATCAACCACCAAGGGGGCACCAGGAGTGCCCGAGCGGCTCGGGAAGTGGCCGACATTCTGTCTTGGGCCGAGACTCTTGTCCCGGCGATAACGGCAGTTCACATTCCAGGGGTGGAGAACTGGCAGGCGGACTATCTGAGTCGCCAGACCCTGGATCAGGGGGAATGGTCTCTCCACCCAGCTGTCTTCCAGATGTTGTGCGCGAAGTGGGGTCTTCCAGATGTGGACCTGTTCCCGTCTCGGCTGAACAACAAGGTTCGTGGCAAGGACGCGCGACCCTCGGGCAGACGCGTTGGTGGTCCTGTGGCATCAGTACAGACTGATGTATGCGTTTCCACCGATTCAATTGCTGTCCAGGTTCCTTCGCAGGTTGCAATCGGAACGCAGCACGGTGATTCTTGTGGCGCCGGACTGGCCTCGCCGGTCCTGGTACGCAGACCTTGTGAATCTGGCGGTCGACGCCCCATGGCGTCTACCTCTTCGAGAAGATCTCCTGTCTCAAGGGCCGATATTCCATCCTGCTTTACAGTCGCTGGCTTTGACGGCCTGGCTTTTGAGACCGAGGTCCTGAAGGCTAGGGGTCTCTCCCCTGAGGTCATTCGCACTTTGATCAACGCGAGGAAGCCTTCCTCAGGGAAGGTCTATTACCGTACTTGGGAGGCCTATTTTGCCTGGTGTGAGTCCAGGGGGTTTTCACCTCGCACGTACTCGGTTTCTCGAGTGTTGTCCTTCCTTCAAACGGGTGTCGACCAGCGTTTGGCGCTGGCTACGATCAAGGGTCAGGTGTCTGCGCTGGCCGTTCTTTTTCAACGTCCTGTGGCTTCTAACTCCTTGGTTGGCACCTTTTGTTCAAGGGGTGCGGCATCTGGTCCCTCCTAGGAGGGAACCTCTGCCTCCTTGGGACTTGAATCTCGTTCTATCTGTTACAACGTGCTCCTTTTGAACAGATCAGGGAGATCTCGTTGTCTATGTTGTCCAAAAAGGTCGCCTTTTTGGTGGCGATCACTTCGGCTCGCAGAGTGTCGGAGCTGGCGGCTTTGTCCTGCAAGTCTCCGTATCTGGTCATTCACTTGGATAAGGTGGTCTTGCGACCTAATCCTTCTTTTCTTCCGAAGCGAGTTTCGGAATTTCATCTCAATGAGGATATTGTCTTGCCTTCGCTTTGCGCGAAGCCTAAACATCCGAAGGAGGTGAGGTTGCACTCTTTGGATGTTGTTCGGGCGACAAGGGTTTACCTTTAAATCGACTGAGTCTTTTCGCAAGACGGATTCTTTGTTTGTTCTTCCGGAAGGTCCTTGGAAGGGCATGGCGGCGTCGGCTTCTACCATTGCCAAATGGATCAGACAGACCATTGAGCAGGCATATGCTTTGCAGGGAAAAGTTCCCCCTATGCCTGTGAAGGCGCACTCTACTAGATCTGAGTACGTCTTGGGCCTGTCGTCATGGGGCTTCTGTGGCCCAGGTGTGTAAGGCGGCGACCTGGTCGACCGTACACACTTTCACAAAATTCTACAGAGTGGATGTTCAGGCATCGGCAGATGCTTCCTTTGGCCACAAGGTTCTTAGTGCGGCAGTTCCTTAGGGTCCCTTGTTTTGGACCCCTGGCGTTTTGGGATATGTTTTTTATCCCTGGGTTATTTGCTTTTCCTGGGTTGTTGCTACTGTTGAGCAAGTTTTTTTCATGTTGCCCAGCTGGTTTCCTTCCTTTGGTAAGGATCCTTTCTTTGATGTGGAGACTGCGTTGCCTTACGGCGTGGCTGCGTTTCCCACCCCTCATGTTTGCACTGCTTTGGGACGTCTCCATTGTGACGAATATGAAGATGGCGGCGACTGTCGGAGGACGTAAGAGAAAACTGAATTTTTGTAAAATCTTACCTGTAAAATTCCTTTCTCTGAGTCCTCCGACAGTCGCCGCCCCCGCCCCTCTTTTGGGGTTTGGTTGTATACTCTACTGCTATTCCACTGAAACTGAGATATGGATGCAGGAAGTAGGAGGGTATTGACTGAGGGGTCCACCCCCTGGGGGTGGGATATGTTAAAAGCTTTAATGTTAACATATTCTGTTGCCTAGCTACTTCTTCGGAGCAAAGTCTAATACCCATTGTGACGAATATGAAGATGGCGGCGACTGTCGGAGGACTCAGAGAAAGGAATTTTACAGGTAAGATTTTACAAAAATTCCGTTTTTCTCTTGCGTCCTCCCAGTCGCCGCCCGATGGTATTAGCCTTCACTAATGGGACTACAAGTGACTGCAGAGCTGGGCTTCGGACTGGGTATCATAGATCCTTATGGAGTCCCAGCCTGCCAACGAGCATCGCAGGTTACTGGTACACCCAGGCCTCGCAACGGCAGTGCCCCTCTATATGGGGACGAGCCTGCGGAGCTACGTCTTTGCTGAGGATGTCTCAACCCGGATTGCCCACGTGTTGCCAGTGTCCCTCCATGGCTGACGGCACCCCCCACTTAGGGTGGGAGGTCTCCCGTATCTGAGCAGTGCCCGCTTCCAGGATGGTGCATACTGATACCCCCTTGTCCCTGGGGATGTTTTGGGGGTTGTGGGCCCTCTCTCGGGGGATAGCAGGGCTGGTGATCTCTGTAGGATCCCCCTTCTGGCCGGGTTGGTGGTTTTCTCCCTCCCTGCTCCCACTGGGGGCGCTGTATGGGGTCTCCCTGGGGTCCCTGATGTTTGCCAGAATGTGTTTGTACACTCAATTTGCTGCCGTTTGGGGCGGCCGCCATGTTTTATGGTGTGCAGAATCTAAGCTCTGTGTGAGGACAGCAGCCATGTTGGGATTCTGCACATGCTCCCGGTCGGGCACCATCTTGGGTGTGGGCAACATACCTAGTAAGGGCAAGCGGCCATTTTCCCTGTGACTTTTGTCATTGACTTTCAATAGGCACCTTTTCTCTGGGCTCGAGGGCTGGCCTCTAGCGCTGTGAGGTCACTTCCTCCTTCACAATTTCTCCTGTGTAAAAATGTGCTGACAGGCTGGGGATTTTTGTTAATCCCTCTGTAATTTTTCAACCAAAATGTTTTTTACTTGTGGCTAGTGTGTTTTCACAGGGGGCTCTTTCTGTTAGTGCAGATTGCGGGGGGGGGGGGGTCCGCGGGAACTGCCGATTTTATAGGACCAGCGTCCCTTTTTCTTTTTAAGGCACAAATGAACTCCAAGGATAGTAAATCACCCGCAGGCCTAGTGGGGGCTTCGGGTACACCCGAATGCTCTTCCATGGCCTCCATATCTACTACTCTTGCGACTTTGGCGTCCCAGGTGAATCTGCTGATGTCGGCACGCTCCTCCAAAAAACGACCTGTGCCCTCCCAGTCCTCTGAATCTGAGCCCGAATTGGTTGCCACAGACGATGGTCCCCCTGAGGGATCCCGGTCCTCCGCTTCTGAGAGGGAGAAGGAGGGGGAATTTTCCTTGGTAGCGCAG
This sequence comes from Pelophylax lessonae, assembly GCF_965119305.1. Classification (NCBI taxonomy): domain Eukaryota; kingdom Metazoa; phylum Chordata; class Amphibia; order Anura; family Ranidae; genus Pelophylax; species Pelophylax lessonae. Next base: position 263,818,086 of record NC_138770.1, on the reverse strand, counting down.
GCGCGCGCTATGATGGATACTCTTATTGGCGTCCTAACAGTAACTCTCAATCTTGACGATGAGCCAGCCCAGTCAAGTAAGCGGTCCGTTTTCAGGTTCCGCAGACCCCAGAAGTCAGGTAAAGCTTTTTTTCCTGCCCTGAGGAATTTCACAAGATTGTGAATGACCAGTGGCAGCACATTTAGCACATGTTGGTGGTGCCTATGCGTTTTTTCCATCCGCTATTCGTTTTTGGAGGCTGTAGACCATGGGTGTCCAACCTTTTGGCTTCTCTGGGCCACATTAAGTGTAGAGAAATTTTTCTCGGGCTGCATATAAAATATATACTATAGTTAAGGTATATAAGTAATAAAATGCCGCCGCGCCCTTCCCGCGCCAATGCGCCCCCCCGCACTAATTTAGCACAACTAGAGGATGATCAAATGAAATGGAATCATCAGTATACAGAGGTTTACTTCTTAGAGATAATAAAGGAACACTCTAACCACCATGACCACTTCAGTGATTTGAAGTGGTAATGGTGGTAGGAGTCAGAAACACTGCACATGCTTGCCCCCCACCTCCCCTCCGAGGCAGCCTTTACCTACCGTTAGTTGGAAGCTGCTGTGGCCATGCCCTCTGACCCAACTTCCTTCCTCCCCAGCAACAAAAAAATTGTCAGGGGGCAGTGGGCCGCATTGCCTGCGGTTCTGGGCCACAGGTTGGACATGCCTGCGGTAGACGAACGTTGGAAGGTGTCCCCAAGCAGCGGATCACACTGTGCCTAGGCTGAATAAGTCCACCTTGCTGCCAGTGGAGGATTCCCCAGTATTCAGGGATCCGGCAGATAGGCGTGTGGAAGCGCTTGCCCGCCACATTTATCTGGTGGCGAGTTACCTGTGGAAAAAATGACGGTCAGTCTGGTTCGGCAGCCCAGTCCACCTCTTCCTGTAGGGAAGCCCTCACCCGTTGTCGGGGTGGGGGGGACGTCTGCTTTACTTTCAGGAACCCTGGTTGTCCGGTATTCAGGACAGGTGAGTTCACAAACTGATTCGTTCAGGGTACAAGATCGAGTTTCAATCTCGCCCCGCAGACAAGTTCTTCCCGTCCATTCTCCAGTTGTCCCCCGATCATCTCAGGATCTTATGGGGGCAGTGCACGATCTGCTTGCCCAAGGAGTCATTGTACCTGTTCCCTCACGGGAAAGGTTTTGTGGGTTTTTACTCCACAATGTTCACGGTGCCCAGGAAAGACTGCTAGGTGCGTCTGATTCTGGATTTGAAGTCTCTGAACCACTTTGTGCGGGTACAGTAGTTCAGGATGGAGCCCATCCGGTCGTTGGTGGCCTCATTGAGGCCTGGGGACTTCCTGGCATCCATCTCCTTGAAGGATGCGTATCTCTACATCCCTATTCCCGAGGGTCATCAGAGATATCTCTGCTTCGCAGTGGCTGGGGAGCACTACCAGTTTGTGGCGTTGCCTTTCGGTCTTGCTTCGGCTCCCAGGGTTTTCACTAAAGGTGTTTGCTCCGGTTCTAGCTATACTGCGCTTACGGGCCATTCTGGGCCTCGGTTACTTGGTCGAACTCATGTGACTTTGGCGAACGGTCTGGCCGTGACGGTTCAGACACTACATGAGTTTGGGTAGACCATCAATTTTCAGGAGTCAGCACTGCCTCCCTCAACTTGTCTTCAGTACCTGGGAATGGTCCTGGACTCGGATCTTCCTTCCGGAGGACAAACTCGGGATTCTGCCGGAGGAGATCAGTGCTCTCAGGCACAGCGATCTCTCCTCTTACGGTCCTGTGTGCGGTTTCTGGGCCTGATGGTCTCGGCCTTCAAAGCAGTTACGTTTGCTCAATTCACACCAGGTCTCTGCAAGCGGAGATCCTGGACAGGTGGGACAGGACACCTCAGTCCTTGGAAAGGTGGATTTCATTGAGTCGTCCGGTGCGGTCGGATCTCTTGTGATTGCTCCGGTCGCAGTCCTTGCCGCAGAGTTGGACTTTCTGGCCTCCTTTTATGGACGATTCTCACCACGGATGCCAGCCTGTTGGGCAGGGAGGAGTTCTGGGCATGCTTTGTGCCCAGGGGACGTGGCCGGCGGGGGGGGGGACTTCGCTGCCGATAAACGTCTTGGAGCTCCGAGCGATCAATCTTTGTGTCTGTTTCGGTGGCCATCTCGGCTTCAGGAGTGTCCGGTCCGGGGGGCACCAGGAGTGCCCGGGCGGCCAAGGAAGTGGCCGAGATTCTGTCCTGGGCCGAATTGCATGTACCAGCGTTCTTGACTGTTCACATTCCAGGTGTGGAACACTGGCAGGCGAACTGTCTGAGTCCAGTGACAATATGTGCTGCGCTACAAATTAATTAGTTGCTATAATGTGACATAATTAAATAATATAAAGTGACATGGTGCAGTTAAATCATATACTTAATTAATGACCGATATCTCATATTATGGGTGTTAACCAATATATAAAAATAATCAAGTCCATGCAGAAGAAAAAAACTTATATCCAAAAACCACTGTGAAGTGATGCAGTGAATAAAAAGGAAAAAGTTCAAGATTCAAAACAAGCCACAGAGAATCCCAGTAGATATTGCATCCAAAAAATATCTTGATAGATAGAATCACCATGTGATAGGGAGATTAGCAGCTTACCAAATGGATTGGGCCACTCAGATCAGTGAGTAGACCTACAGGAGCTTTTAAGATAGAAATATCAAATCTGGCCACAGGGTGTCCCTTCACTGACTCAGAAATAGGAATCCATATAATGCATATAGAAGAGATGACAACAGGGTCATAGCGTAATACTGTAAATGATTTCTTGTTTATTAAAAAGTTGGTCTCAAACTCACATTCGATGAATATCAAGAGCATCTACAGCGGTAACCAAACGCCTCGGAGCGAACGAACATCTCCTGCAGTATGGAACCACGAGCAAGCCGGCTGTTGGGGGCGTGGTATCGTCACGTCTGACTCACCCGACCGGTTTCGTCATACGCTTGACGTCTTCAGGGGCGTGAAGACGTGAAGTGACACTTTGTGGCCAGATTTGGTATTTCTATCTTAAAAGCTCCTGTAGGTCTACTCACTGATCTGAGTGACCCACTCCATTTGGTAAGCTGCTAATCTCCCTATTTGCACGTTGGTAATTCTATCTATCAAGATATTTTTTATGGATGCAATATCTACTGGGATTCTCTGTGGCTTGTTTTGAATTTTGAACTTTTTCCTTTTTATTCACTGCATCACTTCACAGTGGTTTTTGGATATAAGTTTTTTTTCTTCTGCATGGACTTGGTTATTTTTATATATTGGTTAACACCCATAATATGAGATATCGGTCATTAATTGTTTAAGTATATGATTTAACTGCGCCATGTCACTTTATATTATTTAATTATGTCACATTATATCATTGAATTAATTTGTAGCGCAGCACATATTGTCACTGTTTGTTATGTGGGGATTTTATCTATGATTCCTATGTGCAGCAGCTGGTTTCTTCTATTAATTCTATTTTTTTAATTGTCATCATTTTTATTAGCGTGGAATTTCATACGTATTTAGAACTGTCTGAGTCACCAGACTTTGGACCAAAGGGAATGGTCCCTACCTCCGGAGGTGTTTCACCTCCTGTGCGCCCGGTGGGGAACCCCAGACGTGGATCTGTTCGCGTCCCGTCTCCACAAAGAGGTGGAAAGGTTTGTTGCCAGGACTCGCGATCCTCTGGCAGACGCCGCGGACGCAATGGTGGTGTCATTGGCACCGCTATCAACAACTGTATGCCTTTCCTCCGATTCAACTGTTGTCCAGGTTCCTCCGCAGGTTGGCGTCCAAACGGACGTCAGACATTCTGGTGGCCACGGACTGGCCTCGACGTTCCTGGTACGCGGACATCGTTCAGATGGTCATCAAATCTCTCTGGTGCCTTCCGCTGCGAGACAATCTTCTGTCTCAAGGACTGATCTTCCATCCTGCTTTACAGGCTCTGGCTTTCACAGTATGGCTGTTGAAAGCCAGGTCCGGAGGGATAGAGGTTTTCCCAGGCGGTCATCCCTACCTTGTTAAAGGCTCGTAAAGCCACTTCAAGGAAGATTTCTCACCGCACCTGGAAAGCGTATATCGCTTGGTGCGAAGTGCATGGTTTTCACCCTCGTTCCTTCTCGGTGGCGAAGGTCTTGGCCTTCCTGCAGAAGGGCGCGGATCAGCGTCTGGCGCTGACTACAGTCAAGGGTCAGTTGTCTGCCTTGGCCGTTTTTTTTTTCCAACGACCTTTGGCGTCGCATTCTTTGGTCCCCACCTTCGTTCACGGGGTGTGGCATTTGGCTCCCCTGAGGGGACCTCTCTTGCTTCCCTGGGACCTAAATTTGGTTTTGTCCGTGTTACAAAAACCTCCCTTCGAGAACATCAGAGAGATTCCTCTGTCTGTGTTGTCACAGAAAGTTGCCTTTCTGGTGGCTAGCACGTCGGCTCGCAGAGTGTCTGCATTGGCGGCCTTATCCTGCCGCTCTCCTTATATGGTACTTTATAGAGATAAGGTAGTTCTGCGACCAAATCAATCTTTTCTTCCCAAGGTGGTTTCTTCATTCCACCTCAATGAGGAGATTGTGTTGCCTTCGCTGTGTGCACGACCCAAGCATCCTAGGGAGTTTGCCTTGCATTCTCTGGATGTGGTCCGGGCAGTCAAGGTCTACCTGTCCGCCACTGAGTTGATTCGGCAGTCTGATTTTCTATTTGCTCTTCCTGAGGGACCTCTGAAGGGATCGGCCGCCTCCGCGGCGACCATTTCTGAGTGGATCAGACAGACCATTGTTCAGGCCTATTCCATCATGGGTCAGGTTCCTCCTTTCCCCGGTAAAAGGCCATTCTACTCGAGCCGTTAGTGCCTCTTGAGCTTTTCGCCATCAGGCCTCTGTGGCTCAAGTGTGCAAGGCAGCGACCTGGTCGTCCGTGCACATTTTCTAAAGTTTTTTACTTGATGTTTTGGCATCTTCGGATGCTTCCTTTTGGCCGCAAAGTTTTGAGTGCGGCAGTTGTTTAAGGGGACATTATTTTTACTGTCCCTCCTTATGGGGTGTTTTTTTTTTTTTTCTGGGTTTGTTCCAGTTTTTTCCTGTGGGCTCCAGTGGTTACTGGCCCTGCTATTTGCGTTACCTTCTACATGTGATTGCGTTGCTTTCCCACCCCTCATACCTGCACTGCTTTGGGACGTCTCATTAGTGAAGGCTAATAACATCGGGCGGCGACTGTCAGAAGACGTAAGAGAAAATAGAATTTCTCTAGCGCTCATCGACAGACGTAGTCCTCGGTGATACACCACCTTCGGGTTATGTTACCTCCGCAGGAGCAGGACTAGACAGGAAATTAAAAAGCTCTGGCCACACCCTAGGGGCAGTCCCAGAGGGTATATCCTCTCTCTCTCTGCCTCAGCAAATCAGTTATTTTCTGTCTAGTTAGGAGTAAGGACCTAGACACCTTGCTGGGATCTTAGGTCCTGGCAAGAATTTTTTCTTAAAGGATTTTTTTTTTTTAGACAGCTTTTTTCTCCAGTGTTCCTGTGAGATCTTCAAGCAAGAAAGCTGAACTGGGCGACGGGCTGGATGTTGAGATCCGGTGGTCACCCCAGTTCAGCCTACGAGCGCGTGCAGGCCATAGCTCCGCGCTGGGTCGGCCGCGACAAAGTCCCATTAAAGGACTGTCCACGCGAGTTAAACGTCTCGCCGAAACGCCAAAGACCATGAGTCACGGCGTCCGTATCGGTCGACAGCCCTCCCGCCCCGGTGGAGAGGGGTACTGTCAGGAGTTGGTGCCCGCCTGGTTCCGGTATGGTGAGTAGTATGTTCCCCCTTTCCCCCTGACGGGTGTTGTGGTGAACGCGGGCCCCTCTCTGTATGGTAAGATAGAGTCCCTTTCTATCCTACAACATGACACAGATCCTCCTACTTTGAGTGTGGTTTTATGTGTGCAAAAAGCCAGGAGGCTTGGTTTGGGAGCTAACAATCTAATTGTATACATGTCTTAAAGATGTAATCTGTGGTATTCTGGGAATCTTATGGGTTAAGAATAAGCTACCTACCAGTCAGAAGCCACGGACATGTAGACTGCCTTCCTAATCAGATCTCCAGCTATTAGCAGGCCTCCCAAACGGCCATGCGGTCCGCCAGGGCCGGTACCGCCAACCACGCCATATCCCCATGCAGTGAGAGTGTTGTGTGCTCTGCAGCACACCGCTATTCAGTACGGGCCGCCGCCATTTTTTTTGCTGGATCGCACGAGCCGCCATTTTGGCGGAGCCTCGTGTCTCCAGCATGGGGGCGGCCATGTTTGAGGTGATCCAAACACCTCGTGGAGCTTGGGGGAGGCGCCGGAAGGCGTACAGAGGGGCGGAGCCGCCTCCTTTCTTCCTGGGCAGCCAGCCAAAAGACTTCCTGTTTGTTAAGACAGCGCTGTAACCTGTTGCAGTTAAACTCTGAGCATCAAGTGGTGAGCCTGGGGGTCTATCTCTCTCTCTCTCTCAATCGATAGGGATCCCTAGCAGGTAACACTAAGGGGCTTTTGTGGCGCTGGGGGTCGAAAAAAAAAAAAAAAAAAAAAAAAAAAAAAAAAGTTTTATTTTTGAATTATATTATCCAGGAAGTAACTGGAGTTATCATGGACCCTGCCACACATATTCCCCCACCTGTTTCCCTCGAGGGGGCCACGGGACCCGCCGGTGCACAGAGTATAGAGTCATTTACAGCAATTTTGGAGTCTATGGTGGCTCGGGTGGAGGCGGCCTGTCAGGGATGGGGGTCAAGGAAGCGACCCCCGCCTACCCCTATACCATCTGACACCTCTGACTCAGATTCAGAGGTGGTCACGGCAGTTGCAGGTTCCTCTGCAAGGGCTGTTATCCCAGGTAAAGCCCCCTCAGACAGTGAGGAGGACGCTTCTTCTCCTGCTATTATTCAGGAAGAAGCATTGGTGGACGCACTAGTTGTGGCAGTGCAGGAAACCTTAAAACTTGAGGCTTTACCGGCAGAGGCAACTGAAACAGAGATTCCTTTTGGTACTAATAAGCCCATCAAGACGATGAAGGCTTTTCCTGTACCTAAATGTTTCGGTAATCAGATTAAAGGAGAATGGGAGCATTCTAAACGTACCTTTACTATTTCCAAGCGTATTGCTAGACGCTATCCGTTTGAGGAATCCATCATTAAGAAATGGACGGTACCACCAGTCGTGGATCCGCCTATTTCCAGGCTGAATAAAGCCACGGTTATTCCAGTGGAGGACACTTCGTCCTTTAAGGATCCGGTGGATCGAAAGATGGAAGCAGAGTCCCGCACCATCTTCTCTCTGATAGGGTCAGCATTTAGACCAGTAATTGTTATTGGTCTAGTTTCCCAGACACTTACGGAATGGGCGAAAATGGTACGCCAAGATCTTAGGGGGAAAGATATTCCCCAGGAGACATCTGATTTGATGGAACAGATTATACAAGGGCTACAGTTTATCTGTGACGCAGCCTTGGACACTACTCCCTTATTAGGGCATGCATCTAAGACAGCGGTGATCCTCAGACGTGTGCTGTGGTTAAAATGCTGGTCAGCTGACCTAGGTTCCAAGAAGACCTTGACAAATCTCCCCTTTCAGGGGAATCGTCTATTTGGGGCCAACCTAGATGAAATCATTAAGGATGCCACTGGGGGCAAGAGCACTTTTTTGCCACAGGCTGCTAAAGCTAAGGGACCTCGCAACAAGCGAGGACCTTTCTTTACCGCCCATAAAGGGCGCCCGGCTGGTACTAGCGGGAAAGGCAAGACTCCTCCAGGAGGGTTCAAGAAGGGCTGGTCGGACAAGCAAAGGACCAACCCAGCCAAACCCGAAGCAAAGGAGTACACAGCCTGAAGGTGCGCCCCCACCCGGTTTCAGGGTGGGGGGACGTTTTCACCGGTATTCAGGACATTAGATAGAGCATCAACCACTACTACCGGTGCGATTCTTCCCTTCCAACATTTAAGTACTACAGGAAGCGGTAATTACCGTTCCCTGAATAGATCTATTCCTTTACCTTTTCCTAAGATTAGTCCCGATACCTCACAGGAATCGGATCTGGTTGACCAGATAGGCCAAGTAGCCTCTAGTCGGGTGACTTCGGTCCCTGAGGTTCAACCAGAAAAGATCACCTTTCCTGATAACTATCAGGTATCTGATAAATGTGTGGGAACAGAAAACGACCAGACTTTCTCGGATGGTCGGGGCCAGATACCTCTAGGGACGCCTGGTTCAGATCCAGTCAGCGCCAGTGGTCCTAGAAATTCTAGGCTGGCCTCCTCTAGCCGGCCTGGCCGACTTGGACATGTTAGTCGTAGACGTTCCGTGGGAACTTCGTCTCAGGGAGTGTCTGTGGTCTCAAGGACCAATTTACCATCATGCTTTACAGTCGCTGGGTTTAATGGCCTGGCCATTGAGACCCAAGTACTGAAGGACAGAGGTTTGTCAGCTTCAGTCATTCCTACCCTTATTAAAGCAAGGAAAGCGACTTCCAGCAAGTCTATTATCACACATGGAAGACTTATATTGCGTGGTGCGAATCTTTAGGATTTCCTCCACGTACCTATTCGGTGACTCGAATATTGGCCTTTTTGCAACAAGGGGTTGAGCAGAAGCTAGCCTTGAGCACCATCAAGGGTCAAGTTTCAGCATTAGCAATCTTCTTTCAGAAGCCTTTAGCTACCAAATCCTTGGTGCGGAATTTCATCCAGGGGGTGCGGCACCTGGCTCCTCCAGTCCGCGCGCCCTTACCGCCCTGGGATCTTAATTTGGTTTTGTCGGTTCTACAGAAACCTCCCTTTGAAAACATCAGGGAGATTCCCTTGCTTACTTTATCCCAGAAGGTGGCCTTCTTGGTGGCTGTTACTTCTGCTCGCAGGGTGTCAGAACTGGCTGCATTATCATGCCAGTCACCATACCTAGTGATTCATAGGGATAAGGTAATACTTCATCCTAAGCCATCTTTTCTTCCCAAGGTGGTTTCAGATTTTCATCTGAATGAAGATATTGTACTACCTTCCTTGTGTCCTCAGCCCAAGCATCATCGGGAACATGCGTTGCATTCCTTAGATGTGGTTCGGGCAATCAGGGTATACCTGAAAGCTACGGAATCATTCCGTAAGACGGATTCACTTTTTGTGATCACGGATGGCCCCAGAAAGGGTTTGCCTGCATCTGCCGCGACCATTGCCAAATGGATTAGACAAACGGTGGTACAGGCTTATTCTATTAAGGGTCAGAGTCCTCCGTTCCCTGTTAGGGCGCACTCCACTCGAGCGCTCAGTACTTTCTGGGCCTTTCGCCATCAGGCGTCAGTGGTCCAGGTATGTAAGGCGGCCACCTGGTCGTCGGTACATACCTTTACAAAATTCTATAAAATTGATGTGATGGCATCGGCGGATGCCTCATTTGGCCGCAAGGTTTTGCAGGCCGCAATTTGAGGAGACCGGTGGTCTACCTCGAGGGTTTTTTTCTGTTTGAAAATTTTTTTGTTGAGTCTCATCATTAAGGATGAGCATTGTAAACTTCTAGTTGGCACCGGTTGGGCCTTCTAGATTGGGATTTGATTTCCATTTTCCCACCCCTCAGTTGTGATACTGCTCTGGGACGTCCCGAAGGTGGTGTATCACCGAGGACTACGTCTGTCGATGAGCGCTAGAGAAAAATGGATTTTTGTAAAATCTTACCGTAAAATCCTTTTCTCTTAGCTCATCGACAGACGTAGTCCCCGCCCCTCTGTTTTGGAGTTGGGTTGGGTTAAATTCTCTAAGCACTGCTTTTTCACATAACTGATTTGCTGAGGCAGAGAGAGAGAGGATATACCCTCTGGGACTGCCCCTAGGGTGTGGCCAGAGCTTTTTAATTTCCTGTCTAGTCCTGCTCCTGCGGAGGTAACATAACCCGAAGGTGGTGTATCACCGAGGACTACGTCTGTCGATGAGCTAAGAGAAAAGGATTTTACGGTAAGATTTTACAAAAATCCATTTTTTTGTAAGAACTTACCATATAATTATATTCTCTGAGTCCTCTGACAGTCGCCACCCCCGCCCCTCTGGTTTTTTGGATCTGGGGGTTGTTGCCTTCCGGTACTGCTTGCTACAAACTGAGGTAATATCAGATTGGGTTCAGGATAATGGCTGAGGGATGGCCCCCTAGTGGCGTGCTGAGGTATACGTTTTTTTGTATTAACCTAATAATTATCTGCCTAGCCTTGCTCCTACAGAGGGCACATTACCCATTAGTGAAGGCTAATCCCATCGGGCGGCGACTGTTAGAGGACTCAGAAAATAATTTTACGTTAAGTTCTTACAAAAATTATATATATATATATATATATATATATATATATATATATATATATAATTTTTTTTTTTAATGTTCTGTTTATCTTGCAAAAAATAAAAACCCAGTGGGGATCAAAACCACCAAAAAAACATGAATTTTATTTACGTAATGTGTTGCATGTCTGCACAACTGCGCAAGTTACTCCGGCAGCTCCCACCATCTGTCCACAGCTGTGCAGCCTGTTGCTCACAGCCCTATGTACACCTATGTAGGTAGGAGAATCAAGGTATGACACTGCTGTGTGTGAGATATAAAGAGGGCGGAGATGTAAAAGGAGGAGACGGGGGGGGGGGTTAGAAGTAGTGATGTCGCGAACCTAAATTTCGCCGTTCGCGAACGCGAACATCGCCAAATGTTCGCGAACCGGGCGAACCGCCATAGACTTCAATAGGCAGGCGAATTTTAAAACACACAGGGACTCTTTCTGGCCACAATAGTGATGGAAAAGTTGTTTCAAGGGGACTAACACCTGGACTGTGGCATGCCGGAGGGGGATCCATGGCAAAACTCCCATGGAAAATTACGTAGTTGACGCAGAGTCGGGTTTTGATCCATAAAGGGCAGAAATCACCTAACATTCCTAAATTGTTTGGAATAACGTGCTTTAAAACATCCAGTGTGTGAATACGATCAGGTATGATGTTGTATCGGTCAAGTAGTGTAAGGGTTATGCCCGCTTCACAGTGACAGACCAAACTCCCCGTTTAACAGTCAGTCCATTTGCACTACCGCAAACTCCCCATTTGCACAAGGTTGGATACCAAGCTAGCCATGTCCCGTTCCTTGTCCTCACTGACATCATTGAAGGTCTCTTCCTCCACCCAGCCATGTACAACACCAAGGGTCCCCGAAAGGTGACAACAAGCCCCCTGGGATGCCTGCTGTGGCTGGTATTCCACCTCCTCAAAGCCACCTTCCTCCTCTGACTTCTCTTCTTCAGACTCCTCTCTCTGCGTTGCCACAGGTCCAGCAATTGACAACGACAAGGCTGCTTCTGGTGGTGATGGGGACCACAACTCTTTCTCTTCATGCTCATCTACAGCCTGATCCAGTACTCTTCGCAGGGCACGCTCCAGAAAAAATGCATATGGGATGAGGTCGATGATGTTGCCTTGGGTTCGACTGACCACCAGGTTTGTCACCTCCGCAAAAGGACGCATGAGCCTACAGCCATTGTTTATGAGCATTCAGTAACGCGGCCAAAAAATACCCAGCTCCGCAGAAAGAATGAAAGAAAATGAATGTTTTTTCTATGAAAAATTATCCCGCGGATCGCTTTTGGTCTGTTCACAATGAAGCAACGACCTTATCATCTGGGGTGTGCCAACACACTCCTAGAGGTGATCGCTTCATTGTGATACGCAAGCCCCTTCACCACGACAAGGTAATGATCACAAAGGGGAATTGACACATGTATGTGCCTTTTTTTTTTTTTTTTTTTTTTTTTTGTTTTTTTGCAGCCATAGTGTAGCACCAGAGGCCAGAAAAATTAGGCATGTACACATGCATGAAAAAGTAGGTATTGTTGCAGCCGCTGCTTTAGCAGCGGCCTGAAAAATTGAGGTTTTCAAGGCAGAAAGTGCACTAAAACATTGCGGCTTGAACCGTAGTTGGTGGCGGAGACGTCACGTAAGTCATCCGGCATGCAGAGAATGATTAAATACAGCAGCGTGTGGACCATTTTTAGCCCAAGGCATCTCAGTCATCACCAGGCCTTTTTTAGTCAAATGCATCCCCCACTGTCAGTCCCTTCGGGATCCATGCCTCATTCATCTTAATAAACGTGAGGTAATCAAGACTTTTTTGACCTAGGCGACTTCTCTTCTCAGTGACAATACCTCCTGCTGCACGGAAGGTCCTTTCTGACAGCACACTTGAAGCGGGGCAGGCCAGAAGTTCAATGGCAAATTGGGATAGCTCAGGCCACAGGTCAAGCCTGCACACCCAGTAGTCAAGGGGTTCATCGCTCCTCAGAGTGTCGATATCTGCAGTTAAGGCAAGGTAGTCTGCTACCTGTCGGTCGAGTCGTTCTCTGAGGGTGGACCCCGAAGGGCTGTGGCGATGCGTAGGACTTAAAAAAGCTCCGCATGTCCTCCATCAACAAGACGTCTGTAAAGCGTCCTGTCCTTGCCGGCGTGGTTGTGGTGGTAGGAGGAGGATTACTTTCACCTCTTCCCCTGTTGGATTCCCGTTGTGCTGTGACATCACCCTTATGCTGTGTTAAGCATACTTATCAACTTATTTTGTAGCTGCTGCATCCTTTGCGCCTGCCGGTAATTAGGTAACATATCAGAGACTTTCTGCTTATACCGGGGGTCTAGTAGCGTGGCCACCCAGTACAGGTCGTTCTCCTTCAGCCTTTTTATACGAGGGTCCCTCAACAGGCATGACAGCATGAAAGACCCCATTTGCACAAGGTTGGATGCCGAGCTACTCATGTCCAATTCCTCGTCCTCACTGATGTCATTGAAGGTGTGTTCTTCCCCCCCCCCCAGCCACGTACAACACCACGGGTACCAGATAGGTGACAACGAGCACCCTGGGATGCCTACTGTGGTTGGTGTTCCTCCTCCTCAAAGCCACATTCCTCCTCTGACTCCTCTTGCAGTGTTGCCGCAGGTCCAGCAAGCGATGGTAAGGCTGTTTCTGGTGGTGATGGTGACCACAACTCTTCCTCTTCACGCTCATCTACGGCCTGATCCAGCACTCTTCGCAGGGCACGCTCCAGGAAGAAAACATATGGGATGATGGTGCCTCTGGTGCGACTGACTAGGTTTGTCACCTCCTCAAAAGGACGCATGAGCCTACAGGCATTGCGCATGAGCGTCCAGTAACGTGGCAAAAAAATACCCAGCTACGCAGAGGCTGTCCTAGCACCCCGGTCATACAAATACTCGTTGACCGCTTTTTCTTGTTGGAGCAGGCGGTCGAACATTAGCAGTGTTGAATTCCAACGTGTCGGGCTGTCGTAAATCAAGCGCCTCACTGGCATGTTGTTTCGCCGCTGAATATCTGCAAAGTGCGCCATGGCCGTGTAGGAACACCTGAAATGGCCACACACCTTCCTGGCCTGCTTGAGGATGTCCTGTAAGCCTGGGTATTTCTGCACAAAGCTTTGTACAATCAGATTCAACACATGTGCCATGCACGGCACATGTGTCAACTTGCCCAAATTCAATGCCGCCAACAAATTGCTTCCGTTGTCACACACCACTTTGCCGATCTCCAGTTGGTGCAGGGTCAGCCACTGATCCACCTGTGCGTTCGGGGCGGACAGTAGTGCTGGTCCGGTGTGACTCCAGTCTCTGCTTTCAGGCAAGTCAACCCCAAGACAGCGTGACACTGTCGTATCCGGCATGTGGAATAGCCCCTGGGGAGCTGGGGGGGGGGGTGCAGTTGGTGTGGAGCAAGACGCAACAGCAGAAGAGGACTCAGCCGAGGAGGTTAGCAAAGAGGATGGAGTAGGAGGAGTGTGTGTGTGTGTGTGTGTGTGGGGGCGGTCATGTTAAGGGGGCAAAGAACACTACTGTTGACCAGGCAAGTACCAGCAAAATTCTGTTTAGGCATCTGAATCCCTAGCCACTTGCAGCTGAGGCTGTAGAGAGAGGGTCTGGGGAATCTGTCCTCAGTTCCGTACTCTCTCTGTCTCACAAGTGAGAAATCAGGGGATCTGTTTAGACCTCTGATATTCACTTAAGCCCCCCCCCCCCCCCAACAGGGCTCCTACACAATTGTAAAAGAAAAAAAAAAATTTAAATTGAATTCAAAGTTTCAGAAATTGATAAATAATAAAAATAAATACTTCTGACACCAAACTCTACCCTACTGACACAAACCGCTGCCCTGTTGACACCATCCACTGCCCTATTGATACCAACTTCTGCTCTACTGACACTGTCCACTTTTAAGGTAGGCTAATTTTTTTATTTTTACAGTGACATTTATTTTATTGTATTTTTCTAAGTTTTCCTTACTATTTAGTTAGGCCTTCATAGTTAATTTCTTTTAAAAAAGGGCACGAACCCTGTGATCTTTGATCTTTCATGTTCTGGTAGATCTCCACCTCTCAAAGGTTGCCTACCCCTTCTACAGAGGAGTTACTGTATCAATGTGTGAAATTTAAATGATCTATGTAAGATAATGCAAATTACTTTTGGGACAGGCCTTGTAGAACACTATCCCTGGTGTGACGTTCTTGTGAAATCTTTTGGATTGTTTGCAAATTAAAGGCGATGTGCAGCCAAAGCTCGTTTGTTCTGCAGTTCTGTAACCCATTTTCAGCAGAGGGCAGGCTGAAGTCCACTCTCTGCTGACGTGTCAGAAGTCAGTCCAGGTACTGCGTCTTCACAACAATGGAAGTCGTGATCCACCGGGTGCCTGGACCGACACCCGGCTCAGCCTCTCAGTGAGCTGCTGAGAGCCTGAGCCTGCCACTCCGCTACCTCCACAGCCCAGCGCTCCAGTGAGCAGGGAGGGGCAGAGCAGAGAGCGGTGACTGACAGTGAACTGCTTGGAGAGCTGTCAGAACTGAGCGATCTGCGGTGTTCGATCGATTGGTTTTCAGTGTAGAGGCACCAGGGGACCGATGCAGCATTGGACCAATGCTCCACCTAGGTAAGTATAATTCTGGAAAAAAAAAAACCCCTCAAACTTCTCTTTAAGTGCTGCAGTAACCCATAGCAGTGAGTCAGATACTATTTAACATTTTTGGTCCCTGAAGCTAAAACATTTGCAAGTAGTAGGAACTGCTTGTTGGCAAAGGGCAAGTGGAACCTTCCTGTTCATATTGTCATTGCTAAGAAACCCTTATGTTGTAAAAGTGTTTTCCAGACTTGTTTGTTCTTCTTCCTAGGTTCCATACAGCTGGACAGACATACACCTCCCTGAACTATTTCCTTTTTGGAATATTGCTTATTTTGGAAATTGTTAATGACCGCTGTCAAGTCATTTTGGAAGAGCTCTGTCTATCACCTAAGCTGCACTATATTGCCAAAAGTATTGGGACACCTGCCTTTACATGACCTTTAATTGCATACCAGCCTTAGTCCATAGGGGGCAGTATTGAGTTGGCCTACCCTTTGCAACTTTACAGATTCATCTCTTCTGGGAAGGCTGTCCACAAGGTTTAGGAGTGTGTCTATGGGAATGTTTGCCCATTCTTCCAAAAGCGCATTTGTGAGGTCAGGCACTGATGTTGGACAAGAAGGCCTGTCTCGCAGTCTCTGCTCTAATTCATCTCAAAGGTGTTCTATCTGGTTGAGGTCAGGACTCTGCAGGCCAGTCAAGTTCCCCCACCCCAGACTTGCTCATCCATGTCTTTATGGACCTTGCTTTGTGCAATGGTGCGCAGTCATGTTGGGACAGGAAGGGGCCACCCCCAAACTGTTTTCACAAAGTTAGGTGAATAAAATTGTCCAAAATGTCTTGGTATGCTGACACCTTAAGAGTTCCCTTCACTGGAACTAAGGAGCCAAGCCCAACCCCTGAGAAAAAAAAAAAACCCACACCATAATCCGTCCTTCACCAAACATTACACTTGGCACAAAGAAGTCAGGCAAGTATCGTTTTGGCAACCGCCAAACCCAGACACGTCCATCGGAGTGCCAGGCAGAGAAGCATGACTCTTCACTCCTGGGAACACCTATCCACTGCTCTAGAGTCCAGTGGTGGCATGCTTTATGCCACTGCATCCAACACTTTGCATTTTACTTGGTGATGTAAGGCTTGGAGGCGGCTGCTCGGCCATGGAAACCCATTCCATTAAACTCTCCACGCACTGTTGTTGTGCTAATCTGAAGGCCACACAAAGTTTGGAGATTTGTAGCTATTGACTCTGCAGACAGTTGGTGACTTCTGCGCACTGTGACCTCCAGCATGTGCTAATCACGCTCTGTCATTTTACGTGGCCTACCACTTTGTGGCTGACTTGCTGTTGTTCCCAGTTGCTTCCACTTTGTTACAATACCACTAACTGTGGAATATTTAGTAGCAAGGAAATTTCACAGATGAACTTATTGTACAGGTGGTAACCTATCTCGGTACCACACTTGAATTCATTGAACTGAGAGCGAGACTCATTCTTTCACAAAAGTTTGTAGAAGCAGTCTGCATGCCTAGGTGCTTGCTTTTCTACACCCGTTGGCCATGGAGTTGATCAGAACACCTGAATCCAATGATTTGGAGGGGTGTCCCAATACTTTTGGCAATAAAGTGTAATTCCAGATGCATGTGTGCAGTGTTTTTCTCCTTCAGATTTTCTCGTCACTGCCGTCAAAAATGCATGTGGATTTGCCTCCACTACTAATAGTTAATTTTTCCAAACTTTCTTCTTTTCTCAAGAACTTTTTTTAGAAATACTACCCATAAATTGCCAGTGTAGGCTTACTGTTTTTAGGCCTTGAGATGTGTGAACACTCAGGATGTGGTGTCTTCCCCCACCGACACTGCCCACTGCTCTCATCTGGCTCTTGTCACCACCTCCGCCTTTGTTTTCTTCTGTGATCTCTTAACCCTCTCGCTTAGATATTGGAGGATGTTCTATAAGAAACAATGGCATTTACTTGTTCATATGCTAAATTACGTAAGCGCACATAATAGGAAACAGGGTCATGTCTAATTGGTTATGCCAGCTCATGACTAGATATAATTGTCTTGTAACATATGGAAAGTATATAACACTGTTAAGGATTCAAATCTTTTTACACCAAGGAATTGCAGACATTTCTGAAAATGTAAACTTCCGATCTGAAATCATGACATTTCTCAAGAAACTTAGCATCTCAAAGATGGCTGACTTGTTAGCTCCAGCACGACTTCAACTTTCTCCGTCTCTTAAATCACACCTGAAGCTTACCTTAAAAGAAGGCCATCTTGTCACCACATTTTTTTTTTAACCTTTTAACCACTTCTGGATCTGAACATTTTACCCTCTAATGACCAGGCCATTTTCTTGCGATATGGCACTGCGTTACTTTTAACTGACAATTGCACGGTTGTATGATGCTCTACCCAAATAAAATTAATGTCCTTTTTTCCCACAAATAGAACTTTCTTTTGGTGATATTTGATCACCTCTGTGTTTTTTTTTTTATTTTTTTGCGCTATAAACAAAGAAAAGAGCGACAGTTCTGAAAAAAATAAATAATAATTTAGGTATAATGATTGGTTTGCGCAAATGTTATCTCGTCTACAAACTAGGGGATAGGTTTGTGGCATTTTTATTTTTACTAGTAACGGCGGGAATTAGCGAATTTTAGCGGGATGGCGGCAGACAGATCGGACACCTAACTGACACTTTTGAGGGGACCAGTGACATTACTACAGTAATCAGTGCTAGAAATTTGCGCTGTTACTGTACTAATGACACTTGCAGAGAAGTGGTTAACACTATGGGGCGATCAAAGGATTAACTGTGTCCTAGGGGGTACTTTCTAACTGTGGGGGATGGACTCACTGGATGAACATCCCCACAGTTAGAAAGCATCCCCTAGGGACACAATTAACCCTTTGATCGCGCCTGTGTTCCTAAATAACAGGAACACAAGATCCCTGCTTTCATCTGTAACAGAACAGCGGTCTGCCTTGTTTACATAGGCAGACTGGCGTTCTGTCTTTCCGGGGAGCGGTGGCCGGCGGACATCACGTCCGCCAGACCCACTGATTAGCTCCCCCTCTGCCAATCAGTGCACGCACCCTCACTGGCTTTTGCACAAAATGACGTACAGGTACGTCGTTTCACACAATCGAGCTGACCTGCCGCAGTATATATGCGGCGGCTGGTCGGCAAGCGGTTAAAGGATAAGTTCACCTTTGGGAACATGTTCCCACTGCTGCAGCCTCTCCCTTGACCTGCTGCCTCTAGTGCCAGCGAGCAGGGGAATTTCTCCCTGAACTCGCTGTCACAATTTTAAAAAAAAATGTAGTGCAGTGCTCCGCCCACCCTGGCTCGTCACGAGGTGCGAGAAGACAGCTTACACTGATAGTCTGCAAGAGCCCTGCATTGCCCCCACCATCTGCTGATTGTGGGTACAATGCTTTGCAGACTCCTAGTAAAAAAATAAAATAAAATAAGTGCACTTTTTTTTTCTACCAAAAAAAAAAGATGTGCAATTATTATTTTTATTATTATTATTATTATTATTATTATTATTATTATTATTATTTTTTTGTTTTTTTTGTTTACAAGGGTGAACTTATCCTTTAAGACACTAACACATTTGTTAAATATTCTAACACATGTACATGTTTGAACTATTTAGCCATCAAACAAATTGAATCCAATTTGTTTTGGATAAAACTGTGGTTCTCTGTCTGCCAGCAGCTCCATTTACACATCCACAGCCTGGCCAATGGATCACATAGCACCATGATGCTGTGATGCAAAGCATGCAGCATATAAAAAGCCCCTTCAGCTGTATGGTATGGTTTAGGTGGGTGGTTAAAACCATGCATCAACCACATCTTTCTTTTTGATGATAAAGGTGCTTAAAATCCCCCACAACATTACATATTTTCTAAAGCAGAGGCCCTGTAGAATAAAAGGATAGTTGCATTTTATTTATGTTGCATGATATTTGCACAGCTGTTTATTAAATCTTTATTTTCAGGAAAAAATAAAGTAATGTAAATCTTAGTGCACACAAACACAATATAATCCCCATTTTTTTTTTTCATTTGCTTTTTTAAATATTTATGCAAAATAAAAATGAGGTAATTAGAGCAACCTTTTTCGGCTGGGCTTCTGCTGCTGGCTAAGGAAGGCTGGTTAACTGACTGAGAAGCTAACTGGTTTCTCTGCCTCCAAGCTAAACTGCACAGCGGGGGCTGGATTGGAGCGGCAGTGGACAGAGCCGTGGACAAGAGAAGGCAACTTCCTGAGTTAACCACCTCGCCTCCTTGAACTTTGCAGGACTCTGTAAACAAGCATTTCTCATTGTCAGACACAGCTTTCTTCTTGATCTTGACTGCAGGGTTTATAGTGCCACCTACAGGTGTAGGACACTAGGTAGAAAAAGAACTTGGCACTTATGGTCAGGCCTAGCTGGTATAAACTCCCTCTTTGCTTTAGGCAAGCCAATTATTTCTCTCTGGTATTTCAGGAGTTGGGACCTGTGGTTCTGAAGCCTTTTTTCCTTCTTCTTTTCCTGTGACTTCTGTCCTGTGCAGATCTTCTATCAACAGCTGGGCCGGGAAATGGGTTGAATAATCTAGATCCAGTGGTCACCCTACTCTGGCCAATGAGCGCATGCAGACATTTAGCTATACACTGGGTTGGCTGTGATGAGCCCCATCCTGAACTGGGTCAGCCAGTGAGTTAAATGTTTTGCATGCACAAATGAATGGGCACCTGACGTCTGTGTCACCCTGGCCAACAGACCCCTACCTTCCCCTGTGCCCTCATGAAGGTGGTCCCCTTAGACACACTTTTAGCAGTCCTCAAGTCCTTTGACTGCCGGACAGAGGTGACATTCAGTTGCAAGGTGAGCTGAAACGCCTCACTTTCGATGATGAGCCTCAGTCTTTTTTGCAGCACAAGATAAGGTACTGTAACCGCAATATTTGTCTCCATGCGGAAATGCTAACAATTGAGGATTTCTTATTAAGTGCTGTGGAGGTGTCTGTTCTATTTGGTATGCACAAGCTGAATCGTTCTGATAAGTTTTTACCTTTTTAACCTGCCTATTTTTGATACATTTTGTTTACTAAGCATAGGAATGTCCAAGTGTCCCTTTGTGGTCCCGAAACGCTTCTTGGTATGTTACCCCTTGAGGAGCCCCTCAAGAAGAAGCGCACTTCCCCTCCTGTCATGGACTCTCCCACCTCTCTGTTGAATAGGGCAGCCTCCATACCAGTGGAGGAGGCCCCCTCCTTTAGGGATCTTGCTGGCAAAAAGACAGAAGCTGTCTCCTACACCATGTTTACTGTTGCTGGCTTGGCGTTCTGTCTGGTTTTGGCCACAGCTATTGTATCCCAGACACATACTGTACTGAGTGGGCTAAGATCTTGCACGATGGTTTTGGTAAGGGACAGGTGTCCTTGGCCTATGTGGAACTGGCAGACTGACTGGTTCATGGCTTAAGTATGTTTGTAATGCATTTTAAATGCAACTCCATTGCTCTCTAAGCGTTTCATCTCGGCGTGTTTCGGAGAGTGCTGTGGCTCAAGTGTTGGTTCTGCAGACCAGATGTCAAACATGGCCCTGTTTATCCTGCATGTGATGTGTATTTTTTAAATGGTATACTTTCTCTGAAGCATAATTGCATGCTTTTGGTAAAACAAACTTGTAGAATTGCAATTTAACAATGAAAGGAGTGATGTATACATATATTTAAAATCATAAAGTTTTTTGACTCTTTGCTGCAGTTTTTTTTAAAAGTGTGTGTGTGTGTGTATGTATGTATGGTATGTATGTATGTATGTATGTGACTGTGTCCCAATTGTCATCAGTCGGACTGCCTGCGTGGGGATGCATGTAATACCTGTGCTGGTAAACATGACCCTTTAGTAACCTATTTGCATTTGATCTGGAGGCTAGCAAAACAGACGATTGTTCATCTGATAATCTCATTGTGTGTACTAGGCTTAAAAGACCCCAGATTTCTCAATAAAGAGGGCCTGTCACAACCAATGCTATCACAAGGGATATTTGTGATGAATGTCAGAGCGAGAGCAATAATTCCAGCACCAGACCTCCTGTGTAATTCTAAACTGGTAATCTGTAAGGGCTTCAAGCATTGCCTATGGAAATTTTTAGGTACTGTAATTTGGTGCTCTTCCACCAGCGTAGGAAATTTTTAAAGCATGACATATTGGGCATCTATTTACCCAGCATGACATCTTTAATTTTTTACCAAAAAAATTGGGTATTATGGTCACTAAAATTCATTAAAGTGTATTTTTTTTTATTTCCAAAAAAATTGAGTTTCAGAAACTGCTGTGCAAGTATCGTGTAATAAAAAAATTGCAACACCCACCATTTTATTCTCTAGAACCTCTGCCAAAAATATATACTCTATATAATGATTGGGGGATTCCAGTATTTTTCTAGCAAAAAAAAATATTTTTACATGTAGAGTGAGAGAAATGTCAGAATTGGCCTGGGTGTAATCTGTGAGCTCTACAATGCTGAAGTCAATCAAGTCAACTTCCTGTAAAGTGTACCATTGGACTTGGAAGGCATTCTGTAGGTTGTGTAAGTCAAAGGGCTTTCACCCCATTAGATTCTTTGTGGCACCGACCCTCCCCTTTCTGCAGCCAGGTGTGGACCACTGTCTGTCCGGCTATAGATGGTTCGCATCTCAGCCGGTTCAGTAGGGACCGGCCGAGTTTCAAACCATGTATGGGAAGGCTGATTGTACCCAAGTCAATCCATCGATCAATTAGGGTATAACCAGCATATCAGATTTTTAGGATGCGATTATTGCAAGTGGCTATAGCTGCTAACAATATTCATTGTGTTATCCTGGGACAGCTCCCTGCACCCCCCTTGCTGGGAGAAGACAATAGTTCAGTTGGAGGGATTTGTTGATTTTCTGACTTTCAGTCAGTGTTGATGGGGAAATCTTGGAATTTTGTTTTTCTTTTCTGCAACTCGTGATTGTAGGAAAGAAAATAGCATTGTTTATGGTCTGCCTTAGTGCCATCAAGGCTCAGGTCTCTGTCAGCCATCCTATTCAAGAGATCACTGGTGTCCCACACTATCATTGAGACCTTTGTTCCTTTTTCCTATCTCTTCCAGATCCACAAGGTGGATTACCTTATGATCATCGCCATGGCTAGACATGTCTCCAAATGAATGGGACTTAGCCCTTCCTTCCAAGGGTAGTCTTGGTCTCCAAACCAGGACATTGTCTTGCCATCCCTGTTTGTGACTTCAGTTCCCCATAAGGATACATCCCTTCATTATCTTTCATCACCAAATCCTTATTTGTCATCCTGGATGGGCCCCAAAGGGTACTGCTTCTGGCTCTACCTTTTCCAAGTGGATCCATCAGAATATTGTTCAAGCAGGTGGTCTAAATGATAGGGCTCTCCCCACTCCTGTAAAAGCTTTCTCCACTATGTCTTTTAAGCATCATGCTTCTTGTACTCAGGTCTGTCCTAAGTCTGCCACCTGTTTGCTATTCACACATTTTCTAAGTGTTACCAGGTGTATGTCTCCGCCTTTTACCATTACCAGCTTTGAACACAAAATGTTGCAGGTGGTTATGTGTGTTGCCCACAGTTCTGGTTTTTGTTCAGCCTTTTAGCCTGTGTTGATAGCCCTCTGTTTTTGACTGATTTAGGACCTCCCAGTTATGTAAAGAATCCTATATACCTCAATGGACAATAGAGAACATAGGATTTTTGTACCAACCGCAAAATCCCTTTTTCTCAGAGCCAATTAAAGGTCGGAAGTTGGCGCCACCTTGCACTGCCCCAGCCCAGGAGGCTTGGGAACTGCATATGTGCAGTTCTGAAGCCTTTTTTTTTTTTTTTTTTAACGGCAGCAGTTGCTCTTCCCGGACATTTATGAACAGTGTAAAAATTGGCCGATGTTTACAAACTGTAAATTTACAGGTGGTTGGCAACCCTGGTTCCTATAGATAGAATGATGAAATGAGTGCAAACATGAAGGGACAGTAAGTGTGTTATTAACAGCATTACCCAATGAAAATAAAGAAAAAGCCTAAAAACTGAATTTTTTTTTTTTTTTGCATTAACCACATCTAAGGACTGGTAAGCTACGATATATTATGTTTTTGGGTTTAGAGGCGCTTTAAAGCGGAGTTCCGGGCACAAAATCGACCTTTTTTTTTTTTTTGTGCCCATCCGCTTGGTCTCCTTCATCTGAAAAGGAATCGGATAGTTAGGTTTTTTTTTTTTTTTTTTTTTACTTATCTTGTAATTGTAGAAAGAAATACTCACCTTTCGTCACTTCCTCCCTCTGTGGCCGCGGGCCGCGCCATCACTTCAAGTTTGCAATGATTCCTGGGAGCTGAACGTCATCGCTCCCAGGAATCAATGCGACGCCACCGGCCCCGCTTGTCACTTCCGGGCGACACCGCATTCCCTGCTAAACAGCTTCTGGGCACACCGGAAAGTGACGAGAGGAGCCGGTGAAGGCGCATCCCGTGAAGACGCGGAAGAGGACACAGAAGAGGATCGCGATGGGTTCAGCTGCCCACAACAGAGATGGCAACGCTGGAGAAGAAATTTTAAAAGTTAGTATTTCTTCTTGCAGGTAAGTGCCAACCGGGACAGATCAGAGGCTAGCCATTGTGGAATGTACTAGCCCTGACTGTCCCGGGGGTATGTTTATTGAAATTTTGTTTTTGTGCCCGGAATTCCGCTTTAAGTTTAAAAACATTTCACTTTTATGGTATGCATAGCAGATTTACCCACTTCCACCAGATGGAGCTCTAGGCATACATAAAGACTGTAAAATATAAAAGAATGCGTGCAGTACAGTGCAATGAACCTGGAATTGGTTGTAAGATTTTCCCTGTAATGCATCATAAAAAAATGTAGATATGTTGTTTTGCAGACTCTTTAGAACCAGGGCAAAAAAGGGGACAGGTTATAGAATTTTCCAATGCTTTGCACAGCAGGCTGGAAGGTTAGAAGTAAAAATAAGGAAAATATAAAAAATATAAAATAAGAAAAATACACTCCAATACACGTTAAAATGTATTACAGCACAAAGAATTGCGAATTTTGTGGGTTACCTCTGAGCTAACTTAATCAAAAACTAGTGTATGCAAAATAAAATCACCATTTTTTTTTGTTTTAGCAGTTTATTTTTTTTCATGACCTATATGTAGTTTGTTACCTTTTTTACATCTTTTTTTTATGGGAGCCATGATTAGAAACTCAGAAAGGTAATTTATGTAAAATTCTAGGAGCAGCCATGGCTACCTTGGTTTAAAAAAAGGCACAGGCCTTCAGAGATGCTGACTTTACATAGTGAGACACTGGCTTTCAATCAGTATACAGGATTGTAGACGCTTAAAAACATAAATACATACTATTTACAGAAGGCAAGACTAAATAGTGTCTTTTTAGTCTCTTTCCAAGAAAATACAACTGTTGTAACCCTCAGACTTGTGAGCAGACCTTTAAGGCCTCATGCAACCTGCTGCTCCTAAACTCACGTTTAGGACCGGTTTACACTGGTGCGACATGCGCTCTGGCTTTGGGAGCACATGTAGCTTCACAAGTCGCCCCCATAAGGGGAAATTGAACCGTTCTAAAAGGAGGAATTTCAGTTGCTCAGACTTAGAAAAAGGTTCCTGCACTACTTTTGGGCCGATTTTTGACACTACTTGCATTGACTTCTGTTAAAAAGGTCATATGCAAGTCGTGCCGAAGTCACGCTGGAATGTCGGCTTCAAAGTTGCGGCAGTGTGAACCGGGCCTTAGGAGCTTTGGTGTTTGTTTGGGTTTTTTTTGCCAAAACCCCTGAACTGGACTCAATAAAAGCTTATGTGTCCATGCACACATAGGCTTTTACCAGAGTTTAGGAGCAGTAGAGTTAAGATGCAGTCAACGCTCCTCTCCTGGACGCAGAAGAATCTTTCAGTGTTTAGCACTTCAGCATTTATTAATTTCAATGCCCAGAATATATAAAAATTCTACCCAATGTAATAAACAAACTCCCAAACACCAAATACTGCTAAACTCACCTAAACTGGTTAGAAAAAATTCAGCTATACTGCACTGTTATTGGAATTATGTGGGATATCCAGTGTTTATCTCTGTCCTTTGTCCTTTTGTTTTTAAAAAATATCGAAAATCAACAAAAGTTGTCAAATATAAAAATGCAGCTTAGGTGAGTTTTTTAACACTGATTTTCTCCTGTTAGGAGAAATAGCATTTACAATAAACCAGTGTGCATAAATACTTATGTGGAGCTGAAACAGATTCGGGACCCCATTGCAAGGGTACATTTTGGCTAATTTGTGGGGTTCAGCTTTAAGATAGGGCTGATATACATGGCCTTTAGTTTGCATCTGAACAAGCAATTCAGAACAGTGTGGTGCAACTGCTTGAGCAACAGAAATAGAAATCATAGCATCTCCAATGCAAAGGAAAGCGTTCCAAAGCACCTAAAAGCATACCACATTTGACTGGAGAATTATGCCTATGTTTATGAGCACTAAAAATGGTAACTGTTATATGCCAGTCCATCCACTCACAGAAGTTTAGGATGCAAAAATGGAAAATGAAATGATATTTGCCCTAATTTTCCTTTTCTGATGAGCTCCATCGTCAGGAAAGGAAAATGATAGTAAGTATCTGTCATTCAATTTTCTGTTTTCCCTGATGGCTCCATGTCAGCACAGATAAGAACTTACTAGCCACAAAGGGGAGGGATAATGCTACACACTCCCTAATTCTGGCTAAAAGCAGAAGCCAGGATACCTCTGCCAAACTCAACTGTTGTTAAAGCAGCTTCTATACAGTAATGAGCCATGAACATGTATATTGATGCCCATGTAGCTGCCTAGCAGATTGTTTCTGGGAAAACTCAGCCTGTTGCTGCTCACAGGGCCAAAAAACTTCTTGTCAAGAGTGCTGTGATCCCCTGGCACAGATAACCTTCTCCTTGTTGGCGGAGGAGATGAGCTTTATCAGGCAACAATCCTGTTGGAAACCATAACATTTTTACATGCTCCACCTGGAAAAAGAAACAGGTGCTACGACTTCCTTATGCAAGATGTTGTCTCAATGTAACATTTTAAAGCTTGATCTATAGCCAATGGGCTAACATCATGAGTACTCCCCAAGAGGAACGTAGAAAGGACAACTTCTTGTGGGATATGGAATCTGAGACACACATGTTATGCACAAATCATCGACATGACTACCACCCTGTCTGGGAAGAATGTGAGAAAGGGTTCTTTAACCACTTTTGCCCCAGAGGATTTGGCTGCTCAATGACCAGGCCCTATTTTGCGATTCGGCACTGCGTGACTTTAACAGACAATTGCGCGGTCGTGCGACGCTGTATCCAAACGAAATTGATGTCCTTTTTTTTCCCCCACAAACAGAGCTTTCTTTTTGATCACCTGTGCGATTGTTATTTTTTGCACTATAAACAAAAAAAGAGTGACAATTTTGAAAAGATATTTTTCAAATTTTTTTATATGAAATTCTCAAAAAAAAATTTAAAAATCAAAATTGTTTAACATTTTAGGCCAATTTGTTTTCTGCTACATATTTTTGTTAAAGGAAAAAAAAAAATCGCAAAAAAGCGTATTTTGATTGGTTTGCGCTAAAGTTATTGCGTTTACTAACTACAGAAAAGATTTGTGTCATTTTTATTGTTTGTTTCTTTTACTAGTAATGGCGGCATTCTGCGATTTTTTTTTTTTTTTTTTTTTTTTTTTTTTTTTTTTTTTTTTTTTGCGGGACTGCTACATTGCAGCGGACAGATCGGACCCCTAACTGACATTTTTGACACTTTTGGGGGTACCAGTGACATTTCTACAGTAATCAGTGCTAAAAATATGCACTGTTACTATAAAAATACACTGGCAGGGAAGGGGTTAACTGTACTGTTGATCAAGGGGTTAAATGTGTCCCTAGGGGAGTAATTCTAACTGTCAGGGGGTGTGGCTTGTGAAGTAATAAGAGACATGAAATCCTATACAGGGAGTGCAGAATTATTAGGCAAATTAGTATTTTGACCACATCATCCTCTTTATGCATGTTGTCTTACTCCAAGCTGTATAGGCTCGAAAGCCTACTACCAATTAAGCATATTAGGTGATGTGCATCTCTGTAATGAGAAGGGGTGTGGTCTAATGACATCAACACCCTATATCAGGTGTGCATAATTATTAGGCAACTTCCTTTCCTTGGGCAAAATGGGTCAAAAGAAGGACTTGACAGGCTCAGAAAAGTCACAAATAGTGAGATATCTTGCAGAGGGATGCAGCACTCTTAAAATTGCAAAGCTTCTAAAGCGTGATCATCGAACAATCAAGCATTTCATTCAAAATAGTCAACAGGGTCGCAAGCAGCGTGTGGAAAAACCAAGGCGCAAAATAACAGCCCATGAACTGAGAAAAGTCAAGCGTGCAGCTGCCAAGATGCCACTTGCCACCAGTTTGGCCATATTTCAGAGCTGCAACATCACTGGAGTGCAAAAAAAAAGCACAAGGTGTGCAATACTCAGAGACATGGCCAAGGTAAGAGGCTGAAAGACGACCACCACTGAACAAGACACACAAGCTGAAACGTCAAGACTGGGCCAAGAAATATATCAAGACTGATTTTTCAAAGGTTTTATGGACTGATGAAATGAGAGTGAGTCTTGATGGGCCAGATGGATGGGCCCGTGGCTGGATTGGTAAAGGGCAGAGAGCTCCAGTCCGACTCAGACGCCAGCAAGGTGGAGGTGGAGTACTGGTTTGGGCTGGTATCATCAAAGATGAGCTTGTGGGGCCTTTTCGGGTTGAGGATGGAGTCAAGCTCAACTCCCAGTCCTACTGCCAGTTTCTGGAAGACACCTTCTTCAAGCAGTGGTACAGGAAGAAGTCTGCATCCTTCAAGAAAAACATGATTTCCATGCAGGACAATGCTCCATCACAGGCGTCCAAGTACTCCACAGCGTGGCTGGCAAGAAAGGGTATAAAAAGCTAATGACATGGCCTCCTTGTTCACCTGATCTGAACCCCATTGAGAACCTGTGGTCCATCATCAAATGTGAGATTTACAAGGAGGGAAAACAGTACACCTCTCTGAACAGTGTCTGGAAGGCTGTGGTTGCTGCTGCACGCAATGTTGATGGTGAACAGATCAAAACACTGACAGAATCCATGGATGGGCAGGCTTTTGAGTGTCCTTGCAAAGAAAGGTGGCTATATTGATCACAGATTTGTTTTTGTTTTGTTTTTGAATGTCAGAAATGTATATTTGTGAATGTTGAGATGTTATATTGGTTTCACTGGTAAAAATAAATAATTGAAATGGGTATACTGTATATTTGATTTTTGTTAAGTTGCCTAATAATTATGCACAGTAATAGTCACCTGCACACACAGATATCCCCCTAAAATAGCTAAAACTAAAAACAAACTAAAAACTACTTCCAAAAATAGTTAGCTTTGATATTAATGAGTTTTTTGGGTTCATTGAGAACATGGTGGTTGTTCAATAATAAAATTAATCCTCAAAAATACTCATTTGCCTAATAATTCTACACTCCCTGTAAAGCAGGATCACATAGCCTCTGTGATCACTTCAGGGAGAATGACAGATGGCAGTGTTTACATCAGCCTTCTGTCCTCTCTCTGCTGTGGGAGATTGCGAGTGGCGGGAGCTGCCCGGCGATGGCGCGCGCTCACCCCCTAGAGTCTCCCGAGCGAGCACGTGCCATCGTCACTACGTCACTTTGCCCAGGAGCGCTTGACTGCCGCAGTAAACGTGCGGTGGGCGGAAGTGGTTAAACCCCAAGGCCACCAATTCTGACACTCTTTTTGCTAATTGCCAAAGCAGCTTTTAGCGATAAGTACCATAGGGTGCAACATTGATTGGAGGCATCTAAAGCTAAAAAGTCCAACACCAGTGGGAGATCCCACCTCTGGAACAACAATCCCTTAGGTCACAACTGAAATTTCAGTTTGAAGAAATTTATATTTAAAGTGTTGGATGTTCATTGTATGCCGGTGCAGGCAGAGATAGCCAAAGTGTGGGCCCTTAGCATACTTATGCATAGTCCTAAATCAAACCCCAGCTGCAGAACTCAAGAACGTGAGAGACTTGTGAAGAGCCTGGTGAAAAAAAACTTGTTTAGTAGCAATCCTGTGAATGTGCATAGTTCCAACTCCAAAACCATCAACCACTGTGGATGAATTTAATTGAGTGGCAGTGCTTTGCTATTGTTGTACCTAGTCAGCTTCAAATGATGAAATTATCATGACACCAGTGATTTCCAAGTAGTATTAGGAAGTTCAGTAGTAGAGTATCAATGTTTTTAATCAAACTTCAAAACAATATAGATATTTTGATGATCCCAAAGATAGTAGTAAATCAACAAAAAGTGTATCAAGAATGTATGACTTCTAGAATGGCCAAGTCGTAGCCCTGAACCCAATCCCTCTGAAATGCTCTGGCATAGTTTAAATATGGACTTTCAATCAAAATAACCTGCAAGAACTGAAAAAGTGTTGTTAAAAGAAATGGGAGAAAATACTTTCCAAGCTCTGCGCAGTTGTGATCAGAAGCTTCAGAACACATTTGCTTGAGAATATTGCCAAAAAAAGATGTTTCACTAGTTAATGTGGAATAATGACAGTAGAAAATAAATAATATGATAAAGATAATAATAAAAAAAAGTAAAATAATAAGATACAAATAAATATTCTAAGGATTAGACCATGTTTTTCCCCCATAAATAGATCATATTTTGTTTTTATCCATGTTCATGGAAATCCAGAAAACAGTTTACATATTCTCTTTCAGCAGTATACACTTCTACTGATAGACATGTCTGCTTGTTGGAATAGATGAGATCAGATTAAACTGTATGTCATACACTGTAAAAAAAATGTATGCAGTGCTGAAAGGTAACAAATGTTTTAGTTTTGTATAAATTAAAGGCAGTTTATTAAATTTTGATTTTAAATCAGATAACCGTAATTTTTTAAATACACATCACATTTGAAACGTAAAAAACATATACAGTTGTCTTTCGGCTTATTGTGGAAGTGGAGTGGCACTGCACAGTCCTCTCTGCTTTTCCCTACCTGAGATGACTTATGGGCCATACACACTATAAGATTTTCTGAAGACTTTTTTTCCTTTAGATTTACCAAAACCAGATAATATGAGGTCAAACCTAAACACTTTCAATTTGTATGCAATCTGGCAGGCCCTTGCACTACATAGAAAAGGTAAATCTGAAGGAAAAAGTCTTCAGAAAATCTTATAGTGTGTATGGCCCTTTACAGTAACTCAGCTCTGGAAAAGCTAACAAGATCTGCAATCACCTATAAGCAGGGTGGACAAAAATCGATGATTAAAAAAAAAAATTCAGACCCCCCCCCCCCCCGAATCAGACTTTTTTAATTTCAACTGGATTTTTTTTTTTTTTTTTTGCTTTAAATCAGATTTTTTTTTTTTTTAAGTAAAAATCTATCTAAAGATTGTTTTCTATTTAGGGTACATTAATAATTTTGTTTATTCAGCATGAAATTGAGCTTAGTTATGTAGCATGAGGCTGTTATATTCTGCTATATTTACATTTTTGGTCAACTCATTCGATGAATTGAAGCTCTGCAAGCTTAGATAACACGCACTGCATTGATGCATTCACACAATTTCACACTAACTACCAGCAAGAATGAGTCCTTACATTTAAAGAGCACCTGTCATTTCAGATGCATCATGGCAATGCCTGTTAGCGGGCATCCTCTCACCTGCTGCCACCACGTCCCTCACCTTGTTGTGTCACTGCCGCATCACCAGCCATCGTGTTAAAGTGAATGGGACTATCATGAGTCAACAGCGGGTCAGGGGAGGAGCCGCTGTGGGACAGAGATCACAGTTACTCTTTAAAATTATGATTAATATTGAGTTGATTTAAATCAAGCCTTTTTACTAGTGATTTAAATCGACTTGATTTAAATCATAGCCACCCTGCTTTTAAATACTAATCTCTATCACTTTAATACTAATTTTCACACTGTAAATACCCAGATCTATCTGCTTTTTATGTAGGTCAACTGATATTCTGACTGTCTGTAGAATTTTTATTTTAAGATGACATTGGCCATCAAACTGTCATTATGTGATCCAAACATATTTGATGTGTGGAATCCGTGTAGCAAGCATTTCTCGAGAATGTCCTTAGACTTTTTTTTCCATAAAAATTTGAGGCTGAGAACTCTCCACAGAGCTAAATTCCATCATTTCTTTCATCACGCTAATATAGTGTTAAATGAAGGCATCATGGGATTTAATGTACTTTGAGCATCTACGTGTCTACTCTACAAGCATTTCATTTTTCATCACAGGAAACAGATTGAAGTGTTCTCTAACACAACAGTATAACTTCTGGCTCAATTGTTGGAGAGTTTCGTGTCCTCCATATCTAAAGGGGAATATAGTAAAAGGCAAAATCAGAATCTGACCCTAAATCTGATCGGGCTCAATGACAGATTTCCTTAGCTTTTGTCACTTTCTTCCTTATCTTTGTCTCAGGGGAGCATACCTTTTGTCATCAACTTTTCCAAGAAAGTTCTCAGTTGCTAACATGCTGATATTTTGCTTGATATGATCTTTTTATATGTTAGTCCACCTCTTCCTTTGGGGCAGAGTGCACTTATACAAACACTTCCATTCTTTTGTGTTTATCTTAAAACAGTTTTCCCCTATACAGTCAGACTGGGAAAAAGGGAAGTTATTATAGATTGCAGTAAAGCATTAGAAGTTATAGTCATTGTCTCAATATTATAACGGTTGTTTTCTTCCGTGTAATATATTATTGCTGGTGTGAAGAAACGGCTACTGCTGCTAGACAAAATATGCAGAGGGTATTTTTGAAAATGTTAAAAGTTTATTTTGTATTTCAAGAAATATGTTATATTGTTCTGAAAGCCTGGCTAATTTAAAGCCAGCAGCCCCACAATCATGATTTCTGTGCAGAACATGCATCCTTTAAAGTGGTAGTAAAGCCATGTTTTGAAAATTTTCTGAAAGACAGGATATTTTATGATAGAAGAGACCCTGTCAGTCTCTTTTGTCATAAAAGCTTCCGCCTGTCTGTCAGCCACCATGTACACTGAGTCGCGCATGCGCAGCTCAATGTACATCTACGCCCCCTGATGTGTGCCGCGGCGATGTGACTCCGGCGCGCATGTGCGGGAGTGACGTTTTTTACGGTCCAGCCATTCAATTGGCTGAAGACAGGGTATCCGGAAGGAAGACAGGTGAAGATGAAAGTGCCTGGGATGTGTCGAATCAATCACACCGCAGCACTGGAGGGCTTCTTCGACAGGTAAGTCTGCCATAATGTGCTAAATATGCTGTGCATATTATCTCCTACTCTATTAGCTTTTAGACGATCCCTGAAAACCCTCCTCTTCAGAGAAGCTTATCCTACCCCCACCTAACAACTATACTTCCATTTTCTCCATCAGCCCATTCCCCCATAGTTATTGCCTTTTCTTTCACTCGACCCTCCCTTCTAGATTGTAAGCTCTAACGAGCAGGGCCCTCTAATTCCTCCTGTATTGACTATTGTCTTCCATCACATTGTAAAACGCTACGCAAACTGTTGACGCTATATAAATCCTGTATAATAATAATATGCCTGTAGGGGTCCCTACAAAGAAAAAAAAAATTGACTTTACTACCTTTTTTAAAGCTCTTATGTCCAAAAGGATTGACCATATACTGTATATAGTGCATTTGTATGCAGAACATACCTTCAACAAAGTGTCAGAAAGTACATACAAGTGAACATGTAATAATGTTGCAACTTAAGGACTTTTTAAATTTGAATACTTAAACCATGCCAGTCATATGTGAGCTAGTCTACAAGTGGGGGGTCCCAAAAGAGAAAATAAGAGGCCGCTCTTTGCATTTGCATTGCACAGAGCAGGTAAGTATACTATGTTTATTATTTTAAGAAAAAAAAATATGCCTTTACAACTGTTTTTTAAGTATCTTTTCAAACAATATGAAATATAGAATAAAGTGAACACTAAATTAACAATATTCTTTTTGTAGCTAACACTGATTAAAGTAGAAAAACATAATTTTTTTTGTTTCTGTTATTTTTGTGTCTATGGATTGCATAAAACCTAAAATAATTTTTTAAACAATATCAACAAAAAAAAAAAGCCTTTTTTGTCCTAAAAAATATATATGTATCACTTTGCTATCCTAAGCACTGACAAGGGTATTGCCGAATAAACAAGTGTATAGTATAAATGGAAAAACTGAGCTGGTCCGGGTGCCAGAACTGAACTGGTTAAAAATAAGATTAACGTATCAAAGCAAGACTAGGGGCCTACAGCTTGTGCAATTAAGCTGTATAATTAGGTAAACACTGATTATTTTCTGATGAAAACCACTAATAAGTTTGTCACTAAAAACCAATGTCTCCTATTTTTTAGCAGTTAACTTGTAATGTGGATCCTTGAATTCATCCTTTGTTAGTTAATCAAGCTAATCAGGTTGTTTGATTCCATAAACTACTTAATAAAAATAGCTTGTTCCTTTTAAAAGCAACTAAGTAGTGTTTGTATGTTGGGTATAAAGCTCCTTCTGTCTTATGGACCAGGAATGTAGACAAGTTCTACAGCAGTTTAAGTCTAAAATGAATGTTTCTAGAAGGTATACATAAACCACTATCGTGCAGGATGTCATTAAAACCAGCATGAGAAATATTTTTATTGTGTGAATGCTTTCACTCATTTGGGCTTTTTTCAATCGCATATCCTAATAAGTGTCAGACAGAGACCTTCTTTACTCTTGTGTACCATCCTTGTTAAGTGTAATGGGAGATTCATTAGTCTCCATTAAAGCTTGGGAATACTTATTTGTGTTATGCCAATTAGCCTTCGTTTAACATTTAAACAAATATCCGTGGCACTTTCATACTTTGTGTTGCTGATGATGCACAGCTGGGGACCATTTTTACATTCATGACAGGTTAGCTTTTAGTTGCTGACAGATTAGCTACACTAGTTGTCCTTGTATTCTTGTCAAGTTACAGTAATAACATTAAAAAAGAAAAACACCAACCATAACCTCCAAACCATCACTGTGAAAACCACAAATGTTCCTTTTGATTGGACTACTTATTTTTAATCAAGGTTGCCTCACATAACCAATTGACCCCATTATAAAAAGTAAATATTTCCAGGTTTTCAAGTATTCACTTTTACTTGTTTGTTCATCTTTTTTAATATATGTGACTTATATTTTTCAGTTACTAGACAGATTAGCAATTATCAAACATTTTGGGGTTGATGTGCTAAAGGAATTGTGACAGTTCGAGGCCCTGCCACGGTGTGTGTATAGGGGAAAGTGACACTGGGTTCACAGTAATGCAGTGTGGGGCTTTGGAGTATTGTCTGAGCAGAGAAGACTGGGGTTTTCGTTTTCTCAGGATCTTGTAATCCTGGATTAGGGTCCGCAGTCTGAAGCCTTGGCTGGGGCGAAGCCTTCTCTCTTGTGTCCAAGTCTTATTGGAGACCTGCAGGCTGTGTGAGAGTGCAGGTATGCATCCTCTTTATAAGTAAGTACCTGGCCATAGTGCAAGGTTGCCGTCAGGAGGCAAGTGTGTGCTCTATCCAGAAGTAACAGAAAAAAGAAACGGCACAGAAAAAACACACTGGGATCACAAGGCAGCAATATTAAAACAATCAAAAAAAGGAAGTCCTTGTATAATACATCATGTAAAGGAGTCCATAGGAATAATATTGCAACACTTGTGGCAGCTTTGCTTAGAGTGAAGCAACTCTCTAGAACAGCCTTTTTCAACCAGGGTGCCCAGGCACCCTGGGGTGCCTTGAGGTTTCTTCAGGGGTGCCTTGGCAAAATGCCTAAAAATTGTGTACAAGCTGGCATGTGAATTAACCTTGCCTTTTTAGTTACACTAAATCACAGGTTTTCATTGTGCAACATTACAACCTTTTAGCTACCAGTGTCCTAATGACCAATGGTATCATCAGTTGATAAGGAGGATGCCAGACACCTGCATAGCATCCTTGTTTGACCCTACCCTGTCCCTCTCCATCAACGTTGGAGTCACATTAGCATGAGTGATGGAGAAAAACTGAGGGAGAAGAGAAACATTGGAATACTAGTCAGAACCAGTTTGCAAAACTATTTTCTTTGGAAGAATAAATCACCTCTAACATTGGATGTCCTACTTGGACATGTTGATGTTGCTGCATTATGTAAAACCTATTGAAACAGCTTTTAGATTTTAGAATGTGGTGCCTCGAGATGGTCCATCATTTTTAAAGGGTGCCTCGATATTGTCCATTATTTTTACAGGGTGACTCAAGATTGTCCATTTTTAAAGGGTGCCTCGATATTGTCCATCATTTTTACAGGGTGTCTCGAGATTGTCCATCATTTTTAAAGGGTGCCTTGGCTGAAGTAAGGTTGAGAAACACTGCTCTAGAAGACAAAGCAAAAGAACAGCAAGGTTCGCCAGACTAAATGTAGCAGTGAGTTCAAAGGGGGTTTAATAAACAACAGCCAAATGGCTACTTATATCAATCAAAGATCAACAGGCATGTGTTAGGTTGATACTCCAAAGACGAAAATAGTGATGCTGAGCACCCTGCTCCTGCACTCAGAACTAGGTCCTCAGGCTGCCTCTATCACGGAACTCTCACTTGGCATCCACTATGGCTAAGCTTTACTGCCCTCTACGACCGGGGTGGTCAACCAAACACTGCAAATAAAAACGCGTTTCGAGGCCGTGCCTCTTCCTCAGAGCCTGAGTAAGAGGCACAGCCTCAAAACGCGTCAGACCTCCGTCTTCGACTCCGACTTTTATAAAGATGCTGCTCTATGGAATTGAAATGCTGGATTATTACGCATGTTTGTGAGTAGCTGATTTTAAAATTTATGGCGCACCTTGCTGTTCCTTTGCTTTTCCATCCAGAAGTAAGTTGTAGTCCCATTAGGAGAGGTGCTCTACTCCACTGACAGCACTCCATGTTGAAGTAGAGATTCCTTACCCACATGACTGAAAGAGTCGAGACAGCTAAATGAATCTGAAGAACTGGGAGAGCTGAGGCAACCAGGTGAGTCCAGGCGACTGAAGTCTTGGAGGAGTGAGAGAACCTAGTGGTGTCATCAAATATCTTACTGAGGGTTCAGGGAGTGGGCCTGTTCAGCAGGGGGGCTGTAACTACAGGCTGAGAGAGGCAGAAAAGCCCAGGGGACTAGGAAAGTGCGGTGAGAGAGTCTGAGGGACCAGGGAAAAGAGCAGTGGTGCTGCTAAAGAGGGAGCAAGGTGGCTCAGCATTTTTTGTTACCTGTTTTGCTGTGTAAACCTAAGACCCCTGCATGGGAAATCCTGTCATAAAGGACTTTGCTTTACCTTTGTTTTGTTTAATATAAGTGGGCTGGTAAGCCCTGAACCATATTTCGGACTGACGTGAACTCCCTAAAAAGTGCTGCGTATAGAGGTTGTTCACTTTCCAGAGTGAATGTTCATAAACAAAGTGAATCTGTGCTCATTTTGATTACCAAATCATGTGCAAGGGACAGCAAAAAGTATGGAATTGGTTGACTTAAGTGAATACAGGCTTATCTTTCTGTATTCAGACAGATTGTATGACCATATCTGAATGTCTGTGGCCTCCTTTGGTAGATTGCTTTTTGGGTGGGTGGAGGGTTGTAAAAAAAAGGTGCACAAGGATCCCCTGGGTGTACAATATTATATAGGATATTGGTGTAGCTTGTTAAATGGGCCCATACTAAATGCACTGCACAATGTTCATAAAGACCATTTGCTATTCATTTCCTTTCTGTTTTGAAGTATGTTATTTTAATGTACTCAGAATACTGAGATTACAAGAGAGAGTTTAGTATTGCTGATTTTACTTTCTCTCTTGGACAGCGTGACTATATGCAGTACAATGCAGTGGACTTTACTTTACTCCTTTTACTCTATCTGTAAAGAGAAATTATTTTTGCAGAGAGTTGTTTGCACTTTATTGGCTCAAGCCATCGCAGTTGTTTATTGGTGTTTATTCCTTTTGTGTATCAAGGTCACTTAACTTTTTTCATTTAAGTATAGTTCTCTAGAGGCTAAATTACCAGAAATCTAAGCTTTCAACGCCCCCATCCCAACTGTACTAATACAAAGTGTTTTTTTTTTTTCTATTGTTGTGTCTACTTATTTAAGGTGATGAGGGAGCTGTCCAGTGGCAAAAGCAGAAAAACCTGAAAGAAGTTCTAACCGTTATGGCAGAGACCTGCGGAGTCTGCACATGTGCCAAATATAAATCTCCGCTTCCAAAAATAGCTGACTCTTCATCCCACAATTCATAGATGACATGCCAAATCAGTGGCAAGGCCATATTAAAGGAGAATAATGGCCAAAGCTTTTCTGGCCATACTTCTCCTATAGATCACAGGAGTGCAGTTCATTCTACACTCCTGTGATAGTTTTCAGCTGCGGGACGATGTCTGCTGTCAGCTGACATCACAGAGCCGTTCTAAGCTCTGAAAAGATCTCTACCATATGGCCGGGATCTGCCCAGAAACCTTGACCGACAGCTGGCATAGCCTCTCAGTAAACTGCCGAGAGCCAGCCCCTCCCAAACCCCTCAACAG
This sequence comes from Pelophylax lessonae, assembly GCF_965119305.1. Lineage (NCBI taxonomy): Eukaryota > Metazoa > Chordata > Amphibia > Anura > Ranidae > Pelophylax > Pelophylax lessonae. The sequence continues at coordinate 263,780,418 of NC_138770.1, read as the reverse complement.
CACACCGCTCCTGTGAGCACTGGAGGGGAGAGCAGAGAGCCACTGATTGACAGTCACAGCTCTCTGCTCTGAGTGGAGGGGGAGAACTGAGTGATTAGTGTTTAAAAATGAGTAGAAATATTTTTTGTTTAAAACCCTGAACTTCTCTTTTTAATTTTTTAAGTTGTATCTAAATGTAATCTACCATTTTACATAAGGCAGTTTGTTCTAGGGGTTATTTGTGTTTAACAGAAAACCTTTTACTGTATACAACAGAGTCTATTTCTCTATTCTTTGTTGCATAATATATTTTTGTTAATTTTTTTATTATATGCATAAAAAATGGTGGCATTTTTTTGACTGCTATTAACCTCCCTGGCGGTATGATTATGTCAGGAATTCTGTACCAAAAGTGGTACAATTTTTTTCATGGAAATTTGGCGTTATGTATTATAGGCCTACAATTCTTAGTAATTACTGACTTAAGCCTGACCAAAACAAGACTCTAGTAGACATCCCAGATGTGATAAATTTGAAACACAAACGCATGAATTATAATCTAATCAATAATATAATTTTATTATATAATATATAATATATATAATAAAATTATATTATTGATTAGATAATAATTCATGCGTTGTATATACAGTGCCTTGCGAAAGTATTCGGCCCCCTTGAACTTTACGACCTTTTGCCACATTTCAGGCTTTAAACCAAAAGATATAAAAATGTAATTTTTTGTGAAGAATTAACAACAAGTGGGACACAATCATGAAGTGGAATGAAATTTATTGGATATTTCAAACTTTTTTAACAAATAAAAAACTGAAAAATTGGGCGTGCAAAATTATTCAGCCCTCTTAAGTTAATACTTTGTAGCGCCACCTTTTGCTGTGATTACAGCTGTAAGTCGCTTGGGGTATGTCTCTATCAGTTTTGCACATCGAGAGACTGAAATTTTTGCCAATTTCTCCTTGCAAAACAGCTCGAGCTCAGTGAGGTTGGATGGAGAGCGTTTGTGAACAGCAGTTTTCAGTTCTTTCCACAGATTCTCGATTGGATTCAGGTCTGGACTTTGACTTGGACATTCTAACACCTGGATATGTTTATTTGTGAACCATTCCATTGTAGATTTTGCTTTATGTTTTGAATCATTGTCTTTTTGGAAGACAAATCTCCGTCCCAGTCTCAGGTCTTTTGCAGACTCCATCGGGTTTTCTTCCAGAATGGTCCTGTATTTGGCTCCATCCATCTTCCCATCAATTTTAACCATCTTCCCTGTCCCTACTGAAGAAAAGCAGGCCCAAACCATGATGCTGCCACCACCATGTTTGACATTGGGGATGGTGTGTTCAGGGTGATGAGCTGTGTTGCTTTTATGCCAAACATAACGTTTTGCATTGTTGCCAAAAAGTTTGATTTTGGTTTCATCTGACCAGAGCACCTTCTTCCCCATGTTTGGTGAGTCTCCCAGGTGGCTTGTGGCAAACTTTAGACGACACTTTTTATGGATATCTTTAAGAAATGGATTTCTTCTTGCCACTCTTCCATAAAGGCCAGATTTGGGCAGTATAAGACTGATTGTTGTCCTATGGACAGAGTCTCCCACCTCAGCTGTAGATCTCTGCAGTTCATCCAGAGTGATCATGGGCCTCTTGGCTGCATCTCTGATCAGTCTTCTCCTTGTATGAGCTGAAAGCTTAGAGGGATGGCCAGGTATTCGTAGATTTGCAGTGGTCTGATACTCCTTCCATTTCAATATTATCACTTGCACAGTGCTCCTTGGGATGTTTAAAGCTTGGGAAATCTTTTTGTATCCAAATCCGGTTTTAAACTTCTCCACAACAGTATCTCGGACCTGCCTGGTGTGTTCCTTGTTCTTCATGATGCTCTCTGCGCTTTAAACGGACCTCTGAGACTATCACAGTGCAGGTGCATTTATACGGAGACTTGATTACACACAGGTGGATTCTATTTATCATCATTAGTCATTTAGGTCAACATTGGATCATTCAGAGATCCTCACTGAACTTCTGGAAAGAGTTTGCTGCACTGAAAGTAAAGGGGCTGAATAATTTTGCACGCCCAATTTTTCAGTTTTTTATTTGTTAAAAAAGTTTGAAATATCCAATAAATTTCGTTCCACTTCATGATTGTGTCCCACTTGTTGTTGATTCTTCACAAAAAATTACAGTTTTATATCTTTATGTTTGAAGCCTGAAATGTGGCAAAAGATTGAAAAGTTCAAGAGGGCCGAATACTTTCGCAAGGCACTGTATATATATATATATATATATATATATATATATATATGTGTGTGTGTATATATATATATATATATATATATATATATATATATCTCTATATATATATATGTATGTATATGTGTGTGTGTGTGTATATATATATATATATATATATATATATGTGTGTGTAGATGTGTATATATATATATGTGTATTCGATGCGATTACGATTATTAGGGTCGCGATTCGATACGATTTGATTCCGCGATGCATCACGATGCATCACGATTACTGCCCAATGCCCATGCCCAGCCCACTGCCCAATGGTTTTCAAAACTTTATAAAAAAAAACAAACAATCAAGCAGTCACAAATAAAAGAATCCTTTTTATTTTCAGTTGCTTCAAAGGACACTTTCCTGGACCCTGTCATGGCCTGCAAGCCCTGCATACTTTAGTGCACTTGCACTGCAAACATATAGGAAGGTCTGAAAATGCAAACAGCATAGCAGAGACAGACAACAACACTAGTATTTTACTAGAAGTAACAGTAAAATTAGTAAAAAACTGTAGTAGTGCAGTTTACTGCTTCATAAAAGAAAATATTAATATAAGCCAGGCCTACCACCATTTAAAGTACAACTAAAGGCAAAACTTGGATAAAGTTTGGCCTATAGTTGTACTTTAAGGCAAGCCAAGATAGAAGAAGCCAGCCAGCCAGCCAGCCAGCCAGCCAGCCAAGCTAATATTCTTGTGAAAATGGTCATCATAAATTCCCACAAAACATTATATATAAATCCTTTTATGTGCATATGCATTGCAATAAATTCCAGGTGTGCCATAACCTGTCCTCTACAAAACAGAGCACTTCCTGACTAGTAGCAAAACATCAAGGGTGAACCTGGCAATAGTACACTGCTGCATAACTTCCATGTTCACCGTGATGTTTGTTTCCCTCTGCAACTGCCAGTCAACTCAAGTGAGTTGATGGATTGGCTGCTAGAGGGGAGTTACACAAATATAAGCTTTAAGCTTATCAATTCACTTATGTCACTTTTATGTCACTTACTTTACAGAAAACGTTACCTGTCCTGCAGACAGTCTCTGTCTCTACCACGATTAAACCCAACTGAAGCCAAGCCAAAGCCACCATTAGAGGAAGGAAAACCCTTGACAGAGTAAATCATCAACTAAAGCTTAAACCTTGAGTAAATCTTCATGGGATCACAAAAAAACACACAACACGATTGTCTGCATCAGAATCATGAGAACTGAAGAAAGGTTTGGCATTGCCACACTGGTACAACTCAAGGCATATAGGTTAGGTCAGGTTTGTGTGTATTTGTGATCCAGTAAAGATTTAATCAAGGTTTTACGCTTCAATGTATGATTGATTTAATCTTTCAAGGATGTCCTTTCCTGTACCGTGGCTGCCTGGCTTGCCTTCAGTTGTCTAGATACACTTTTACCTTTAGTATTTGTTTGGTTGAGGGAACCCCCTACACTTGCTATTGCTACAGAGTACAACAGACCAGCAGACAGACATGCGTTGCAATAATTTCCAGGTGTGTGCCATAACCTGTCCTCTACAAAACAGAGCACTTCCTGACTAGTAGAAAATATCAAAGGTGAACCTGGCAATAGTGCACTGCTGCATAACTTCCATGTTCACCGTGATGTTTGTTTCCCCCTGCAACTGCCAGTCAACTCAAGTGAAGTGAGTTGATGGCTGCTAGAGGGGAGTTATACAAATATAAGCTTAAGCTTAAATAATTATCAATTCACTTATGTGAATGGACCATTTTTGAAAACAAGCCATTCTCCATCTCTCCAGTGCCAGAAAAGCTGTAAAAAATATAAAATGTTCCAGGTTCACTGCGATTGTGTTTGCCCCTGCCATTGCCAGTCAACTAAACACAGTGTGTGTGTGTGTGTGTGTGTGTGTGTGTGTGTGTGTGTGTGTGTGTGTGTGTGTGTCGTCACTCGTGACAACTCAAAAGCTTATACGCAGCCTCAGCATCAACTCAACACACACACACACACACTGTGTGTGTGTGTGTGTGTTGAGTTAATGCTAGAGCTGCGTTATAAGCTCTTGAGTTGTCACGACAGTCAGTCAGTCACGTTACAGAAAGAAAACTTTACCTGCACTGCACTGAGCAGCACTCTACCATGTCGATTACATCTGTAACTGAAACCAAGCTAGCCAACAAGCCACCATTAAAGGAAGGAAAATCCTTGAGAGAATAAATTGTAAACTGAAGCTTAACCTTGAGGAAATCCTATGGGGGTCACATTCACAAACTCACAAATATGGTATATTACACAAGAATCCACAATTGGTGTTTGTGATCCAATAAGATAAGATTTACTCGAGGTTAAGTTTCAAATGTACAAGTTATTTCTCTCAATGATTTTCCTTCCTATAATGCTGCACCGTGGCTGGCTTGGTGTCAGTTGTCTAGAAGAAAATACACTTTAATATTATTTATTTGGTTGAGGGTTAAATGAACCCCTAGTACTTGCCTAGACACTTTTAGTGTGAAGCAACGGAACGGATTATGGATTGGAAATGGACACATTGGACAGGACAATCTTCAAAAACAAACCATCAGTGCTATAAAGCTATAAAACAAGACTGGTGATGTGACTGACTGGTGACTGGCGGCAGACTGAATTAGTAATTACTAATTCATTAAAAACATGAATTAGTAATTATTTCAGTGCTTAGCATTTGGGAACGTAGAATTTTCTGTAAGAACACTAGATGATCCACATGCTCAGGTTTAAGACTGCTTCTTTTCGCTGTTATAACATCTCCTGCAGTAGAGAAAACCCGCTACTGCACATATGTGCACCATTTTTTTATCTCTCGATCTTTTTCTCCTTCTGCCATATTTACCACCATACTACCACGTATGTGACGGAGACGGATGACGTAAGTTGCCAAACTCTGTCAGTGTTTAAAAAAAAAAAAACTTGTAAACTAAGCCGCAACAAATCAACCAAGCAACATCTTTCATAAAATATGACTGTCTGTCTGTCTGTCAGACTCCCTTCCCTGCATGCACTGAGCCAAAACCCCTGGGGCCCCCCCTTACCCCACAGCTGCCTGTGACAGTGACACTGACAGAGACCCCCTTCCCCCCACAGCTGAGCTGACTGCAGCCTGACACACTGACAGAGACCTGGGTGGATGTCCCACACCTTCCCCAATCCCCCACAGCACTAACAAACACTATATATATATATATATATATATATATATGTGTGTGTGTGTGTATATATATATATGTGTATATACATACATACACATATATATATACATAATATAAATGTGTTATCTGTTTGTGTTTTGTGCAACGTTTGAATTTCCCTCCCAGTTCCGCTCCCATGCAGCATTGCTGCTGCAGGGAACGGAACTAGGAAGTCATCACACCGACGGACGAGCGATCATCGCTGGATCGCCAGGAGAAGGTAAGAGACAGCGCTGCACGCTCTGCACATCTACCCCGAGCGTGACTCGGGGATACCTATCCTAACCTAAAAAATCCACCCGAGTCACGCTCGGGGATACCGCCAGGGAGGTTAAAGCCCAACTTCTGTCAAAACTTTTTTTTTTTTTATACATTTTTGTACAGTGTAGAAGTGCTAGAACTTTTATCAGGTTTATATTTATGATCGGGGTTCCCATTGCAGAGATTTTCCCCTCACATTCTGTTGGGAGGAGGTGATGGTAAAACTCTTCATTGATGACAAGATAGCAGCAAAAAATGTTTTCAATAAAATAGGAAAAGCGTCAGAACCCCTGTCAAGTTAATACAGTCTTCTTGTCCCAGTGACGATGAGGACAACAAGTGAGATGAAATGCCCACAATGGGGTCTAACAAGGGGGTAGATTTACCAAGACTGGAGCACTCAGAATCCTGGTGCAGCTGTACATGGTAGCCAATCAGATTTTAACTTCAGCTTGTTCAATTAAGCTTTGGCAATAAAACCTGGAAGCTGACTTGTTTATATGCAGAGTTGCACCAAATTTTGCACTTTTCAGCTTTAGTAAATAACTCCCAAGGTGCCTATCAAAAATGAAGAACTTTGACAGCTACATTATCCAGGTGTGCTTTATTAGAAATAAAAACATCTTTAAAATCTATTTACCCTGTTCATATATTTTACTTGCACAACATCTGTTAGCATGATTTCTCAATATGTGGACTTTTTTTTCGTACATTATGGAATTATTAGAACATAAAAGGAATCAGATGATGGAATGTTTAAAGAATGGCTTCATAGCGTGTTTCTTTAGTGTGTGCAAGAATGTGAATAGAAGAGACAGTTGCAAAGTTATTTTTTTAATAATCAGTTTCATTCTTATCTTTCTTTTTCAGTCTTTATCTTTCTTTTTTGGGCAAGAACCAAATATACAGATGCATGACAGGTATGCTGAATACTTGATTATTTGAACTAAGATTGTTTAACAGTTAAAGGGTCTATCCAAAACTGATATCACAATTTTTGGTAGCTGCTGAAGAGTTGAACCATTTGATGGTTTCCTATATACAGTATCTCATGGATTACAGTGGCTAGAAATATAGTATTGAAATCCCATGTCTGAAAAATTGCTGCAGACATTACAAAGTGCTCCTACTTTCCCTTTTGGACTTTTATACCAATGCCAAGGGTTCTAGCAATCATCACATCCCATAAATCATGAAAATGCAAATCTGCCCCTGATGACAGCAGAAAAGTATAGGAAACTTACAGGAGTAATATTTCTCAAAATTATAGATGTATATCACACACTGTACATTACAATCCAAAGTTTACTTTACGCTGCTCAATCCAAAACATCAAGTTACATTTATTAAGATTTAAAGATAATCAAAACATATACAAGATATTTTAATGAACAAAAACCCCTATATACATGGACTTATCCATAGGGTATACATAGATGTAGTTCACTGGCAAAGGTTGTAAAACAAGCCCACCATATGTATAGTGAACAGATACATTATATAGATTATTACACCATAATTGAGAATGAAGACTGTGGAGTAGGGATGGGCTGTGTGTTCAAGTCGAACGTAAGTTCGCTGAACACAACAAACAAATGAGCGCTCCAGAATGCACTGCGCTCCTGCAGTGAATTGATTGCTGATGATTGCCCAAACCATGCACCTGACTTGTATGCTTTGGCCAATCACAGCACAATGTACTGTCTGAGCCATGATTGGCCAAAGGCAGGGTGCCTTTGTTCAATCATGGCTCAGGGGCTAAGTCCATGCCCCACACTGCGGTAGCTGTGTATAGTGTGTGACAATGGAGATTAGGCAGGTAGTTAGTGTATAGTGTGTTCAGTCAGTTTAGTGTACAGGCATACGACACTTTTAAAATGTATGGATATGTTGTAGTCCTGGGGGGGGGGGAGGGGTGAGCGAGCAATGGGTATGGGGTATATAGTCGAAAAAAATATTCTTCCGCTTCTTGGGAGGCATCCTGCCGAATGCCTTCTCTCTACCTTGACAGCACTTTTATAGGCCGGGTCCGGCTGGTGTCGTGATTGATGATGGGTTTTACATTGAGACACACTGTTTTTAAAATTTTTATGTTTTAATAAAGGACTTGTCAAAAACTGTTTCCTTTTGGTTCTTACTTTTTGACACTTTTTTTGGTGAATGGGTAGGGGTATGATGTACCTGATACCCATTCTCATAGGGGGGGCCAGGATCTTGGGGCCCCCATGTTAAAGGGTCCTTTAAGATTTAGATGAGCCCCCTGCCCGCAGACCCTGACAACCACAGCCCAGGGTTGTCAGAAAGAGGCCCTTGTCCCCATCAATATGGGAACAAGGTGCTTTGGGGTGGAGGGGCACCCCTGCCCCAAAGCACCTACTCCCCATGTTGAGGGCACATGGCCTGGTATAGTTCCCCTTTCCTGACTTGCCAGGCTGCATGCTCGGATAAGGGTCTGGTATGGGGGGGCCCTACGCCATTTTTTTTTACATTTTGGCATGGGGTTCCCCTTAAAATCCATACCAGACCCTAAAGGCTGGTATGGACTGGGGGAGGGAGACTTCACATCCTTTTTTTTCATTTCTTTATATCTGTATTGCCGGCAATACATTACAACAGCGAGCAAGTTTAAATTACATTTTTTCCTTTAGAAATGTCAATATTGCTGCAGCAGGCTCCATACATTGTACAGATGCGCCACTTTACAGGCACAGTAAGGGGTTCCCCAGGCATGATATTTAAAGGAATATTTCTCTTTTAATGTTTCACTTTAAGCATTATTAAGATCACTGCTCCTTTAAAAACTTTAAAAAATGTTTTGCATTGATACATGTCCCCCAGTGCAGTACCCGAGTCCTCATACACTTTTTATGGCAATAACTTTCATATAAGCCTTTAAAATGAGGACTTTCAATTTTTCATGTTCGTGTCCCATAGACTTTAATAGAGTTTGCATGATGGTGCGAACCGCACAGGGGGGTGTTCGACCCATCCCTACTGTGGAGGGGTTACGATTTCTCAACGCATTTCACAGACGTGCTTCTTCAGGAAGGGGCATTCTAACAAAAACAAATCAAAGAAACATACTGCGTATAAATCGCGTGTATATACAAATTATATGGTATGATGTGGCACGGAATTTCCTCCATGGCATGATATATTAAATATATACAGTAAAATCACAGACTCCCAATCAACTTGAAAAACTCAAAACAAATGTGTTAATTGCTTGTAGTAAAGTACAGATATCAGTGGAATATCTGAATACATATCCATGCGGATCACAAACTTAAAGTAGGATTATAGGCAAAAGTTTTTTTTTCCATTTTGGATAGAGCAGGGGGGAGGGTTATAACCCCGGCATATTTTTTTCCCCCATCTGTGTCTCATTGCGGAGATTTCACTTCCTGTCCATAGCTAAACAGAAAGGGAGAGGAAATCCCTGCAAATAAATTTCTTGGGGACCCCTTGGTCACCAGAACTAGTGTCCCTATGGGATGATTCCCCCTCTGTTACTTTTCCAGGGACAACCCAAAATTTTGGATTTTCTTTTACTTTCACTTTCGATGATAATAGTAAACAGGACAAATAGAGAGGGGGAATCTCCTAAACGGGTGCTCAGATAGTAGTAAAAACTGACAAGCATTCTAAACCCACTGCACTCTATTCAAAGCTAAAAAAAATTGACTTTAGTTATACTTTAAATACACCACCTGTTGGTTGTGCCCCCTTCCCTTTAATGAAGGTAGAATGCATGAAGGTAAAAAAAAAACTTCAGCCTTTAGAACCACTTTAACCAATGACCATGTACCCTGGTCAGTAAAGCAACCTTCCAAGATTCATATACATCAACGATTTAATTTTTTTTTGATCTTATAAATTTCCTTTGATTGGTTTGCTAGTTTGTTGGGTCTTTAAATTATCAATCAGTTATGGTTGCTTAAAAGGCATCTAAACTGTGGATGCTGTGCCCCTAGGCGCAGCAGTAAGCCTGCCCCAGCTGCCCCAGTCACCTGTCTCAGGCTGGCTGCTCTTTCTCCCAGCTCTCTCCCCTTCTGCTCTCACTGCTGCTAGGGCTGCACTGCAGACAAGTAGGCTGGGCTCAGCTGCGAATGGAGCTAAATCCCATCAAAGGGATGTGATCAGTGGAGTCCCGGCAGGGGATCCAGCAGGGAGCTCCTGCACAGCTTGAGCAAAACAGTGAAAGAACCCAACAGTGCTGGAAACACAGGCTTAGGGAGAAGGTGAGGTGGAGTTATGGGGGAGGAGAGAGAGCTAAACACTATGGGTGAGTGGAAGAGGCACCAGGGAATTGTAAGCAGACTGGGGATGGGGGTATGGAGGGGGTGAATGGAGCACAGGGGTCTGTCTACACAGGTGAGGAGGCTTTTTACTGCCCCCCCCCAACCTGGCGCCCTAAGGCGGCTTACTGTGCGCCCTTATGGTGATGCTGGCCCTCATCAGCATGTTAAAAAAAAAAAAGAGCCGATTTTCCCTGTAAGCAAAACTTATTCTTCCTTCTGGAAACTAAAGTTGTTTATTATTATTATTCATTAAAATTGAAGTTTTTATTCTACAGTTTGTCTCTTTTATAAAGGCATTAGACCAACGTATCTGGTAAAAAAAACACATTTATTTCAACGAGGTACTACAAAATAAATGAACGCAGATGTAAAAATTTCACATGTGAATAGTTACTAAGGGACTACATTTTATTTAAAAAACAATCTACACATAACATATTTGATGAAGTAAGGCTACAACTATAGCTCTGTGTAGCCGAGTTGGGCAGCTGTCATGCTGACAACGAAAAAACCACTGATTGCACAGGGAGAGCTAGGCTCTCCTAGTGGAGTCGGTAGGATTGAGCTGTCACTTTGACAGCTCAGTCTTGCACAGTGCAAGTAATGCTGCAGCTGCCTCTCCCAGCACAGCACCCAAAGTGGGTGTCCCAAAACAATAAGGTGATACCACCCTTCTCCTGCGCTTGGAATCCAAGCCCCCCGACCACACTCCCCACGGGGCTCACAACTGGCGTCTCAGATGGCTAAGGTCTTGCTGCCCAAAACGGACTGGGGTAGTCCAACTATACTAGAGGCAAAGAAAAACAAAGAAAGGGCGCACCGACCTAGCGAATTATCCTCATTAACAGGCTTTATTCATGCAACATATAAAAATGGCTACTCCCAAACATAGGCGAAAAAAGATCATAACAAGCTCAGTTGCTCAAATGTCAGGAGTAGTCCATAAATTAGTCCATATCCGATAAGATAACGGCTGACGCGTTTCGAGGCTCAGCCTCTTCCTCAGAGCCACTGTTTCATGACTTACTCCTCAGTTAAATGCATTGTCATCACAGGTCGCCGCAGGTCGCCTCCCATAGGGAAGCTGCGGACCCGTTCTAATAGGAGCGACACAAGTCGCTCCGACTTAGAAAAAGAGTCCGGAGCTTCTTTGGGGCGACCAGGAGGTGACCGCCATAGACTTCAATGTTATGAAGTCCGTGGCGGCCGCTCCGAGGTCGCCCCGGGAAGTAGCGTTGCGTATATGTGAACCGGCGCTAAGTCTCCCAGTAACTATAAACAAAATGATTACATTGTATCTTTTCCTTCCCTCTGCCAGGGAGAAAGGAAGTTTAACCTCTTAAAGACTAGACCTTTTTCTGACACTTGTTGCTTGCAAGTTAAAATCAGTTTTTTTTGCTAGAAAAGTACTTAGAACCCCCAAACATTTTATATACAGAATAAAATGGCGATTGTTGTAATATTTTATGTCACACTGTATTTGCGCAGCAGTCTTTCAAACGCAATTAATAGACTTTAATGAATAAAAAAAAAAACGTAACAGTAAAGTTACGTAAAGGCTGTCCATATGCAACCGAGGATGAAACTAATGAATGAAAATTCTCCTATGACAAAGGTTTTTTTTTTTGTTGTTTATTGTTTCTGATCCTGCGCAGTGTTTTGTATCCGATTTTTCTTGTACAAAAACTGTACGAAAACAGTACACCTTAAACAAAAATCATTAGTTCTGTTCACGCAGGAGAAAAATTTGGTACTTTACCCCTCGGAAATTTTTGTTTGGAAAATCTGAATTGGATGAAGAAAGTTGTGTACACGCTATACGAAAATGGAACTATTGTTTCTCGCATTGAATTTTTGTTCCAATTTTCTCTTATTTTGTACCCTTATTTGTTTATTTAAAGCATTTCAAGAAGGACTGAATCTGTTCTTAAGTCAAGCTTGACCCAAATTCTTCTTAGATCCCTGATATTTGATATCTTTTTGATTATTATGTAATTTTGTCCACCCTCAGTATCTTTAATTTGTTTAGAAATTTTAGCTTAACACATTCAAGTGCAACTCCCTTCCAAATGTCTATGTTTGTTTATTACATTGTATGCTAGGAATCACGCTGGACATTTTAATGGTTTTATTTGTAGCAGAATAAGGGCAGACTAAATAGTGATGGGCTTGGGTTCCATCAGAACCTATGTAAAGCGTAAACCGGAGGAAAGCTGTCAGTGCCGACCCAAACAGCTGTGGCCAACATATTCCCCACCTGTAGCTTCATGTACACAAAGAGTGAGGATGCACATGAGATATTTGGCTAAATGGTCAATGATGTCATGAGCATCACTGTCCCGCAGCTGCATGTACAAAAAGGAGTAGGAATACTTTTGACACCATTGACCATGGGTCATATTAGGTCAAAGATCTCATGTCATCCCCGCCCTTTGTGTATGTGCAGCTATGAGATGGGGAATGGCCTGACCACAGCTGTTTGGGTCAACATTGACAGCCTCCTTCTTGGTTCGGCTGTACATGGGCTCAGATGGAACCCAAGCCCATCTTTATTTATTGTGGAGATGCTGTTCTGTTCTCACTACACGTATGCCCCAGGTGTGTGCAGCTCAACATACAGCTAAACCTTCAATCCTATAGTAACCAGTCCTTTTGTAACTTAAGGCTTTATTCCAGTGAAAGAATGGTGGTCACATGAAACAGGATACAATTCAGATGGATATGCAAATAAGAGTGAGAATAGGATTGATAAGATAGGATTGATTTCAGATAGGATTGAGAATATGGTGAAACTGTAAATAAACAGATAAAGGCATATAATCAGTATATAAACCTAAACAAGCATAAACATGCACTGTGTGCAGCTAACAGTTCTGAGGCATACCAGCGATGCTTCCAAGAAGAGTTCAGGAATCTCCCACAGGCACATGGGATGCTGTCTGCTCGTCCATAAGGTCTAAAATTGAGATTTTCTCAGAGAGGGGTGGAACTAATATCCAGTAATAGAGAGCAAGAGATACCATAAAGTACTGTCCAACAATAGTCTTTGTCACAGTGGCATCTTGTGGACAATATTGGTATTGCAAGTTCCACTAACATTAATTATTTTCTTAAGCTGGAGGCATGACAGATGCATAGAAGTTGTCCAGAAAATAAAAGACATAAGACAGCAATGTACATTGTACTCTGCATTAAGCAACAATCTGAAATATGTGCTGTGACAGCAAGGTGAAAAGGCGTAAGTGTACTACAAGTGAACTTACTGTAGGGAATCTTGGCTAATTTTGAGACGTGTATGCTGGCTGTTCTATTTGTCTGAGTACTGTATATCTGAACTGTGTAATTTCTCCAATATATCTACACATCTGTCTAATTTCAGCTAGTAGCTTCAAACTGACAGTTTCCTGGTGTGCTGGGAAAAATGAAAACAATAGTAGCGACATTTATCACAGTGACATAGCTCGCCTTGCAACAAGTAAGTTAGGTGAACAGTAATAAAGACAGGTCAATGTTAAAGATATACCTTAAGATAAAAGCATATTTGTGTGCAAAGAGTTCTTGGGTCAATGTGAATGTGCTGTGCCATGATTAAACAGCTTTGTGTGCTGTCACATGAATCCTGATTGTTGTGTGAGTTACAGGGTAGGGTCAGCTACTTACAGATAATTGGTCAGGTGATGCCATTAATCTTGTTCTCTTGTCCTTCACCAAAATTCAAACAGAAACAAAGTATATTTGTTCTGATTAACTATTAGAATTCCAATGGGAGCAACAAGTGCACACCTCGACTCTGTATAATTTCTAGTGTCCCATTTTCATTTGATTGTCATTAATGCTCCTTTGATGCAATAACAAGGGCATAACAAGGGCAGACTAGATGGGCCAAATGGTTCTTATCTGCCGACACATTCTATGTAAACAAAAATGTGAAGATATGGCAAGAAATGGGACGTATGTAAAGGTATCCATAATAGACAGTAGTGTCCTTTAATAGCATTTATGTTTAGAACAAAGCAAATAAACTTGTGCCAACACTGTTAAAGTTTTACTAAACCCATGACCCTGCATTCACTAGATCTGGTCTCCCACAGTACACAGAACATGGAAATGCAATTATTTTAGTAATTATAAACTGCTAAAGACCTTTTATCATCCGCAGTATATAGCAGTCTTGTGACGTCTATCGGTGTCTGGTTAAAGTTTCTAGTAGGAGTTTTAATTCTCCTCTCACTGTCTTATGAGGCTGCAGGACCCCTGGCCCTCTGTCTGGACAGTGCTAATTGGCCCTGTGCTGATCACATGCACCCTCTCAAGAAAAAAAAAAAAAAAAGCTCTCTAGCAATACAAACCAAACTGAGCATGTGTAGAGTGCCCACAAGGCTCTGTTCTATCAGGAGATGGAGTGGAAGATGGGGAGGATCAAAGAAGACCAAAGATCAAACAGCCTTTTTACACAATGGGGAAGAATAACCCCTTAAGTTCCACAGTAAGACTCCAGCACTAAATTGTTGTTAGTAAATCTAAAGAAGATTGGGCAATTAGATAATATAATGTGTGGGGTAAGAGATGGTTTTGAGCTTTTGGTACAAAGGCCTATTGAGTTTCTTTATGCTTTCTTTTGACAAAGACATACATTCCAGCCTTAGCTAAGGCGTTTTAAAACAGCTTTGTGTGGGACAGAAAAGGGTTATAATCTCTTATATTTTTTTTCAAACTGCTGCCTGTCCCCATTGGAGAAATTTACTTATGTTGTTTTTTTTGGCAAAGCTTAATTGAACAAGCTGAAGTTAGAAGCAAATTGGCTGCCATGCACAGCTGCACCGTATTTTGCACCAGTTTTAGTAAATCAACCCTAATAGTGACACCCGACATACTGGGAGTCACCAGGACAGGAAGTCCCTATTTGTGAAGAACACATGAAGTTAGAGTAAATCTCCCTAATGGGTGAAAAGTGCAAAAACGATAAACTGTATATTATTTGTAGTCATTGTGCTGGGGACACATGCTAATGTGAAGTGACATCCTTGCAATTTCAGTCTGCAAAATTATGTATCTGCTTATGTTTTCATTTTTATTAGAATTAAATATTAATGCTACTTACTACCAGGTCAATCTAATTGGAAATATTTTCTTATCTGTAAAATAAAAGGACAGTAAAGCTGACAGTATAATTTCATGACTACATTGAAGCAAAAGGCCACATACTAATGCTTTTATAAGGACATAAAGAAGTGATACTTTAACCTTTTATTCTTACATAAGTGGTACATTTTACACTGGAGGGGCTTTAGTGTAATATAAAAACAAATATGCATTTGTCTGTTAAGTGATCCTTATATCCAAATGTGTTTTTTCCTTCATTGACTTATGAAATCCATCTTGAAACACTCTTCGATTGAGTCATTCACTTCTTTCCAAACTTAAATTATGACATAAAAAATAAAAATGATAATGCTTTAGTAGAGTGTAGCTACAGATCATGGGCCCATTAGCAACCTTTTTATGGGCTCCCTGGCAACCTTCCTACTGTCATTGCTCTTAACATAAAGCATGTCTAAATCAAGAACAGGTCACAGGAGAGCTGTCAGCATCATCAGTACACTACTAGGGATCTTTTTGTTTTCTCTCTCTCTCTGCCATTTTTACCACCTGATAGACCTGACTCACCAGCAGATGTAATAATGAATGTTTTCATTAATGTTTTTCTTTTTTTTTTAATGTATTTTTTTGTATTTTCTATTATGTGAAATTAATATGATATTATCTATTTCTTATTAGACTTACCAATGTTGCAAACTGGATCCTGAGAAAGCCCCCCCCCCCTGTTCTGGGTAAAATGCGTTGATCCGTGATATATATGTAGCAATATTTCTGAGGTGGGTCTGCCATTGTTACCGGAAGCACTTCCAACACATTTAAGTTGAAAACCCAAGTGTGAGAATTGAGACAATGACCATTCCGGCATCTTTGGTTTGTATTGTTTATTTTATAATGGGGATGGGAGAAGGGAATGAGTGGGATACTCCTCTGGCTCAACTAGGTTTATCTGGGACACTTTGTAGAAAAATGCCTATTAGCGCTGTCCTAACGACAGCTGAATGCAGACCAGCGCTTCCTGGTGCTTTACAGTGCATTGCGAAAGTATTCGGCCCCCTTGCACTTTTCGACCTTTTGCCACATTTCAGGCTTCAAACATAAAGATATAAAACTGTAATTTTTTTTGAAGAATCAACAACAAGGGGGACACAATCATGAAGTGGAACGAAATTTATTGGATATTTCAAACTTTTTTTAACAAATAAAAAACTGAAAAATTGGGCGTGCAAAATTATTCAGCCCCCTTAAGTTAATACTTTGTAGCGCCACCTTTTGCTGCGATTACAGCTGTAAGCCTCTTGGGGTATGTCTCTATCAGTTTTGCACATCGAGAGACTGAAAATTTTGCCCATTCCTCCTTGCAAAACAGCTCGAGCTCAGTGAGGTTGGATGGAGAGCGTTTGTGAACAGCAGTTTTCAGTTCTTTCCACAGATTCTCGATTGGATTCAGGTCTGGACTTTGACTTGGCAATTCTAACACCTGGAATGTTTATTTGTGAACCATTCCATTGTAGATTTTGCTTTATGTTTTGGATCATTGTCTTGTTGATTCTTCAAAAAAAATTACAGTTTTATATCTTTGTTTGAAGCCTGAAATGTGGCAAAAGTTCGAAAAGTTCAAGGGGGCCGAATGCTTTTGCAATGCACTGTAAATACTGTTCTGCTGAAACTTTGACTTTAACTCCTTGGTTAAATCAGAAGATCCAGGACTGTAATGATCCTTGACTCTTGACACTCTGTCTAGCTCAAAAGTCCTGTGCATGACTCCCTCCAGTCCTCCACTGACTGAGGTAGCTCCTTGTAACTGCTTGTACTGCTGCAACTCTTAACACTACACACTTGACTCTTTAGGGCCCAACGGCTGGCGCCCCCTTTACACTTCCAGGGTCCTCTCACTAGGCAACCCCCTTGACACTTCAGGGTCCTTTCACTAGGCACCCCCCTTGACACTTGCAGGCTCCAGGATCCCTGGGACCTTCACCGGAGTGGTCCCCTCTACACTAGGCAAACTCCAGGGGCAGTTCACAGTATTTACGACCTTGGAAGGCTTTCCTGGCTACCCACTCCCAGAATCCTCTGGGGCAGAACCTGCCTTCTGGGGTAGATAAAGGGCTGAATGGGCCACTGATTGGGTTTCCTCCACTGCCCAATGAGAATCCTCTCTTGGAGCCAGTGGGGAGACTCCCCTCTCAGCAGCCACACCTGGGAGACATGACAGTCCAGCTGAAAATCATGGCCCTGCTGTTAGGCAGCCAAAGCCCATTATGCTTTTACCTAGCACCTACCATGTAGAGTGCTACATATAAATTCTTTGTTACGCTTTGTTTGCACAGAATGTATTTGTTATTATACATGTTTTTAAATTTTGTACAAATAAAATTTAGATAAACCTTTTTTTAAATGCATATTGTAGTAGTTGATTCTGTTGATATTAGTTGATCCCCCTCTTCTTCCAACAGTCTCCCTATTCAATATACTCTTAAAAATGCTCCCTCCTGCTCCTAACATCTACGCTGACAAACCTGTGAAAGAAAACATCTGTATACTTACTTGTTTTCAGGCTTCTCTGGTCCAGAAATGCGATTGGCTCCCCTCTGTCAGCCTTCATCAGCTGCAGGGGAGAGGAGGAAGCACTGATAACAGATGGACCATAGTAAGGCTACGGGTGATTCCACCGCTAGTTGCCTCTCTCTCTATCTCCGTTCCTCTGTAGCCACCACTGCAGGGAGGATCATGTGACCTGATCAGGGTTGCCTTAAAATAGGTAAGTATACAAATCTTTTATTCTACAGCTTAGTAAGAATGGGTGTTAGCAGGGGGGCTAGTTAGGTTGCGACTGGGATCCCGTTTTAGGTATTCAGAAAGAGCATTAATCACTGACACAAAAAGTTGTATTAGTATTGTTGAAATCTTTTTTCTTACTTTGAATTGGTTGCATATCCTCAGTTCATCCCTATAGCTGCAGCTGCTGTTTTTGGTTTTTCATAATCACTAGCTGGGAGAATCAACCTGCTGCTGACTGCAGAAGTAAAAGAACACATCCTCGGACACCCTTTAGTTGTCTATGATCCAGGGAGGGAGCTGGACGCTGCATGGTGTAGACCTTAGCTATGCAGTCTTTACATCAGTTACTTGATTACTTTCTTAAACCTGCTTCAGGAACAGTAATAAGGCAACCCATCAGGATAGCACAGCTAAAGTCTGCACCATCCAGTGGCCAGCAGGAATGAACATGTTCATCTAAAGGGTCACTGGGCATTACTTTCTCTCTGCTTTCAGTGCATCTAAATGGGTGGCCACAAAGCGAGATATTGAGGGAGCAGAATTAATTGTAGACACAGGCATAAAGGAAATGGATGCAGATGGGGGATCTCTGGAATCCTTCAAAGGTATTTATGGGGTCTAAGTATATACAACATTTTAAAGATACAGGATAAAACAATTGAGAATTTGAATTTTTTTAAACTTTTGTTATGCTTTAAGGGTTCATGCACATGGGGGGTTTGGCCCCTTCAGAGTAAAATCCTGGGAGGCAAAGGTGCAGTGTACAGCCTGCTGTAGCCAAGTTCTCTCCAGGAGGAGTTGCGGTAGACTTCTTATCTGCCTCTTTAACCCCGCCCCCCTGCTGCTATTTAGCTCCAGAGCGGGCTGTGCTTATGCCTGCTTTCTCTTCTTCCACTGTGGCTGTGCTGTGGGCTGTTTCTGTGACTGCGCCTTATCACCCCCCTCCCCTTGGAGTGTTTGCAGCAGAGATAATACCCGCTGAGGGGAAAGGGGACTCACTAAAGCAGCTCCCATGTGTCATTCTCCTGCTTGCTCCTGCTTCTGTTTCCCTCCCTCCTGCAGTAGAAGATTGGATTCAATGGGAAGAATGATGTCTCCCACAAAGGACACTGGGATTTGTAGTTCCCTTAAGAGTGCAGTACAATACAAATGTATGGAGGCTATTGGTTTGGGGACTTCAATACCCAGGATCTCCTGCACACCAAGGAGGAGATACAGAACTTTTCCCTGGCAAATATGCGGGGATCTGGGCAGACCATCGTGGGTAATGAAACAGTGCAGACCTGCTGCTGGGGTCTGTGCACCGCCTGAGAGAGGAAAGAGCCTGTGGACACCGAAGATGTGTGCTGTGTCCAGAGAGGCTTTGGACTGAGTCACAGAGACTCTCTGGTGATGCAGACTGTGGGACACAGACCTGCTACTCTCATCTGTCTGTGCCCACAGAGAAGCGGACCCAGAGAGACAGACCCTGAGGGTGCCGATAAGAGTCTGAACACTGGGACGGAGGCTTGTGAGAGACCTCATCATGAGGACTGAGACTTCTGAACAAGCATATGGAACTGGACTTTTTGCACACCAGGAGTGGTGTGCGGAACTGCCAAGTCCAATCCTTTGCTCCATAAAGTTAGTGACAGAGCCTGCTGTTTGGCAGCCCACCAGCCATCCATTTGCACAATCACCCTCCAGAAGATTTACTCCCCTTCATGACCAGGCCATTTTTTTTCTCTGCATTACTGTGATACTTTAACTGACAACATTTATATCTTTTCACACAAATAAAGCTTTCTTTTGGTCGTATTTGATCACCACTGGGTTTTTTATTTTTATTATATAAAAGAAAAAAGACAGAACATTTTGGAAAAAAAAAAACAATATTTTTTACTTTCTGCCATGAAACATCCAATATTCTTTTATTTTTTTTGAATGTAGCAGTAAAGCTACATGGGCCAGTTGGCAAGTGGTTAAAGGGACAGCTACATGTGCACCACCTTACAGAAGGGTCTAAATGAAAGCTGGCCAACACTGACAATTAAGTGTCAGGTACTTTGCAGTCACCTCCAAGGGTACCCGTTTGTTAGAAACATACTCACCCACTAAAGGGCTGTATGCATACAGTGCACTCAAGAACGTTGTTTGAGTAGTTATTGCTAAGAATTACAGTGAGGTTTATGCTATCCATGCTTTTACGGTTGATGCTATGTTTACTGATACTGTGTGGACTAGAGTAAAGGGGTTTAGCCTTATTTTGGTGTAAGTTAATTGCTGTAAGTGAGGCTAACCTGCCCATCAGTTAATCCAATGTATTCTGTTGTCCTGTTTATTTGTTCTATGCATTGTATTTGCTTACTCTTAAATAATGCATTTATCCTATTCATTCTCAAGTTGCTTGTTGTCTATTTACTGTCTACTCTAAAAGAGTGGTAGTATACTAATGCATAACCACTTTCATATGAGGTCCACCCAGATCGACAAGAGGGCCGCCCAGCCGCCATCTTGGTATAGGCTTGGTGTGCCTCTCATCGATCTGGGTGGACATCATATGACGTCCTCTCGGATCGCGCCCCATGCTGTGTCCTCCAGACCAGTGCACCGGCTCGCTGCTGGTACCATGTGACCACCGTGACCATTCACAGCATGTCACATGACAGTTGTAAACAATGGATGGCTTCCTTTCATGCCATCCATTGGATACTATTGTGTTGCTAGCTGTGATTGGTCAGTGTGATCACATGGTACAGGCAGGGCTAATCACAGCCCATCTGTACCTTGTGATTAGCTCTGGCTAATCACAGTTAATCAAAACAAAACTAACTGAATGAATCAGGTTCATTCAGTAAAATGCTTGCCTACAGCACTGCTATTAGCAATCATAATGCTTATAATGATCACCACTTCCTCAGAGTAGTACAGTGATACTACGGTAACATGACATTGCTCTGGTCACAGTGTGTTAAAAAAATTTGTAAAAACAAGAAGAAAACTGTAATAGAAACGTTTTTTTTAGTCATACTGTCACCAGTCAGTGTCCCTGATCATGCCACACCCATTATATAATAATGCTGTACTGCACTGGTGACAGTATGTTTAAAAAAAAAAAATGTGATTTTTTTTTTTTATCTCTTCATTTTCCAAAAATTTATGACAAAAATTACAACTTCAGAAAACACGACCGGTACTGGTTTTCCGTTGCCGATACCGATTTTGGCCATTGCATATCGGTAACCGATATGGGCCGATATTTTGAACATTTAAAGTTTTGCAAAATAAACACAATTTCCAACACAAATCTGATACTGAACATGTTAATGTTTGTTTATTAACATTTTTAACATTAAGGGCTCGTTCTTCACACCTTAACTGCATGAAAACTGATAGGAAAATCGCACTTGTAGGGACATCAGTTTCACATCATCTGAATGGTGGTGGCTGGCTGGCACCATATGGTGGGTGACTGGCTGGCACCCTGTGTTGGGTGGCTGGCTGGCTGCCACCCTGTGGTGGGTAGCTGACTGGCACCCTGTTTAGTGGGTGACTGGCTGGTACAGGCCCAGCACATGTGGCTGGTTAGCTGGTACAGGCAGGGCCTGTGTCTGGCTGGTACAGGCCTGTAGGTGGCTGGCTGGCTGGCACCGGGCAGCTGTTGGTGGGTGTATGTATGGTGGCTGTGTTAAACACACTGTGTGCACTGTACACTGCACTGTACTCACTGTCCCGACTCCAGACAAGGCTGAGGGAGGCGGCCAATAAAAGGCAGAAGCTGTCCCAGTGCGCGGAGGTGCGTGGCGCAACATACGCAATGACGTCATGACAATATCGGTACCCTCCAGGGCCGATTCCGATATATTGGGGAAAGTGCATATTGGCCCTCCCGATAATCGGTCGATTCCTTCTAAATACCTTAGTCTGTCTATTTTCCAAAACCGGGTAATTTGGGGGATATTGTTACTGTCCGGACATCCTGAAATAGGTTGTCAGTACTTCAGGATTGATTAATGTTCAGATATATACCATAGTTTGTGGACTGTATAACTTTCACACAGGCTGAAAAATATGCACTGATTTGGTTTATTTTCACCAAAGAATTGTAGCAGAATACACTTTGACATAAATTTACGAAGAACAGTTACTTATTTGCAAAATCTTATAACAGAAACGAAGAAAAATACGTTATTTATTTTTAGCAAAAAGTAAAAAACTCAGCAGTGATTAAATACCACCAAAAGAAAGCTCTGGTTGTGTGAACAAAATTATTAATGTCATACAGTACAGTGTTGCATGACTGCGCAATTGTTATTTAAAGTGCAACAGCGCTGAAAGCTGAAAATTGGCCTGGGCAGAAAGGGGGTAAAAGTGCCCGGTATTGAAGTGGGTTGAGTTAAACAAGTGTGAGCAGCCTACAATTTATAACCAGGTGTGTCGGTGGGGACTGAGCAGTTTAAAGAGTAGTAGCAGAGCATAGGACCTGCAGGGGTAGCGATACACTGTCAAAATCGACAAGCTGAAAATCACAGGGGCTACCCTGAGTGCATACAGTGCTAAATGCAAGTACTACTAGGAAAAGTGTACCTACTCGGAACTGGAGCCACTGTGTATTTCAGGCTGCTGGCAGCAGAGTGTACACTGCCCCGTGCCTCCAGGACACCTAAAATCACTGGGAATTTACTCTGGGTAACCACTTGCCGACCAGCCGCCGCAGATATACCGTGGCAGGTTCCCGCGCAACGACGTACTCGTATGTCGCTTTGCAGGAGCGATCGTGGGGGCGCCCCCATTCGCCAGAGGAAAAGCTGATCTGTGGGGCTGGCGTCCGCGATTGCCGCCAGGCACCCGCAATCGCTCAATCGCTCCCTGTGGAGACAGAATGGAGGTCTGCCATTGCAAACTCGGCAGACCGCTGTTCTGTCAGCAAAGAACACAGGGCTCCTGTGTTCCTCCTATATAGGAACACAGGTCCCTATGTTCATTCCATAAGTCCATCCCCCCACACTTATATATGCACTTATATATAAATATACACTTATTGGGATTTTTTTTACCAAAAATATGTAGCAGAATACAAATTGACCTAAAATGATGAAAAAGTTAGATTTTTTTTTTTTTTTGGGGAATGTAATATATCAGAAAGTGAAAAATATTGTTTTTTTTTTTCAGAATTGTTGCTCTTTTTTTGTTTATAGCGCAAAGAATAAAAATCGCAGAGGTGATTAGATACCACCAAAAGAAAGCTCTATTTGTGGGGAAAAAGGGACATCAATTTTATTTGGGTACAGCATCACACAACCACGCAATTGTCTGTTAAAGTAACGCAGTGCCGAATCACAAAAAATGGCCTGGTCATTAAGGGGGAAAATCTTCTGGTCCAGAAATGGTTAAACCACCCACTTGCATGAGAACTTAGCATGCAAATCTGTAAGATGATTTCAGATTTGTTGTAAACTAACTTTAGAAAATACCTAGCGTGTGTGTGATACTGCACTTTTCCACCTGGAGGCACTGTAGACCATACCTTTCTATAACGCTAACAAAATCTGTTTAGGATCTACAACGAAAATAGAGATTTAAATGCTCATTGTCAAGTAATATCAAACCAACCAAATTGTTTGAGGGAAGTACAGTACATTTCTGTTGCAACTGCAATCAGTCCCAGCAGGTTTCTTGTCCAGGTTATGTAAAGCACACTTTATGTCCAGGTTATGTAAAGCACACTTTATGTGTAAAATGTTTTTCATGCATGCAGCTGGACATGCATGTAAAAATCAAGAAAATCCAAATAATGCAAAAGATATCTTAAAGAAGAATTGTGGAAATGTAAAAAAACAAACCTTCTTACTCACCTTCCTGCTGCAGCATTGGTCTGATGCTGCAGCTGTCCTCTGCCAACTCTAAGTCCAACAACTGAGAGAATACCTGACTGCTGATTGCTCTGTTCTCAGTTTGCTGTGAATAGAAAGTGGTGACTGTCGGTCACTGCTCTCTGATCTGCCCCCATCGCTCACTGAAGCGTTGGGCTGTGGACGGGGCTGGAGGGGCTGTCTCAGGTTGTCAGCAGTGTGCTGAGAGGCTGAGCCAGCCTCAGGCATCTGGGTTGATCCTGACATTATTGTCTGGGTCCTCCCAGAGCATGGAACGGCTCTGTGACTTCAGCCTACTGTGTATTGTCGCCTGCTGTCAGCTGATTCCGGGTCATAAGAGGGCACAAGTAAAGGTAATCCTGTGACCCACAAGAGAAGTATGACTTAGGCTCGGTTTCCACTAGTGCGGCTACGAAGTCGTGCTACTTCTAGCACGACTTTGTAGCGAAAGTAAACTGCGGCTTCAGTGAAACTTGTCCCTCATATATAGAGGGAAGTCGCACTGAAGACGGCTCAAAAGTAGTGCACAATCTACTTTTGAAGTCGCCGCAACTGAAGCCGCGGCAGTGGAAACGGGCCCCATTGAAAACAATGGGTTTTGACTTGCTGTGTGACTTGACATGTGTCAAGTCGCACCCCAAGTCGCACTAGAGGAAACCGAGCCTAAAAAAGCTTTGGCCGTACTTTTAGGAATATGGTTAAAGAAAGCAACACATATACAAGTCAGGGTATTTTAATAAGGCAACAATCAATGTGAAAATTGCATTTTTATCCCTAAAAGTGCAACTTTATACATATGGTAGACATAATCTGGTTCACATAAAAAAAGTTTAATAACATTCAAGAATAAATAGGTAAATATTTAACTTGATTTGAAGGAACATACAGTATCTCCAAAAAGTGAGTACACCCCTCACATTTTTGTATAAAGTTATTATATATTTTCATGTGACAATACTGAAGAAATTACACTTTGCTACAATGTGAAGTAGTGAGTGTACAGGTTGTAAAACAGTGTAAATTTGCTGTCCCCTCAAAATAACTGAACACACAGCCATTAATGTCTAAACTGCTTGCAACAAAAGTGAGTATACCCCTAAGTTAAAATGTCCAAATTGGGCCCTAAGTGTAGATTGTTTGTGTGGCCACCCTTATTTTCCAGCACTGCCTTAACCCTCTTGAGCATGGAGTTCACCAGAGCTTCACAGGTTGCCACTGGAGTGGAGTCTTCTTCCACTCCTCCATGATGACATCACAGGGCTGGTAGACAGACTTGTATAAAGTACTCAAAATTTCTACTTGAGTAAAAGTACAAGTGCTCGATCAAAAAGTGACTTGAGTAGAAGTGGAAGTGTTCGCAGAAAAAGTTACTTAAGTAAAAAAAATGTTGAATACTTTAGTACTTCTACTTAAGTATTGCAAGTAGTTTTTTCAAAAAATTTGCTACTTAAGTACTAAAAGTAAAAAGTACCAGTAGTTTTGAAAAAAAATTTCTACTCAAGTACTGAAAGTAGAAGTACAAGTACTGTGTTATGTAGTTATTAAAGAAAGAAGTCAAAAGTTTGAACATCATATTGTTTTTTATTATTTCAAATGATTAACCTGTGTTTGTTAGTAGTTTCTTGATGCACTTTAAGCGCTGTAGCACCATTTATTTGTTTGTTTCATATTTTCTTTTTATTGGAAAGATTTGGTATAGCAGCTTTTATTATACACAACCTTTATTTTCATATGCGCTGATTTACAAATGACATTATACACATTTTTTTGAGCTTTATGCAACCTGCCATCTACTGTTCTGGCAGTGGTAATTTTTTTAAAAGTAACGAGTAACTATGCAGCACAAAAAAAAAATACTTGAGTAGAAGTATCGAAATCATCGAAAAAATGTAGTGAAGTAAAAGTAGAAGTAGGAGAAAAAAATTCTACTCTAGAAAAGTACAGATACCGCATTTCGGTACTTAAGTACAGTACTTAAGTAGTTCTACTTCGTTACTATACATCTCTGCTGGTAGATGTTAGAAACCTTGAGCTTCTCTATCTTTGGTTTGAGGATGCCCTACAGATGCTCAATAGGGTTTCGGTTTGGGGACATGCTTGGCAGGTCCATCACCTTTACCTTCAGCTTCTTTAGCAAGGCAGTGGTCATCTTGGAGATGTGTTTAGGGTTGTTGGAATACTACATTGCGGCCCAGTCTCCAAAGGGAGGGGATCATGCTCTGCTTCAGTATGTCACAATACATGTTGGCATTCATGGTTTCCTCAATGAACTGTAGCTCCCAGTGCTGGCAGCACTCATGCAGTCCCAGACCATGATACTCCCACCACCATGCTTGACTGTAGGCAAGACCAGTGGCGTAGCGTGGGGGCTGCAGGGGGGCGGCTGCACCGGGCGCAACATCTGGGGGGGGGGGGCGCATTTGCAGTGTCACTGTCTGTCTGACTCTGACATACACAGTTCACATACATCTTTAGGCTGGAAGATGCCCAGCGCGGCCGCCCTATGGCTGAAAATGATGGGTCGGGGCGGGGCTGGACTGTGCCTCACCTGCCCATTGGTGTAGGGTGGGGTGGCGTTGCAAGCCAAGCCCCGCCTATGCAACCTCTCCTCACTGCTCAGTCAGTTTAGCAGCGAGTGAGTCAGCAGCCTGGCACTGTCACAGAATGGGGTTTTTTTTTTTAATCACCTGATTAGAGCCAGAGGCTCTAATAGGCTTCAAAAAAGGGTGGACCCGGGGCGCAAAGCAGTGCGCCCCGAGCCCACCCAT
The DNA here is from genome assembly GCF_965119305.1 of Pelophylax lessonae. Lineage (NCBI taxonomy): Eukaryota > Metazoa > Chordata > Amphibia > Anura > Ranidae > Pelophylax > Pelophylax lessonae. The sequence goes on along the minus strand of NC_138770.1, from coordinate 263,753,872 downwards.
TGTGTGACAATAGCAAATAAAAAATTCGCTATTGTCACACGGATCCTCCTCCTGGCCAATCAGGAAGTGGGTCCGAGACCCGCTTCCTGATTGGCCGAAAGGCAAACACATGCCATTGGCCGAGGAGGAGGCGGGAGGACTCGAGGAGACGCAGGGAACTGAGGAGAAGCCGCCGCTGCAGGTAAGTATCTCTGCATTGAAGGGGGCACGCTGGTCTCTCTGCATTGAAAGGGGAAACTTTGATCTCTCTGCATTGAAGGGGGGCACGGCACGCTGGTCACTCTGCATTGAATGGGGGCATGCTGGTCTCTCTGCTTTGAAAGGGGGCATGCTGGTCTCTCTGCATTGAAAGGGGGCACGCTGGTCACTCTGCATTGAAGGGGGCACGTTGATCTCTCTGCATTGAAGGGGGGCACGCTGGTCATTCTGCATTGAAAGGGGGCACGCTGGTCATTTTGCATTGAAAGGGGGCACACTGGTCATTTTGCATTGAAAGGGGGCACGCTGGTCACTCTGCATTGATGTAGGCATGATGATCTCCCTGCATTGAAGTGGGGTACGCTGGTCATTCTGCATTGAAAGTGGGCACGCTGTGGTCATTCTGCATTGAAAGGGGGCACGCTGGTCATTCTGCATTGAAAGGGGGCACACTGGTCATTCTGCATTAAAAGGGGGCACGCTGGTCACTCTGCATTGATGTAGGCATGATGATCTCCCTGCATTGAAAGGGGGCACGCTGTGGTCATTCTGCATTGAAAGGGGGCACGCTGGTCTCTGCATGGAAAGGGGGCACGCTGGTCTCTCTGCATTGAAAGGGGGAACGCTGATCTCTCTGCATTGAAGGGGGGCACGGCACGCTGGTCACTCTGCATTGAATGGGGCACGCTGGTCTCTCTGCATTGAAAGGGGGCACGCTTGTCTCTCTACATTGAAAGGGGGCACGCTGGTCACTCTGCATTGATGGGGGCACGATGATCTCTCTGCATTGAAGGGGGGCACGCTGGTCATTCTGCATTGAAAGGGGGCACGCTGGTCATTCTGCATTGAAAAGGGGCATGCTGGTCATTCTGCATTGTAAGGGGGCATGCTGTGGTCTTTCTGCATTGAAAGGGGGCACGCTGGTCTCTCTGCATTGAAAGGGGGCACGCTGGTCTCTCTGCATTGAAAGGGGGCACACTATACCTTGATTACTGAAGGCCCCTTTTGTGACCTCAAAGTCGGGTTAGGGGGCGCAAATTACTTGCCTTGCCCCGGGTGCTGACAATCCACCCTAGGCCACTGGGCAAGACACACTTGTCTTTGTACTCCTCACCTGGTTGCTGTGACACACGCTTGACACCATCTGAACCAAATAAGTTTATCTTGGTCTCATCAGACCACAGGAGATGCTTCCAATAATCCATGTCCTTAGTCTTTTTGTCTCCAGCAAACTGTTTGCAGGCTTTCTTGTGCATCATCTTTAGAAGAGGCTTCCTTCTGGGACAACAGCCATATAGACCAATTTGATCCAGTGTGCAGCATATGGTCTGAGCACTGACAGGCTGTTAACCCCCCCCCCCCCCCCCCCACCCTTCAACCTTTGCAGCAATGCTGGTTGTACTCATACGTCTATTTCCCAAAGACAACCTCTGGATGTGACACTGGGCTTGTGTACTCAACTTCTTTGATTGACCATGGCGAGGCCTGTTCTGATTGGAACCTGTCCTGTTAAACCACTGTATGGTCTTGGCCACTATGCTGCAGCTCAGTTTCAGGGTCTTGGCAATCTGCTTATAGCCTAGGCCATCTTTATGTAGAGCAACAATTCTTGTTTTCAGATCCTCAGAGAGTTCTTTGCCATGAGGTGCCATGTTGAACTTCCAGTAATCAGTAATCAATTTGGAAATTTTCACTTAGGGGTGTACTCACTTTTGTTGCCAGGGGTTTAGACATTAATGGCTGTGTGTTGAGTTATTTTGAGGGGGACAGCAAATTTACACTGTTATACAAGCTGTACACTCACTACGTTACATTGTAGCAAAGAGTCATTTCTTCAGTGTTGTCACATGAAAAGATATAATAAAATATTTACAAAAATGGGAGGGGTGTACTCATTTTCGTGAGATGCTGTACAGTATTTAAAATGAAAATGGTAATGTGTGTTTTTTTTTTTTCTTTTTCCAGCATGTCTTAGAGCTCCGGTCTAGGCCTATCCCCAGTGCAAGCACTACAGAAGCTATTGTTTTCATACACTGCATTGATGATTACCAACAGGCCTGATATATACATACCGTTTGGAATAAATGGCTCTATAATATAAGGCATACAACATTAGCTATAGGGCATAAAGGTGTTGGCCTGGCTCCTCCTGACACAAAGAATAACCCTTTTTCAGAATCAGAATACTTTATTAATCCCAAAGGGAAATTATTGCGAATCAGCCACACTCAACAAAGACAACACAAGATCACAACAATAAGCAGAACAAGAAACAATGGCACAACAAAATTACCAATAACAGCAATTAGCACCAATAACAAATTAAAACTATACTCTAATAAACCATCCATACAATTAAAATACAACATAGAAAAAATAACAGATTAAAAAAATAACAGAAAAACAAACTACCAAATAGCAATTAACATAATACCAACATACTATAAAACTACATAAAAATCCTGATCATAAACCAGATTTAAATCTTTACTTCCAGCTCTCACAGAGAAAAATTATGTAACTTGATTGCCACAGGAAAAAATGATTTCCTGTGTCGCTCTGTGGTGCATCGTGGTTGTAACAATTTGTCACTGATGGTACTCTACAAACTGACCAGCGTATTGTGGAGTGGATGGAAGGAGTTGTCCAAGATTGAACATACCTTGAACAACATTCTCCTCTTCAACACTGTTAAAGACTCCAACTCCAATCCAACAACATCACTGGCCTTGCGATTCAGTTTGTTGAGTCTGTTGGTGTCAGCCACCCTAAGCCAATGATTCTTTAAGCTATCTGTAAGGCCTTGTTTACACCTCTGAAGAGCATTAGACAGGTGGTGAGGAGGAGGTGGTGGTGAGGAGGTGTTGTATCAGTTCCTCACTACCAGCCCTAATCCCCTAAATACCAGAATACAACACTGCGACCACGTGCATGGGTCCCTGAGGAAGACACATGATTCTGTGTCGACACGTGTAGGAGAAGGGCACAGATGGTGAAGACACCCGGAACTAGTGTGGAGCTGGTTTGTTGGCTAAGGTGTTTGTGAGGCTTGTGTGAAGTGAGGGAGAGACCTCTAACAATGGAGTTTTAATGATTGTTATATACTGGTATCCTGGAAGCACCAGTGAAATGTGGGTACCCTGTGCTTTTGTTATTACAATAAATCACTTTTTAAAAGATATAAGCACTATTAGATTTTCTTTTTATGCATACTGTGGATGATACGGGCCTTCTGAGAGGAGATGTTAGAGAGGAGGCTTAGAATGTGCTATGTTGTAGCCCTGGAGAGGCTAAAAAGCGTTTTTTGACCCTACTTGGCTGTAGTGGTCGCATTACATCAGGTGAGATTACTCCTGGAGGGGGGAGCATTTTGTGGTGATTCAGTAGTCTTCACCAATTCTGAGCACCAAAGGAGCAGATGGTAAAAATACCACTGTGTGAATCTTATTCATGTGGAGAAGGGTGTTTCCTTTACTTTGCTTGGAAACTTTCTTTTTGTTTTGATTGCACGAATCTGATGCTGTTTGTTCTTTTTTGATATATGCAATTTTATATCATTTGTTTTTTGTTCACATTATTTATTGAACAAAGTAATTGATGTGTTAATGAGCACTATAGCACTGCACAGTTTGCAAATTATTATTATGGTTGCGTGGCCGTTGCAGCTCGGCCCCATTCACCTGAATTAGTCGTGCTTGGCGGGCGGTACTGCAAGGGGTATAATTCCTGCAGCAAAGGTTGCAGCTGTGACATGTGTTCACCCCCAAAAGCGCATCAAGAGTGGCATTCTGACCACCACTGTAAGGGGGGCATTCTTCCAAGGCCACCAATGTAAGGAAAATTTTTCCCCCGTTCCCTTGATAAATTAATTTTCACAATGGGGTTCCCTGACACCTGAAAATTAATTCAAAGGTTCTTCTGGGAAAAAAAGGTTGAGAAAGGCTGTTTTTCCAGCATTGGTGCTGAGGATGGGTCTGCCAGGGTTACCGCTAATGCAATTTAAGCTTGTTGCCCAAGTGTGTGAACTGAGACAATGAACAGTCCGGCATCTTTGTTTTTTTGTTTATTTGATATGGGGATGGGAGAAGAGAATGAGTGGGATACTCCTCTGGCTCAACTAGTTGCAAAAAGGGGACACTTGAGAAAAAATGCCTTCTAGTGCTGACTTGGTGCTGGCTGAATGCAGACCAATGCTTACTGGCGCTTGTGAACACTGACTTGCTGTCACTGAACTGAAACTGATGTCTGACACTTCTATTAGCTAAAAAGTCCTTTGCAGTGCTTCCTCCAGTCCTCCCCGACTGAGGTAGCTACTTGTAGTTGTATATGTATAGGTGATACCTGCGCTGTTAGAGGTGATGGATCCCTTTCTGAATGCTGCGCCACTAAACTGGTACCAGACACCAGTCAGTAAAATATTATATATAGGGGTGTGTGGCGCGCTTTTAGAAGTGGAGATGGTGATTAAAATAAATGTGCTTAGGATAAATAAATAAATAATATGTTCTGTGGTGAGGTAGGTGTGTTGGTTAGTTCTGCAATGCCTTTAATAGGCATTGCAGAACTAACCAACACACCTACCTCACCACAGAACATATTATTTATTTATTTATCCTAAGCACATTTATTTTAATCACCATCTCCACTTCTAAAAGCGCGCCACACACCCCTATATATAATAGCTACTTGTAGTTACTGCTGCAACTCTCAACAGTTTAACACTTCAGGGCCCAACCGCTGGCACCCCCTTTACTCTTCAGCGCATATACTGGCACCCCTTTGCTACACTTCCACACCAGCTAGCTAGCTCCTGGATCCCTCTGACCTTCTCCGGAATGGTCCCCTCTCCTAGGCAGACCCCGGGGGTAGTTTGCAGTACTCACAACTCAGAATGCTTTCCTGAAACTCTTCCCCAACAGCTCCGCTGGTTCTCAGCACCCTGGATCCTTCTCTGCAGCTCAGTTCAGCCCGGTATCCCCTCAGGCAAGCCGTCTGGGACACCCGTTTCCTCTGACAGGAGGAGAGACAGCTGTCACCTCCCTCCCGGGACTCTGCTTCCCGCCAAAGACAATCTGACATGCGAGCCCCACAGACTTATAGCCCTTCCCAGAATGCTACGCGGCAGAATCTGCCCTTCCAGGATGGATACAAGCCCTGGTGTGCTATTGGCCAGGTCTCCTCCACTGCCCAATGAGAGCCCTCATTGGAATACAGTGGGGAGACTCCCCAGTACAACAGGCACACCTGGGAGCACATGTCAGCCTAGCTGAATCATATGGCCCTGCTGATAAGCAGGCAAGGCCCCACTATAACTTCATCATATGCCACTTATCATCTGGGATTAACATATTCGTATAATTATTGGGTGGACAATACACCCTCTCCTCGCTCACTCCAGATGATATAGTGTCTAGCTCTGAGCCATGGGAATAGGATTAGGTTAGATGGAATTGCTTCCAGTTTGACTTCTTTGTCATTTTTATCAGAATTGTATTTAATAAATTTTCATAATTTTTTAGACACTGTTGCTATGCCTTTATTTTTTCTATTCTTTTTATTGCCTTAAAATCCCTCCCTCAAGAGGAGAACAACACACTTTGTGTTATATTTTGTACTGCTATATGGGATGATGGCAATCATATGCCACTTATCATCTGGGATAAACATATTCGTAGGCCCCACTATAACTTTACCTAGCACTTACCTTGGAGGGTGCTACATCCACCCCCCACCAAATTGAGTCATGTTGCCATTAACTCCGAGGCAACCGCCTTCTACCAAAAATTCAGCCAAAAACTCAGAAGTATCCCACAAACCTGGAAAAGGGAAAGAACAAATGTACAAATAAGTTACATGAAATAATATATTTACATCTTTACTGTACAGCTATACAAACATTTAAGGTGCATGAAAATGATGCACCCCCCACCAAACAAACTCGCTTGGTGGAGATTTCAACAATATATACATCCTCACTTACTATCTCTACTGTGAGCCCACCTGTAGAGAAATGGAAAAAAAAGGGTTAGTCAACTGCATACATAAAGAAATTACAGGACTAACTGTCTGAATCAGTTGAGTGCGAAGACGCTCCTAACTAGGGTGACCTTCTCACTCCCTTCCCTGACTCCTCTGCTCATCGGTGTCTTGACACGCTGGGTCCACTTCTCCCCTCCTCTGGGGAATCTGTGCCCTAACACTGGCTACCTTGGCAGAGTCCTTGAAGTGAGACACAGCGCCCCCTGGCTGTATCTTAGAGCACCTCTTGTCAGGAAGCAGGGCAAACCACTGGAGCCTGAATGGCCTGAAGTTCTGCTAAATCAGGGAAACAGGAAGGGCTCTTCCAAGGCTCCCCTCACCAAATCTTCTGAATGCACCAACAGCTGTGACAGTCACTTGTTTCTTTTCCTTGCTTGAACTGTGCAAAGTCTCTCACACAGTATTTGTAATCCACACACAGATCCTGGGCCGATGACCCAAGGGATCTGACATAGCCAAAGTATTTCCCTTTAGACCCATGCCTGTTGGACCAAGGAGTCTGTAAATCAGCATAACACTCTTAATGTGAAAAGAACTGGTAGAACTTAGAATTATATATTTTTTGTACTGTCTTTTGGTCAGCTGTGACGGCTAGCCAGCCGTAAATGTACAGTCTGGGATCCATGAAGAAACTTTTTTTTTTCTTTCTTCTTTCAGATATAATAATCTGGATGGGGAACCCGAACATAGGCACCCTGTTCATCTTTGACTCTTAAGGACCAGGACTGGCCTGATGCATCTGGGCGACAAACTTCCACCCTGGCTATGTAAATTGGGCCTTGACAGCATTAAATCTTTCCTTTAGTTCTGCTTCTGGTTAGTCTCTATATGGCTTACGAATGACTAGAAAGTCCCATATAACCTCATCGCACCAAAGGTCTCTCTGTTTCTCCATATCTGCACTGGAAGGATGGGGATCCTATAGTCACAACTCCAGCATCCTCCTCACCATCAGAACTTGTGGGTGAGGCCTTAATGACCACAGACTGTGTGTGCTGCGGAATGGTGATGGGAGTAGACCCTGCTACTGCTGCAGTAGATGCATCTTTCGACCATCCATTGGCCCCTTGTACTGGCATGCATCCTCACTCCAGAGAGCCTAGTGACCGAGTCCCTCTCACAGACAATGCTGGTCAACTGGCATGGCCTCCAGCTTCATCATTACATGAAGCATGCCCCTTCCACCTCTGCGTAGGAACCTGGACTCTGTACCGGTCACCTCCTGAGTGAGCCCGGACTCCCAAGTCAAATACGACTTCTTGGGCCAGCCCTCGCTCCTCTCTGCCCGCAGCAGAGGTTGGCACATTGCCCACATTGGACCCACATTTGCACTCTCAAAGTTATATTTGCACATTGGGGACATACCGCTTCCAGGTACTCCAGGCCGCCTCCCGTGCACATCGCAAGTCCTCCTTCAGGCACCATCCGGATGCCTGTGTCCCAAACGATAGCTGGGTTGGGCTGGTGGATCTGCTCTGGTGTCTGCCTAGCAGGGTCTCCGCCGATGGATGCGGTGATAGCGGTCACACTCTTTTCCTCTTTTCTTTTTCAAACGCCATGTTGCTCTCTCCTATACCTGTCTCCCTCACAGCCGCACCTGAAGGAGGGGGGTATTAATAGGACTCCCTTAGTCACTCCTGATTGGCTGGATGCTTCCGCTATCTCCACCCACTTTCCTTGTTGGGCGGTGGCTCCTCCTACTAGGCAGGTCTGTTTGGATCGCCCACCGAAGCGCACCACGCCACCCGCCAGATGTGCATCCACTCTGCTTACTTGCACCCAGGCCACAACTGCGCCTCCCTCTCCTGGAGCCAGCTGTCGCTCCTTGCCAGGCAAGAGTAATATCCCGCTGTCATAAGCACGGTCAATAGCCCTCTCCCCAACACATGTGCAAGTAAGGCCTTCCATACTGTCTCCGAAGATAGTCCCACTGCCTCTCTCGCATGGCCGACTGAAATCTTCACAGTATCTGTGCACTCGCTGTATAGAATGAATGTCCCACTGTCACAAGCACGGTCAACATCAGTCCATATAACTTGTACACACACCTGGCCCCTGGCACCTTGCTCCTCGTGCCCCTGGCCGTCATCTTCCCCGTCCCCACAGGGACCTCTCCCTGTTAAGCAGTTGCAGCCTTTGTACACTTTCACTCCTTTTCCCCCTGCTTTCCAATGCCTGCTAGCAGAGTACATGTCATGGTCCATGTGGAAGGTTCCCATCATTTTACAGAATTTTCTTGGACACCTGCATTGCCATGGGCAACCCTCCATGTGCACTTCAGTCTTCATCCCACTCTCTCTGCCTCCCGCAGATCCGGCCTCACACTTGGCTTGCAATTTGAATAACAGTACTGGGCACAAAAATGGAAGTTTCCGACATTTTCTTTGGCCTTTGCTAGGGGCAACCGACCCAGTAGCCCATGGCAAAATCCCAGACGAGCCCGCAAATGTAGCAGAATTTCCAGCATTGGTGCTGAGGATGGGTCTGCCAGGGTTACTGCTAACACCAACAGCACATTTAAGCTTGTTGCCCAAGTGTGAGAACTGAGACAATGAACAGTCCGGCATCTTTGGTTTTTTGTTTATTTGATATGGGGATGGGAGAAGGGAATGAGTGGGGATGGGAGAAGGGAATGAGTGGGATACTCCTCTGGCTCAACTAGTTACAAAAAGGGGACACTTGAGAAAAAAATGCCTTCTAGCGCTGACTTGGTGCTGGCTGAATGACGACCAATGCTTACTGGTGCTTGTGAACACTGACTTGCTGTCACTGAACTGAAACTGACATCTGACACTTCTATTAGCTCAAAAGTCCTCTGCACTGCTTCCTCCAGTCCTCCCTGACTGAGATAGCCACTTGTAGTTACTGCTGCAACTCTCAACACTTTAACACTTCAGGGCCCAATCGCTGGGGCCCCCTTTACTCTTCAGGGCATACACTGGCACCCCCGGCTAGCTAGCTCCTGGATCCCTCTGACCTTCTCCGGAGTGGTCCCCTCTCCTAGGCAGACCCCAGGGGTAGTTTGCAGTACTCACAACTCTGAATGCTTTCCTGAAACTCTTCCCCAACAGCTCCGCTGGTCCTCAGCACCCTGGATCCATCTCTGCAGCTCAGCTCAGCCCGGTATCCCCTCAGGCAAACCACCTGGGACACCCGTTTCCTCTGACAGGAGGAGAGAGAGCCGTCACCTCCCTCCCGGGACTCTGCTTCCCGCCAAAGACAATCTGACATGCGAGCCCCACAGACTTATAGCCCTTCCCAGAATGCTATGCGGCAGAATCTGCCCTTCCAGGATGGATACAAGCCCTGGTGTGCTATTGGCCAGGTCTCCTCCACTGCCCAATGAGAGCCCTCATTGGGATACAGTGGGGAGACTCCCAGCACAACAGGCACACCTGGGAGCACATGCCAGCCTAGCTGAATCCTATGGCCCTGCTGATAAGCAGGCAAGGCCCCACTATAACTTTACCTAGAACCTACCTTGGAGAGTGCTACATCGGTATTTATGTGAAATATGGGGCAGTGTTACTAAGCTTGCTGGTCCTGCAAATATTTATGGCCTGATTTGTTAAAATGAAAAGAAGTGGTGAAGAATGAAGTAAATAAAATTTGAGTTCACTTTAAAGAAGACTTGTATGGAGAGATATATGGCTAAAATACATAAAGTTGTCTTTTGCACTGAGCTAGGAAAAGAAGACAAAATCAAGTGTATGTAATTTAGTGGGAATTGACCGCCAAGCTGCAGGTCTCCTTTATGCTTACTATATATAGGGGGTGATGTACTAAGATGTAGTGAAATTAACATGTATTTATTTCAGACATTAAACTAAAGTAGAGAACTTTTGGGTGGAGCTCTGCATTAACATAAGGATAAGGATCAGCCATGTGACTGTAACTTTCACACATTATACGGATAAATATTTAATGCAGCACTTTTTAAATAGGAGGTTTTTTGAACTGTGGAGTCTGCAAATGTTTGATGCCCTTGCTCTTTGTACCCTTGCACACTGCATATACTGTCACTAGTGTGTGTGGAGGGGTTCTCTAATGATATCGACAGGAGTAGTGTCTGCATTTGATTAGTGGGAATGTAGAAAAATGAAAACCATTAGGTTTGTAAAATTGCAAAACAAAAAAGTTTTGTCAGAACAATTGCAGAGCATGAAAATTAACTTCTGATTTGTTGGATTTATTTTGTGATAAAAAGGTATAGCCTAACCCTTTGTAAAATCCAGCCAAGATAATAGTGGATATATATGTACAACAAAAAGGATTATTATGTATGTTGCATCTTAAAAGGAATATATAGTGTTTTTTTACATAGTTTCTCTCTTTATTTAATGTGATCTGGACAAGGGAACAATATTTTACAAATATTTTTTTTGTTTTAATGTTAATATGAAGTATTGTATATAAATATTTTGTATGTATAGATTTTGTGTATTCACATGCTTTCTTTACTCTCCTTCCTACCTCTTAAACAGCTTGTTGTCTACAATACTCAATAGTTCAAGTCTAGATTACACACAAGATACGACAATATCGTTTAAATACAGATTTTGCTACCTCTCTATCTGCCACTAAAGTCTTCATATTGGCTAATGAAATCACATATAATATTGAAGCAGTATAGAGGTTCTGGAGATATAACATAACGTTTGCCAATATGTTTGGATCTGTTACCATAATGTGTATGTGAATCCTATCAACGAAAGTCTCCTATTTTCTCTCTTTTGGTCTGTTAAATACACAGTTAAAACCATTTTATGTTATGCCTGGTTTAAAAAAAAAAAAAAAAATACTGAACCTGTCAGTGAGCTTAATTTTCTGAGACAAAAATCCAGCACTAAAATCTCAAGCAATGTTATACGTACTCTCAATCTTCCACTTATGTTGTGAAAAATGGAGAGAGGAAAGATGTTCTGTAGTCCCAACACACTTCCTGTCCTGGGGTGACAACACTGCTCCTCCCATGGATACAGTATGGTGAACAAGGATGAGCTGCTGATTCAGTGTGAACCTAGGTTTGGACCTAATTGCGCTTGCTCAGAAGTGTAGCAAACAGCCAAATTAAATTGGTGTTCAGCTAGGTCGAACCTTGAAGTGATACATTTAGCAGCAATTTTACTTCAGCTGCCAAATGTGACAGCTTCACTCCAGGCTAGTTGTTAGGAAGCTGTGAATGTAAACAAAGAGTGTAAAGAAAAAAAAAGCTAGTGTGGATTTCCACAAATATTCATACTAGACTGTTTTAGGCCCCTTTCACACGGTCCGCATTCCGTTGCGGACCGTGCTCTGCTCAGCGGGGAATTGATTCGCCGATCCCCGCTGAGCCGGCAGATAACAGCTCCATCTCCGCTCTGTGTGCGGAGAGGGAGGTGTCAGAGCCCTGCTGCTCTCTATGGGGAATCAGATGAGAGCGGACCACCTGTCTGCTCTCATCCGATCCGATCCGATTCCCCAGGACGGATGGAAAATAGGGTTTCCATCCGTCCGGATTTCACGGACAGGATCGGATACGGATGGCAGCAGGTGTCAGCGGACATGTCACCGCTGACACCCGCTGCTCCATAGGGCTGAATGGGGCATCCGATCAGATCCGCCTAAAAAACTGACAGGCGGATCTGATCGGAACGCCTGTGTGAAAGAGCCCTTAGGAACCTTGTGCAAAATAAAAAAAAGGAAAACATATGTGGGGTCCCCTTAAAATGAGACCACTGACCCAAGCATGAAGACAGGCTAGCAAGGAAATGGGGATGGGATAAATGTGCATTTCCTCCCCCCTCACAAACAACATCCCTCCACATTGATGAGGACACGGGCCTCTTACCCAGAACCCTAGCCCAATGGCTGTGGGGAATCTGTGGGCAGTTGACTTATCAGAATCTGGAAGCCCCTTTTAACAATAAGGGAGCTCCCAGATACCCCCCCCCCCCTTCTCAATGAATGTGTTAAAAGTAAATAGTACCCCTACTCATTCACACAAAAGAGTGGAAAGCAAATAAACACACTTACACTGTTTATGACAAGTCTTGTTATGAAAAAAAAAATGCTGGTGCAATTTGTTCCTGTCGCTCACTTGCTGCAAATAGCAGCCAGGACCTCCTGGCTAGCACCATTTTCCAAATATACTTTCGTATATTTGGTCATTGACATTTTTTATTTTTGACTTTTTTTGTGTGATTTTGTAGGGGTACTATGTACTTATTCCAATAAAGGGGAGGGTGAGCTCTTGGAGCCCCCCTTGCTGTTAAAGGGGGCTTCCAGATTCAAATAAATCCCCTGCCTTCAGACCACTAAAACCACCAGGCCAAGGTCGTGGGCCCTTGTCCTACTCAATATAGGGACATGGTGCTTTGCTTGGGTGTCATCCCTGGCAAGGTACTCTTCTATGCTGTGAGCATGTAGTGGGGGATGTTTTAAGATGGGGGGTCTCCTGCTCATTCACCTCTTTCCCAGCCAGCAAGGCTGCATGCTCAGATAAGGGTCTGATGGGGTTTGTAGATTTTGGAGGGGGACACAATGCTTTTTTTTCTTGTTGTTTTACAAGTGGTTCCACCTTAAAATCCATACCAGACCTGAAGGGAGCTGTCATTTAGGCCCCTTTCACACTTGTGTGACTTCAAAGTCGCGCAATTTTGACGCAATTTTTTTGCAGCGATTTTGATGCTAGTTTGACTGGGCTTATAATGTCTTTTACTCAAAACGCATCAAAATCATGCCAAAAGTATTGCAGGGACTACTTTGAAGTCGGTGCGACTTCAAGTCACACAGATATGAATGGGGCTGATTGGAACTCATGGAGAACGACTTGTCATGCGATTTTGCAGTCCCAAATCGCATGACAAGTCGCACAAGTGTGAAAGGGGTCTTACTGTCCATTTAAATTGCATTTTAATTTCTTTGTAAGTATCTGTTTTGCTGCAGTAGGTGGCATATGTCTGACAGATGTGCCACTTCACAGGTAGGTTTAGGGCATCCCCCAGCTGTGTTATTTAAAGGAATATGCATTTAATATTGCCCTTTTAGCATTACTAAAAATTGCTGCTCACCACCAAACCAAATCTTTTAAACATTTTATTTGCTTTTGTACATGTTTGCAGAGCAATGTCCATGCTCCCCCATGCTATTTGTTTGATAACCCCTTGCCTATAAGCCTAGAAAATGTCCCATACTGTTTTGTTTTTTTTACATTCAGCTCCCATTGACTTCAAAAGGGGTGACCTGTATATATAGCTTCAACTGCCTATGTCTCTGGATCTGCTGATCTTTTTTGACATGCAGTTTTCACTAAAACTAACCTGTGGTTATGTTTTTTTTTTTTTTTATGATTTTCAGTTTGTTACAGGGTTAAATTAAAGGGACTTTGCTAAAATAAAAAAGTCCTCCTTGTAAAGAAAAGAATATGTGCCTGTCCTGTCACCCACGCCACACAACTTTATGCACTTGAAGAGCTCAGCTTGCAAAAGAAATGTGTCCTTCCGATACTTCTGGAAGTGTCAGGTGGCTGGTTCCCATCTGCATGCTGTGCTTCCACCCTGTGCCCCCTACACAGGGCCGGTGATAGACCATTTTACGCCCTAGGCAAGACCAGCTACTTGCACCCCCCCAAAAAAAAGGGAAGTGACCCTGATCCGATGGTTCCTCCATGTTATGCTTTCATACCCAGTGACCCCCCCATATTCCTCCATGTCACACTCGGGGACCCTAATGTCCCTCCGTGTCACACCCAGGGACTTTGATGTTTTTCTATGTCACACCCTTGGACCCAAATATTCCTCCATGTCATGCTGTCATATCCACTGACCCTGATGTTCCTCCATGTCACACCCAGGGACCCCTGTGTTCCATCCATGTCATGCTGTCATACTCAGTGACCCCAATGTTCCTCTATGTCAGACCCTGATGTTCCTCCATGTAACAGTTGGGGACCCTGATGTTCCTCCATGTCACACCTAGGGACCCTGATGTTCCTCCGTGTCACACTTGGGGACCCCAATCCCCCATGGCACACCCAGGGACCCCAATTCCTCATGGCACACCTGGTGACCCCGAACTCCTGTTACACCCGGTGACTCCTATCCTCCATGTCACACCTGGTGACTCTGATTCCTCATGGCACACCTGGTGACCCCGATTCCCTTTCATACCAGGGATGCTCCATGTAACACCCAGGGACCCCGATCCCCTGTTCTGGGGACACTAATTGGGTGGTATGAAGAGAGTGGCCCCCACTTTGCCCTCCTTCACAGTGATCCTGCTGATTCCTTCTCCCAGGACGCTCCTCTCCTGGACCACAGTGCTCACCACAGCTCCAACCGGCTCCTGGTGGAGGGAAAAGCAGCAGTCAGAGAGCTCCGCATGTACATCACCAACCTCCTCAGACCATTCCGGTGCCTCGTCGCTTCTGCCCCAGTAAAGGTTCCGCCCTCCAGTGCCGAGTTCCGGCTCAGGTTCAGCTCTCCTCCGCTCCCTACTTAATACCAACCCAGGGAAATGAATGGCTGTCTACCAGCTCAGTGCAGAGAGTCACTTCCTGCCTGGGGTTAAGGCCGTTCAGCTCCAGCTGAAGAGGAACATCATGCAGGCAGCACTCTGGTGGGCTCCATTCCTGCCTCTTGGGGCCCCTCCAACAGTGGTGGAAAGCCAGGGCCTGATAGTTCCGCCACTGCCCAAGACACCTGGCATCTTTCTCTGTCCCTTCTTCCTCCCCTACCGCCACCTCTCCCCTCAGCTCACAATAATCATTCATGATGGAGAGAGAGTGCAGACTCCTGGCTGCGCCCCTAGGTGGCAATGCACCCTAGGCGGCTGCCTAGTTTGCCTAGTGGAAGCACCGGCCCTGCCCCTACATTACCACAAAACACAGCACTGATGTAGGAGCTGTCAGCTTTGCCCACCGTCAGTATTTTTACTGGCAGGCAGTGAAAAATGGGCACTTTTCTCCTGCCAGTAAATGTCAGTTAATATGGCTGTGACGCTTGGATTGAAACTGTGCAGTTCTGGTCTGGAGCTGGCCTAGACCATCCGTGTGCCTGCTGCAGTGTGTTCTGGCAGTGCCTGCAGGTGGAGGGTCTGATGGAGGAGGTGCCTGAGAGTGTCGTGTGACGTCATGGTGCAAGAGCAGAACGGCCAGAGCCTCATGTGAAGGTCCATGGCACGGGAGCAGGGCAAGCCGGGAGTGGGACTGTCAGTGTTGTTTGGACTGCAGTGGACTGAAGGGACCACCTGGCATGGAGAGAGACTGTAACTCAGGAGGGGACGTGTCCTGTCAGTGAGGTGTCTTAATCATCTGTGCTGCTGCAAACTGTGGTCAGTGTCACTGTGAGAGTCGATTTCATGTGTGTGTGTGCCTGCCTATTCTAATTTCTTGCCCTCCTGAGCCCTGTCCCTGAGCTACTTACTATATTGAAAATAAAATGATAAATATTCCCCCCCCCCCCCCTAATATCTACCTTAAATAACATTGCTAATTGCATATTGTACTTGTTTGCAGCTTAAATTCTAGAATTTGCACTTCAAACTGTAAATTTGTAACTTTTGGAAATGCCAGTAAAAACATGGCTGTGCCAGAAAATTTTGGGTGTTGTCAGTAAATTTCAACCTGGTAGGTTGGCAACACTGGGAACCACCAGATGGAACCACAGCATGCAGCAACCCTAACTCTTCAAGAAGGTGAAGTTCAATGGTATGACATGTAAATAATAAGTATTTTCTTTATAGGTAGGTCTATTTACCATTATTCTAGTGACAACGTTTTTTTAAGTAATCTTCCAGTTCAGATAGGTTTGTCATTATATTGTGGATGCACTCTCACATATGCCATTAGTCCTTGGTTAGTGAATTTGTTGGGTATTGTTCATAAACACAATGACCTAAGCACTGGGAATACATATATAGTCTACAGATACAGGATTTACAGTATTTTGCACTCGCTGATCTGACTGTTTCATTTTAGTCATTGTTCCCATAAACAGAAGCTAAGGAAATTAGTCACCCACAATTAAATATATTTTTGTAATATTTCATATGTCCATAAATCAAAACTGTCAAATGGTCTAGAGAAAAAGTCAACATGTTATTGATTGAATCTGTTATTCTTGGTGCTAAGGTCTCAGTGCAGGGACTTGATCTTTGAATAGGATGGCTCAATACCTTTAGTGCATTCAAGGTAAGCATGAATCTAAAGGCTTTAGGTTATTGGTTGGGTTAAGGTCATGATTTAGAGCGGAGGGGTTAAATTTTAGGCTAAAGAGACTGTCCCCAGACCATTCATTTTAACAATCTTCCCTTAAGGTTACATGTGCAATTAAAGAAATTTATATATGTAATTTTCCTGTAAAAGTCTCCCTTGTGTATAACTCCAAAAGCTCTGAGACAGCTACTGAGCACCGCCATCTTATATGTGATGTCAACAGCTCCAGCAGACTCAGAACTGTCATGTAAATGACGCTCTATAGCATGGGTCTCCAGACTTTCTAAACAAAGGTCCAGTTTAATTTCCCTTAGACTTTAGGAGGGCCGGACTGTGGCCAGTGGGAGTATAAAAGGTCCCAATGTCAATGGGAAAAAAAATGCCCCATTGTTTGTTTCAGTGAAAATAATTGTCCTCCATTATTGGTGTAAGTGGGAGGAAATGGGCCCCATCGCTGATGTCATTGGGCCATATCGTTGGTGTCATTGAGTGGAATTGTGCCCCCTCATTGATGTCATTGGGCCCCATTGCTGGTTTCATTGGGAGGAATTGTGCCCCATTGTTGGTGTCAGTGGGAGTAATTTTGCCCCATCATTGGTATAATTGGGAGGAAATGTTCCCCTCTTTATTGGTATCAGTGGGGGAAATTATGCCCCATTGTTAATATCAGTGGATGAAATAGTGCCCCAAGGGCCAGAAAAAAAGCAAGCAAAGGTCCACATCTGGCCCCCGGGTCACAGTTTGAAGACCACTGCTCTATAGTATTTCACGTTACTCCTCCTCAAGCAGCTATATAAAAGGTTATGTAGGGAGGAATGGGACAGCATCAGAAGCAGGAATTAGACACTCCAAGAAGAGAAGAAAACCATATGACATGTAAGGTGGGGACTTTTCCTGGTGTTGTCAAATTTTCTAACATGTTTAGAGTCAAATTGAAAATGTATGAAATAGAAAACGTTGCAAGTATGCAATTAAGGTATTTGATTTTTTTTTGTACTTTTAGCTATAATTTTTAAGTTGGTGACAGGGTCTCTTAGATTTAGGGTTTTGGGTTACATATTAAGTGAAATATGGGTAGCCTCAATTTTTCCCTCAGTACAAAATTTCTTTGAATGTTAATTTTAAGGATTATATTAAGGTAAGAATGGGGATAAATTCTTCCATACACAGCTTGAATTTTGGGTGAAATCTGAGCTGTGGGTGGCCCTGTATTTACCAAAGGTTTTGCATTCAGCATAAGTGTTAAGGGATCATTTGAGGGGTCACGGTAAAGCTGATCATGCAATATATACTGATCACTATAACATTATGGTTACTCACCTTATGTTGAGTAGTCCCCCCTTATGCCAAAGAATCAGCTATGACCTGTCAAGGCATGGATTCCAATATACCTCCCAAGGTATGCTGTGGTATTTACCTCCACCATCTTGCCTTCTTCCCATAGTGCATCCTGGTGCCATCTTTAGCCCAGGTAAGTGACACGCATGCACCCGGATATTCACATGATGTAAAATAAAATGTGATTCATCAGGCCACATTCTTTCATTGCTCCTGTGGTGCTCACTTGCTCATTGTGGGCACATTTGCTTGTGGATACAGGTCAGCATGAGTACCCGGACCAGTCTTTGGCTATGCAGCCCCATACGCAACAAACTACAATGCACTATGTGTTCTGACACCTTTCTATTCTATTGGAACCAGAATTGACTCAGCAATTTGAGCTACAATAGCTCTTCTATTGGATGAGACTACATGGGCCAGCCTTCGCTCCCCACGTACATCAATAAGCTTTGGCCCCCAAGACCCTGTCACCAGGTTCGCCAGTTTTCCTTCTTTACATAACGTTTTATAGGTCCTTACCATAGCAGGCTGGGAACGTCTACGGTGAACAACCATGTGGCAGTGTGCATGATACGAATTCACGGGTCTTCTCCAAAGGATATCTGGATTTACTTGTTCATCTGAGGAAATATAGCCCTATTCTGTGACAGACATAAGGGGACATGTATAGTGGGGCATCTGTTCCTCCCCTCAACCCCATGATTATCTTACCCATAAAAGGACAGATCTCCTTGAGGGAGCTTTCTTTATGTATCAAGATCTTCTCACGTATGCCTTGTTATATGTCCTTTGGACACACATAGTAGAACACCAAAAGACTGATATACTATTTGTCCTATAATATGGTCCCGGCGCCCACCCAGGGAGCATTCCTTGCGTGTCTACCACCGGAGATGAGTACTATAGGGTCTTTGTAGCTCTGAGGATGCGATTGGTGAAACGCATTGGCACTGAAGACCCCTACCATATAGTGCTCATCAAATTAGCCACCATATACTTTTGCCCCTTTGAGGGACTGTTTTTATATAATTGTAATTTTGTATTGTTTGTATTGTTTTATTTATTTTTTGATACAAATAAAACATGGATTTTATTGAACGATGAATATCCCTCTGTTTGGCCTGCACAGTCCGATTCTTTATTCTTCTCACATATATATATATTTATGGATGAGGGCCACATAAGTCATGGTTATTTTTAAAACCATACAGATGAGCCTCTAATCCAGGAATGTGTGCGATGGGAATATGAACAAAACTATTCTGACTTTCTGTCCTCCTGACAATGCTTTCACCAGGAAAATCTGCAACAGGGACAAAAATAAAATACCTGACAGGGGTTCTAGCCTTTCCCTACTCTAAAAAAAATAATAAATAACATTTCTGCTTTGTTGCTGTTGTAGAATTGCCCTCACTTCCTGTCCAGTAAAATGTTGTCTGCAGGCCAGGAAGCAAGGATGAATCTTTCTAATGGAGCTTCACATACCAGGAAAATCCCCACTCTTTCCTAGCTGCAGCACCGCTGATCTTAGAGTCTCCTGTGAATCCAGGAAGAGAGCGCAGCAGTGCTGCAACCAGGAAAGCATTGGACTGTGAGAGAACTCAAGTTAAGTGAGCCAGAGGCTCCTGCTCCTGTCAGTCAAATTCTGTGAGGAAGGAGCTGGAGGCGTTGCCAAGCTATTTTGTGTGTGTCTATGGACGTACACAGCCCGGCTCAGGAGCACGCCTGCACAGGTACACCCATAGCACACAGCTTGCTAAGGGGGAACTTAGAGGAAGAAGGAGCAGACAACGCCTCTTCTGATGTCAACTGTAAAATTTTGAATCTTCCATCCCTTTCTGATTCATTGATCATGGTCACCAGGTTAAAAAGGAAGGGTGAATCCACTTAACTGGGACAGAGACAAAACTGAGAGCAAACACAGTGTAAAGGTTATGGCTATACAAATTTATTGATTGGGTTTAGATGTACTGAGCTGAACTCCAGGGAAAAAAAAGCTTGCATTTGGACCCTTTTCACTGCACGGGTTAAATGCTTGTTAAAGTAAAAAGTAAAACTTCCTCTATTTTACAGCCAAAGAAGCTGCTGTCAATGGTCCAACAACCATGAGGTCCCACACGAGCATGTCTCCCCGGGTTCTTCTGTGTGTTGGGCTTTGGCCATTTCCATTGGCTAGTATGGAATAACATTGCGCATGCACAGGATTTCAGTCTTCCCTGCACACTGGCAGTGTGTTGATGTTCTGCCGAAAACTCCAACTTGCCGAGAACTCCAACCACATCACTTCCGGTTACTCTACACCAGGAATAATTGGAGATTTACACCACTTGGTGTTTTCACAGAACAGTACAAAAATACAAAAGGTTTTCACAGAACAGGCGGCAGCATATACACTCCAGTAGTGGCGGCTGTTGCTCCATGGAACCGCACCATAACACCCCCCCAAGACCACAGCAGGCCGCACACCATACACACTTTCCCACCCCCCACCCAACCCACGCTGGCTCACTCACCCTGCCTAGATATGTGAAGGGAAGGCAGGCAGCAGCAGCAAACAATGGCGGCGGCGGCGGCGTCTTCTTCCCCCTCAGTCTTCTGCATCTCCTCCTCCATGGCCAATGGCATGGCTTCTCCTTTGGGCCAATTGTTAAACGGGTCTCAGAACCTCTTCCTGATTGGCCAGGAGGAGGATCCGTGTGACAAAAGCGAATATTCATTGTCACACAACTGGGTGGGCTTGGGGCGCAGTGCTCTGCGCCCCAAGCCCACCCTTTTTTGTTAGCCTATTAGAGCCTCTGGCTCTAATCACATGCTAAAAAAAAAAGCCCCATTGAACTCCATGCATCCGGCGCCCTGCATGTAGATTAGGAGGCCGGACGCATGGATGGGGGGGGCGGCGCCCCTGCGCCCCCAATGCACCAGCCACCACTGCACTCCAGTACACGCTATAATGAGTGGACATTTTTAACACTAGTAACGGGCGGACTAGCAATGTCCACTCATTATAGCGTGCACCGAAATGTATGGGCTGCCGATGTTCTGTGAAAACACCAAGTGGTCGAAATCTCCAATTATTCCTGGTGTAGAGTCAACAGAAGTGAAGTGGTTGAAGTTCTCGGTAAGTTGGAGTTTTTTTTAAGAACACTGGAACGTACACAGTGCTGTGCTTCTGCAGCTCCATTTTGATAATGATGAATGGTCATTGCATTAAAAGTAGTGATTTTTTTGTTATCTTTACTCAGGCTTTGTGTATGTCATATACAGTATGTATGAGGAAATACAAATTTCAATAAAGTACACATATTTATTAGCATGCAAAGCTGTGTGATATTCCTGGGGAGGGGGTCCATAGCTTTCATCAAATTCCTAAAGGGGTTTGTGACTCCAAAACGGTTGAGAACCACTGGCATAGAGGCTTTCCAAGAAGTTATAATTAAGTTGATAATGATTTCTTTTGATAACAGAAGTTCTTTCTCTTGCCTCCTAGGATAGCAGAAATCAGTCCAATCCTTGCCTGACCATGTGATCAGGCTCTCATTTCCTGTGGTGGCCATTTATGACCATCTATACCTCTTAACAAATCAGCCCTGTAAGGTAGAATCAGACTTACCTGTTATTTATATGAATTTATTGATAGGAATGACTTTTTATCTATGTATATTAAAGAGACACCAGAAGGTCCACGATCAGAGGCTACATGTATTTAATTCGTATGTAATAGAACAAAATGTCAATTTACAAGCAACAGACGACTTTTGTTAAACAGTAAATAAAAAAGGGTTAAAGTCATTGGATTTATGGAATGTTTTCTCCATGTCTCCATCATTATGCAGCTAATAATGGTGATCTTAGAGTCCCCAGAAACCATGCCCTCTGTAAGTAATCTCCCACAAATCTGAGTCTGTCTCAGCTACTACTGACCCCAGTATAATTAACCCCAGCTTGTGTTTTCATTCAGCTCATAAGAGGTTAATGGGACTGGACAGATCCACAGCACAAAATGCTTCTCAATGAAAGTGCTGCGCTAATTTCCAGGGATAGGGTTAATTTGAACCTCTTCCATGCTCTGTATTGATTGATCAGCGCAGCGCTGCAGCCACCACCCTCCTGTCCCCTGTATATCCTGCACAGTCCCTGCTCCATCACAGCTGCCTCCTCATTGGCTTCCAATTAGGGTACAAATGGAGCAGAAAAAGTCAACGGTGTGCCTTGATTGCCCCCCACTCGTGCCTCTTATTCCAGAAAGTGTAAAACTGCATGGAAAAAATGAATACACCGACACCTCCATCATCACACTCTATAACATCATACCATCTGAAATGGTGATCAGAACCATGTGACACGACAACATTGAGTGGAATAAGGTGCCAGTCCAAAGATCCAATGCAACTGACTAATTTATATACAAACAATAGATATATTAAAAAATTGGAGCTGCTAACCAAAGCAGCCAGGCACATCGTTTCATTTTCTCTAATGAAAGAGGAAAACCTGATAGGTTGCCATGAGAAACAACTGACTTTCTTGTTTCAGTTTATTTTTTTCTACTTAGGGGGATTAAGGAAAACTAGTGCAAAGATACGGTTCTTATCTGAAATAAAAATGCACAATTAAACCAGTTTCATCTTCCAAATAAGAGAAGAAAAGCTGATTTATAATATAGGTTTAAATAACTGAACATGATTTATTAATATTAGTTCAAATGACTGAACCTGATTTATTAATATGAGTAAAAAATATTGAACCTGATTAAAACTGATATGGGTAAAAAAGAGAACCTGGTTATGAATATGGGTAAAAAAAGAGAACCTGATTATTGATATAGGTAAAAAAAGAGAACCTGATTATTGATATGGGTAAAAAAGGAAGAACCTGATCAATTGAAATGAGTAAAAAAGGAGGAACCTGATCAATTGATATGGGTAAAAAAGGAAGAAGCTGAATATTGATATAGGTAAAAAAAGAGAACATTATTATTGATATGGGTAAAAAAGATAGAACCTGAATATTGATATGGGTAAAAAAGAGAACTTGATTATTGATATGGGTAAAAAAGATAGAACCTGAATATTGATATGGGTAAAAAAGAGAACTTGATTATTGATATGAGTAAAAAAAGAGAACCTATTTATTGATATGAGTAAAAAAGGAGAACCCGATTATTGATATGGGTAATAAAAGGAAGAACCTGATCAATTGATATGGGTAAAAAAGAGAGAACCATATTAAATTATATTAAAAGAGAAAGAACATGAATCATAGATATGGGTAAAAAAGAAAAAAAATGAGTAATTGATAGGGCTAAAAACTAAGAACCTAATTAATGGATATGGCAGTAAAGAAGGGATCTGTCTGAATAATGTGGCTACAGTTCGATATGGCTAACGTCAATTTGTATACAATTAGGATTTGCCTTTAAATCATATGTATTTGCTTTTCAGGTTCACTTAGCGAGGGGTTAAATTATATATATATATATATATATATATATATATATATATATATATATATATACACACACACACATATATATATATATATATATATATAGATATATATATATATATATATATATATATAGATATATATAGATATATATAGTTTATATCTATCTATCTATCTATCTATCTATTTATATATATATATATATATATATATATATATATATATATATACTTTATGTGTGGATAGCTCCTTTTATATAAATAGAAAAATAACCAATCCACTGGCACCTCCCAGTTCAGTTCACACACTTACAATACAATTTGACATAGATATTGTGACAGGTTTATTATAGAAGGGTGTATCATTTAATAAACCTGCGCTAGAGTAATGACGATAGGAAAACTGCAAACCGTAACAGCCAATGAGATTTCACGTTTCATCATTGATCAATCAGACCAATGACAGATGATTGCTATGGGTCCTGCACTTTGCTCATTGCGGTTGCCTTAATAATGAAGCCATTGTGTGCTCAGCCAGGTAGGGGTAAGGTAGAAAGGAGTGCTGATAGCGTCAGATCAGTGACGCTGCCTGGTTGCTATGGGTTACTGCACATATTAGAACCCCAGCATGATCCAGACTGCTGACTGAGAAGGGAGGGGAGCTGCACCTTGCTGCTACCTTTCTTTCTGTCGTTGCCCAGGCTAGGGAGGGAAAATAACACAAACACTGAGATTTCTCCATTTATTACAGTTCATGCATTTGTCTCCAGGCTTATCGCTTTTATCCAAACTTTTCTGTCTCCCTTTCCTTCCCCTGTATTCGCAGTGCAGCCCCATACAGCAATGATAAATATCCCTGTTGATCATTTGATTGATTACCTCTCTGAAAGGTCACACAGGCTTGCAGTAATTTCCTTTTGCCTTAGGCTCCCTTTTCACTTATACTGGAGCACGACAGCTCTTAGTATACAGCATCTTGATTTTTTTTTTTTTTTTAACCCCCGAAGCCCCTCTGACAGCACAGTATAGTAAGAAAATCTCACAAAATAAACTTGTCTGGCTGTGTGGATGTGGCACAATCCAGCCTATTGTTTATTGACAGGGGGTCCTCAGTGGCCCCCCTCAGCCCCTTGGGGACTGCCTCTGTTGTCCCTTTGCTCCTTACACCTCTGTGGACAGGCAATCCAGCAGCAGACAAGCTATTAATTTACCCATGCAACCCAGGGTCCTGAACCCAATTAATTTCTAATAATTACAGCCCAAGGGTGGGGGGATCACTTTGGCACTCCTGCCATCCCATGCCACTGAGGTCAGCATATACTAATAAAGTGTATATTTTGAAAGTGATCTGCAGAACTGTGTGAGTTATTGCTAGGGGAGAAAATTGTTTCCATTTTGTCTAATTGAACCCATGGCTTGGAGTGCTGGAGTCCTGAGACTAAATAAGGGAGACTGTTTCATTTCAAAGGGCTCACAAAACCCCATCCATGCTTCTAGACACCCAGTCCGGCTTTAATTTCTTCACAGCCATAGCTGGAATCAAGCGTTGGGTAAACAGTGTAATAATTGCATTACAATGATCAAATCAATCTTACTGGTAGCTAGGAGAATCGAAGTTCAGAGTGAATAGCACGATGCAAAGTTCACTGCACAAATACAATGCAGGAGAGCTATTTGATAAGGAGTGCCAGCACCGCTTACAGACTTTACTCATCAGTGCTACTAAGAGCCAAAAGACAGCAGACCCAACCACTAGGGAACCTCTACACCTAGCATGTGAAAACTTACACCTGCTCACCTCTATCTCTATCTCTATGTATGGGAACAAGGCAAGATAGGGAGCAAACAAAATACTTCATATTCCAAGATAGACAGTTACCTTGAAACAGAAAGGGAGGGGGCAGATCTGCAATCACCACCCATACACATACATCCCATGTACTGTACAGTATAGGCTCACAACTGCAGCATCTGTAGCCACAGGTCATGGGATGCAGCAATGGGGCTCAACATGACATTATATATATATATATATATATATATATATATATATACACACACACACACACACACACACACACACACACACACACACATATATATATACTGTATGTATATATCAACTGTATGTACACTGCACATCTGCTTTCTGCTTTGATGTGCAGCCCATGAATGCTAATGTGCTATTCTTACATTATTAACAGGATGGACACTCTCATTTTTTTTGTAATCAAATTATAAATATCTCTCCTTATATACTTTTTCGGGCTTTAATTAGACAAGGTTGTTTAAGCTTGGCGGGGTGTGGGGAGTACAACAAATTCCAGCATGCCATCACTATGCCACAGCAAAGGAGCTCATTCTGTCACTGGTGTGCCTTCCAGATTCTAGAGGTAGCAAAGGTTCTAGAGGTATCTCAATGGGTTATAGTTATTTGAAAGCTACTAATTATATAGAATCAGCTAGGAACCAGAGAAAAGATACCTATGCGCTGGGCTAGATTAAAAATCTAAAACTTGTCTTTTTTTTTTTATCATGACAGGAGATAGCTATGTTACTGCACAGGGCTTGTCAAACGGGATCTGATAGATAGATAGATAGATAGATAGATAGATAGATAGATAGATAGATAGATAGATAGATAGATAGATAGATAGATAGATAGATAGATAGATAGATAGATAGATAGATAGATAGATAGATAGATAGATAGATAGATAGATAGATAGATAGATAGATAGATAGATAGATAGATAGATAGATAGATAGATAGATAGATAGATAGATAGATAGATAGATAGATAGATAGATAGATAGATAGATAGATAGATAGATAGATAGATAGATAGATTAATAATTATTGAATAAAGTTCAAATAGATTAAATGACAGATAGATGATTGATAGATAGTTGATGGATTTCGAATAAATGACAGATAGATACATATTATATGATAGACAGATAGATAGATAGATAGATAGATAGATAGATAGATAGATAGATAGATAGATAGATAGATAGATAGATAGATAGATAGATAGATAGATAGATAGATAGATAGAATAATAATTATTGAATAAAGTTCAAATAGATTAAATGACAGATAGATGATTGATAGATAGTTGATGGATTTCGAATAAATGACAGATAGATACATATTATATGATAGACAGATAGATAGATAGATAGATAGATAGATAGATAGATAGATAGATAGATAGATAGATAGATAGATAGATAGATAGATAGATAGATAGATAGATAGATAGATAGATAGATAGATAGATAGATAGATGACAGAATAATAATTATTGAATAAAGTTCAAATAGATTAAATGACAGATAGATGATTGATTGATAGATAATGTATTGATAGATAGTTGATGGATTTCGAATAAATGACAGATAGATACATATTATATGATAGACAGATAGATAGATAGATAGATAGATAGATAGATAGATAGATAGATAGATAGATAGATAGATAGATAGATAGATGACAGAATAATAATTATTGAATAAAGTTCAAATAGATTAAATGACAGATAGATGATTGATTGATAGATAATGTATTGATAGATAGTTGATGGATTTCGAATAAATGACAGATAGATACATATTATATAATAGATAGATAGATAGATAGATAGATAGATAGATAGATAGATAGATAGATAGATAGATAGATAGATAGATAGATAGATAGATAGATAGATAGATTCGATGGCAGCTAGACTGTTTCTGTAGCCTTCCGTAGAGATTCTTACAATACATTGTAACAAATGTGATAAATAAAATTAGCACAAGTAATCCTAAATATAATGTGTTTTTTTTTCTGCGGTCCTAGAAAACAAATGCTTGTGGAAAGTCAGCAGTGATGTAGCGCCGACGTGTAGCGCAGCGCCGTACAAGCAGGTGCTGATCGGTGGGGATGATGGATACATGTCATAGCACACGATCGCTTTGATGGATACATGTCATAGCACACGATCGCTTTTCCCCCACACACAACTCCTTTTATTTCTCAATGAAACGTTATCTAGATTTGGATACGAAGTTGCCCCGATCAGATTGCACCAATGAATAGAGAAGAGGCAATGTGATCGGCAGAGGTGGCAGACGTCGCCGAGCCCCGCAGTGTGCACACATGAAAAGCCCGATCTCCTGCTCGGGATCTATGGAAAGCACCCGGGGAGAGCTCCATGTGACAAGATCTGAAACCCCAAATGATAAATCGCAGCAAACTTTTTTGGCAGAGGCTTGAGGTGAAGAGCGCATGCGCGAAGGTGTCTAAACTGACAGTGCTGGGGAGATAGCGAGTCCGGAATGAGAAGGGGATTGAGAGAGTGAAAGAGAGAGAGAGGGTGAAAAAAGAAAAAAAAAAGGAAAAGATCCAAGAGAAAAGCTCCAGCAAACCACCATCGAAGAGCTGTCACCATGAGATCCAAAGGCCGGGCAAGGAAACTGGCCACAAGTAGGTGCAATGTACTATGGCTTTTCACCCTCTGCCATCTTGTAGAGGGCTCTGATCTCTAGGACTGTGGGCTGCCCATCCAGGCACAGTGGTAGGGACCTCTATTCCCTAGGACTGGTGGATCCATGTAGGGACTATAGGGAGATGATGCCCTGATCTGGGGGCACCTGGTACACAGCACAGCTGCTCTTATTGCTGCTGCTGCTCCTACTCCTGCTACTGCAGCAACACGTCCAACTTGCTGGGCTTGCTTGCACTTCGGGCTTGTGCAGGGATGAGGCAGGCAGGACTTTGAGAAAGTTGCTGTTGCTCAGGGAGTGGAAGCTGAATGAAGCTGCAAGGACGCGTGTCGCCGCTAGTGGGCGCTGCGTGACAAGCAGCAAACTCCATGCCACCTTTTAAACAGGACTGGCTTAGAACCAGTTTACTTACTATTAACCCTTCACTCTGCATGGGGCAGTCTAGGCTGGGGGAGTTACATGAGGACAGAAGAAAGGGTCTAGACAGCCTTGTAGTGTCTGATGTTAGTTTAGAAATATTATTCACTATTTCGGCTTTATCACAATATTACCCATGGATCATGTTTTATTTCTGATTAATACAATGTATTAAAATGTCTGCATGTGTTTATAAATATTTACCCATAGCAATATATTTACCCGTGTTATTAAACTGTCTTCACCTGAGCTGTAATATCTGCCATGCTTGTGTTTACAAATGATCGCTGACAATGGTATTGATTGCGGCATTTCCTACAACATGGGACAAGTGCCTTTAAATGGACAAAGTGCAAGGGACAAGGTGAGCCCAGCACTACTCCACCCATGGGGCTCCAATCATGGGGTGCTAGTCCAAACCCAAATATCACCTTCATTTAAATTGTGTTTGCAATGGGGGAAAATCACAATGTCTCTGTTCTACCGCCTTTATTCATTTTTCTTTTCAATTAAAAAAAAATAAATCAGGGAAATATTGTATATTATAATTTATATCACATCATATGAGATTATTATAGGCGGCTTTAATGCTGACAATTTATTTCCAATTCTTTTCTGCTTGATGTGATAAAGGAAATACACGGGGATAAAAAAGACGAGTGTGGATATTGGAATTAAAGCCGGTATATAAATCATAAATATATATTTTATATAAATCATGAATATATCAATATCTATTTTATATAAATTATTTCTTTCCGTCTATCTGTCAATCATCTATGTTGGTATGTATCGACCTATCGATGTATCATGTATCTGTCTATTATGAATGTGTTTTTCTGTCAATCACTCTATTAACTTCTCTATCGATGTATCACCCATGTATTCTTGTAGGTATGTATCTATTTACCTATCATTTTATTATCACTCTTGTATGTATGTGTATGTCTGTTTGCCTGTCCCTATATATGTATGCAAGTATGTACCTACCTGTCAATTTATAATGCATGTGTCTATTATGTATGTCTGTATCTATCTATCTATCTATCTATCTATCTATCTATCTATCTATCTATCTATCTATCTATCTATCTATCTATCTATCTATCTATCTATCTTTGTTCATATTTCTAACTATTTATATTTATGTATGTATGCATGTATGTATGTATCTACCTTCAGTTTATTCTATATCTATCTATCTATCTATCTATCTATCTATCTATCTATCTATCTATCTATCTATCTATCTATCTATCTATCTATCTATCTATCTATCTATCTATCTATCTATCTGTCTATCATATAATATGTATCTATCTGTCATTTATTCGAAATCCATCAACTATCTATCAATAAATCATCTATCAATCATCTATCTGTCATTTAATCTATTTGAACTTTATTCAATAATTATTATTCTATCTATCTATCTATCTATCTATCTATCTATCTATCTATCTATCTATCTATCTATCTATCTATCTATCTATCTATCTATCTATCTATCTATCTATCTATCTATCTATCTATCTATCTATCTATCTATCTATCTATCTATCTATCTATCTATCTATCTATCTATCTATCTATCTATCTATCTATCTATCTATGAGATCCCGTTTGACAAGCCCTGTGCAGTAACATAGCTATCTCCTGTCATGATAAAAAAAAAAGACAAGTTTTAGATTTTTAATCTAGCCCAGCGCATAGGTATCTTTTCTCTGGTTCCTAGCTGATTCTATATAATTAGTAGCTTTCAAATAACTATAACCCATTGAGATACCTCTAGAACCTTTGCTACCTCTAGAATCTGGAAGGCACACCAGTGACAGAATGAGCTCCTTTGCTGTGGCATAGTGATGGCATGCTGGAATTTGTCTATCTATCTATCTGTCTATCGATCATTGATTTATTTACTATATCATTATATGTTTATAGACTGATTTATTGTTTAGTAAATGACACGTATATTTCTCTCCAGCCTTGTAGTTACTACTCTATATTCTAAATCTGTCGATAAGTTAACTCAACTCACACCAGTGAGGGAAATGGATTGGGGCTCTCAGATCTTGACTGGTGAAATCTCTCTTCCTTTGGTGATTCGAACTGTCACATCCAAAGGGGTTTGTTGGTGACCCCAGTAATTCAGTCAATCAGCCGCCCCTCTATTCTTCATGTGCACTGCCATGTAGAAGGATACTGAAGCATTCATGCTTTCAGTGCCTCAATAGACAGGGACCCCTCCAGAGGTCTGGGAAATAAACCCTCTAATTGTCACATAGCAATCAGGGACACAATGCACGTTATGTGGAGCTGACAACACTGACACAAGCCTGACACCTGAAGAGCACACACTGGACACTGGCACAAGTCATGGGGACTGCAGAGATGACTTTCCCAGAGAGGATCTGGGGAGCAGGGGGGTTGTATACTGGAATCAGATTGTCTGATTAGGGAAAGGGGACCATGAGAGCAGAGATACATCTCTACAGTCACCATCATAAAACCTAGCATCACTCATACACTCTAGGTGTGACAGTATAGCTGATAAATGTATAGACTGACATGGAAAGTAATATGACATACATCTATACTAGTGTGGGCAAATGTCAAAAAATATATCTGTTGTATTGTATGTGATGATGTATGTATGTCATTTGCATAGGCATGGACAGAAATACCACAGACAAATTTTTTATTAGTGTGTGGATGTTTATCTGGTTATGTACACAGGCTTCTTATGTGATGACATATGCAATCTGGATGGGCATGAAAAAGTAAAACCATACACACCTTTATAATAGAATATGTGGATCTGATTATATATACAGGTGCCATTATGGGATGATATATGTCTAGATGGGCATAACAAATATAAAACTACCTACACATCTATATTAGTATTTGTGAATGTGATTCCTATTACTGTATATGCTGGTGTCCTTAAGAGATATGTAATCTAGATGGACATAGGAAAGGGGAACTATATACATAAGTATCTGTGGATATGGATCCTATTTTATATTAAGGTGTCTTTATGGGATTATTCTGTATTAGTATTTTTGGATGGGATGTGATCTGGATGGGCATGGAAAAGTAAAACTATATATATATATATATATATATATATATATATATATATATATATATATATATATATATATATATATATATATATATAATCCGGATGGCCATTGCAAAGTAAAACAATATACACATCTGAAAAAGTATGTATCTTCTTTGGATATGGATCCTATTTTATGGTGTCCTTATGGGACTATATGCATTCTTTATCGGCATGAAAAGTATTCGTACACGCAGCTCACTCAACAGCACAGTTTTAGCGAGTATAGTGTGTTTGCAGACCATATATATATATATATATATATATATATATGCTATTCCTTTGCAAATCAGTCGCAGCGAGAGATGCTCTCAGTGTGGAGAGCGCTGGCTGACCATTATAGCACCTGCAGCAGTAGTAGCGCTGTGCAGAGTCCAGGCACCACACACTAGCCGCTAGCCACCCAGCAGCCTCATAAAGGCTCAGGATAGGATTAGTTTAGCACAGCCCAGATGAATGGCCTGCACTTGTTACTTTTACACTTTAGCACTCCTATCTTTTACAGGCATTTAGGTGCTTTGTAGGTAGAAGCAGACCTGTCCCCAACATATGACATAATAAAGTCACACTTTCCCAGGTTTCCGATGTCTATGCTGGCTGCCTGTGTCCAGACTTTAAAAGCCCTGGCAAGTTTATGTGCCTGTTTAATAGTCCATTCGGATTTGTGTTGGAGGCAGTGAAATCCTGCCAGCTCCTTACTGTTTATTTGCGATCACTTTGCCATTACCTCTTAGTGCCTCTTTATTGCATTTGGCACAACATGCTAATATTCGGCTAAAAAATATCCCAGGAACACATTATTTCCCATTGGTAGGAAAGATCTCTCCAAGGGGAATAGGGCTGAAATATCCTAATCATGCCCTGGGGGCTCATTTATCTCAGTGCCAAATGCAGCTATACTGTTTATCTGTACATACAATGTATATATATAGACAATGTGTGTATATATATATATTTGTATGTATATATATATATATATATATATATATATATATATATATATATATATATATATATATAGACACACACACGTATAAATATACTGTTAGTCATTTTAAAAGTATACATATTAACAATATAACTTTGTACACAGCTCAGCATTTTGGAGGAAATGTTACTGTATCTACATTTCATTTCCTGATATATGGCTAACTGTTGCTTATACCTTTCTACCAGAATAAAACTTCTATCTATCTATCTATCTATCTATCTATCTATCTATCTATCTATCTATCTATCTATCTATCTATCTATCTATCTATCTATCTATCTATCTATCTATCTATCTATCTATCTATCTATCTATCTATCTATCTATCTATCATCTATCTATCTATCTATCTACCATTTCTCTCTTTCTGCATGGGCCGGATTTACTAAAAAGTAAAAAAAAAAAAAATATTCCTGATATGTTGCTTACTGTTTGCTTATAAATTTCTACCAGAAAAAAAATCTTTCTTTCTTTCTTTCTTTCTTTCTTTCTTTCTTTCTTTCTTTCTTTCTTTCTTTCTTTCTTTCTTTCTTTCTTTCTTTCTTTCTTTCTTTCTTTCCTTCTATTATTTCTCTCTTTCTGTATGGGCCTGATTTACTAAAATGTACGTTAATAAATTAAAGTGTTCCTGTGTGTGTTGAAAACATACAATCATGTAGGTAAATAAAAATAAAAGAGATTCTCCTTAATTTGTTTAGATCTTTTCTTTTTTTCTTTCTTTCTTTCTTTCTTTCTTTCTTTCTTTCTTTCTTTCTTTCTTTCTTTCTTTCTTTCTTTTCTCTTTCTCTACAATACCCTTTTTTATTTTATATCCATGCTGCATGCTAAAAAAAACAAAGCTCATTAATTGCAGTGTAACTGTCTGGACCTTAGCATGCATGTTTATTGTCAGACTTATGGAGAATGGTCGGTAGTTTACCAAATGCTGGTTTGAAAACAAGGCCTCACAGAAAATGAGACTGCACCTATTGGCCTGTAGGAAATTGTTCCACAGTAACGCAACCATTCTTCCTACTCAATACATTATCCAAGTCATAGATGTCAGCAGTCTTGTAAACAGCATCCATTACAGTCGGCTGATTTCTACAGACCTCTGTGTTGTGTGAGCACCAGGGTACAAGAAATGGTCAATGTACCATATACAGATCATTGTCCATTTCAAATGTCTAGTAGAGTTTCATCATGTTTTTTTTTTTTTTCAAAAACTAAACTAGTTGGTGCAATATCTATCTATCTATCTATCTATCTATCTATCTATCTATCTATCTATCTATCTATCTATCTATCTATCTATCTATCTATCTATCTATCTATCTATCTATCTATCTATCTATCTATCTATCTATCTATCTATCTATCATCTATCTATCTATCTATTATGTCTGTAAATATCTATCTATCTATCTATCTATCTATCTATCTATCTATCTATCTATCTATCTATCTATCTATCTATCTATTATGTCTGTAAATATCTATCTATCTATCTATCTATCTATCTATCTATCTATCTATCTATCTATCTATCTATCTATCTATCTATCTATCTATCTATCTATCTATCTATCTATCTATCTATCTATCTATCTATCTATCTATCTATCTATCTATCTATCTATCTATCTATCTATCGTATTATACCAGTTATATGCAGAACAGACTTATAATAACTCAAATTTTTCAGAACTCTTGAAAAATGGTCTGTAATACCTACAGCAAGCAGTCAGATTCCATCAATCATTTTCTAGTGCAGTTTATGAAACAAGGGGAAAAGCTGTCTTTCTGTAGGTGACACAGACAGTTGGTTTAGGCAGTTTGGTAAATAAGGCCCATTGCTATCAGTTTCTGACATACGGGGTGAACTGCATACCCACCACGTTCTAACCTATTTTTAGCATGGTCTCCTTATAAAACCAGGAATTATTCCTTGCGGGCAGTACCTATTTCTTTTAGTAATATTTGTCATGGATTTCATCCAGTGCCCCACTAATCCTTTCTAGTTACTTTTGCACTTAAACCCATTTGTTTTGGGGGATTTCCATCACATTTGGAAGTATTTCTTGAGCATGGCCTTCCGCAGAAACTCTTTATTTTGGGTACTAATCTCTACTGATTTAAAGGGCTGGCTTCTTCAAACAAAATTTAGCCAACACCAGATGGGCTTTTTTTTCCCCCCACAAGTAGGCCTGGCATAGAACAGGTTAGTAATTGGATCATTGCTCTCGTTAGGTGGTGGAGAATAAAACGACAGCTTTATATGAAGGGTTCATTTTAATATAAAACAAAGGCGTTCTGCTTTTGTAACGTGCAATAAAATGTTTCAACAGAAGGAAGGCTCTGTTTACAAAATCCATTTTCCAGAGTCAGACATGCTACTTTGGGCCTTGCATTTACAGCTAAACACACTTAGAACCCTTTGTAGTTCTCAAATAAAGGATCCCATTACTTGATTATGGCTCAGATACCGCTTTGCCTATAATTAATGACTTTTACCTATTTAGTAAAGAAGGAGGAGAAAGTCGAAATTCCTAGTTCATTGGGTGTCTCCAGAGAGGGAGAGAGAAAGTTGCATTTGGCATGCGTCCAGTTCTGCACAATGTCAACATTGAATATTTGAATTCCCAGACTCTATTTAACAACTTTTTAAATAAATAAACTCATTGTGTGTCTGTGTTTGAAAATTATTTTACCTCTTTAAAAAACTACAGCATCTCATTACAGGTCTCGAAGGCTGTCTTGCTTTATAAATAAATACAAACAGAGTAGGGCAAGCAGCTGATCTCTGCACAGTATAAGACTAATGTAACACATGGCTCTTCTGGACGGCTCTCTGTGACATGATATCTAATCATAACTAAAAACAAAGCTCGCTTCAGAAAGTCAGTTAAGAATTAATCATTTCTTGGAGGCCCATGTGTTCACTCTTACTTGTGTGGTGTCCTGCATAGGCTCAATCATCTAGAGCTGACCTGGCATAGAAACTTAGGAGACGTTCCACTTGTTTTGCCTTAAAAGGCCATTACTCAAGATGTTCAGCAAGTAATGTGAATGAACAGATGCTCAGTAATATTACATGATAAAGTATCGCCTTGTTAGCAGATCAAGCGACTTCAGCACGCTTGAGAACATCACTATGCACCGTTTGTACCCCAGATATTGACAAGAGCTGCAATAAACTACTGATACAGTTGAACAAAACATGAATTATGACGTTCTCATACACTGGTGTCCGTTTATGAAACCGAGATGAGCAGCGATCCTGATGTCCGCAGCTCATCTCGGATAATTTATGGTTTATGAAACAGAGATGATTGGGAAAGAACAGGTTCTCCGCTGATCATCTCCACACACGGAGAACCGCTGTACACTCCTAAGTCAAAATGTCCAAATTGGGCCCAAAGTGTCAATATTTTGTTTGGCCACCATTATTTTCCAGCACTGCCTTGACCCTCTTGGGCATGGAGCTCACCAGAGCTTCACAGGTTGCCACTGGAGTCATCTTCCACTCCTCCATGACCACATCACGGAGCTGATGTTTTCATGGAGACCTTGCGCTCCTCCACCTTCCATTTGAGGATGCCCCACAAATGCTCAATAGGGTTTAGGTCTGGAGACATGCTTGGCCAGTCCATCAACTTTACCCTCAGCTACTTTATCAAGGCATTGGTCGTCTTGGAAGTGTATTTGGGGTCGTTATCGTGTTGGAATACTGCCCTGCAGCCCCGTCTCCAAAGGGAGGGGATCATGCTCTGCTTCAGTATGTCACAGTACATGTTGGCTTTCATGATTCCCTCAATGAACTGTATCTCCCCAGTGCCGGCAGCACTCATGCAGCCCCAGACCATGACACTCCCACCACCATGCTTGACTGCAGGCAAGACACACTTGTCTTTGTACTCCTCACCTGGTTGCTGTGACACACGCTTGACACCATCTGAACCCAAAAAGTTTATCTTGGTCTCATCAGACCACAGGACATGGTTCCAGTAATCCATGTCCTTAGTCTGCTTGTCTTCAGCAAACTATTTGCAGGCTTTCTTGTTCATCATCTTTAGAAGAGGCTTCCTTCTGGGGTGACAGTTATGCAGACCAATTTGGTGCAATGTGTGGCGTATAGTCTGAGCACTGACAGGCTGACCCCCCATCCCTTCAACCTCTGCAGCAATGCTGGCAGCACTCATACGTCTATTTCCCAAAGACGACCTCTGAATATGACCCTAAGTAAGTGCACTCAACTACTTTAGTTAACCATGGCGAGGCATGTTCTCAGTTGAACCTGTCCTGTTAAACCACTGTATAGTCTTGTCCACCATGCTGCAGCTCAGTTTTAGGGTCTTGGTAATCTTCTCATAGCCTAGGCCATATTTTTTCTTTTTTTTAGATCCTTAGAGTTCTTTTTTTCAGATCCTCAGAGAGTTCTTGAGGTGCCATGTTGAAATTCCAGTGACCAGTATGAGAGAGTGAGAGCAATAACACCAAACTTAATACACCTGCTCCCCATTCACACCTGAGATCTTGTAACACTAACAAGTCACATGACACCGGGGAGGGATAATGACTAATTGGGCCCAATTTGGACATTGTCACTTGGGGGTGTACTCACTTTTGTTGCCAGCGGTTTAGACATTAATGGCTGTGTGTTGAGTTATTTTGAGGGGACAGAAAATGTACACTGTTACACAAGCTGTACACTCACTACTTCACATTGTAGCAAAGTATCATTTCTTCAGTGTTGTCACATGAAAAGGTATAATAAAATATTAACAAAAAATTGAGGGGTGTACTCACTTTTGTGAGCTACTGTATATATATATATATATATATATATATATATATATATATACAAACATGCATACCTCTAAACACATATAAATGCACATATACAATACTTACCTTCTTCATGTTACCATTGCACTCAATTCCTTTGCTGTGCTAACCAGGTCAGAATGTGTTGGAGCTTACACAGTGCTGATGACATCTTCTTCCTCATGTCTAAAACACATGGTACAGTGAGCGCTAGGAAGTTTTTTGTTTTTTATGTGACAAAACTCACATAAACATAAATACAAAGTAGTGCAGCGCTCAATAAACTATAAAAAAAAGAAAAAAATATATATATAACATGTGTGTATATATATATATATATATATATAAAATGTGTGTGTATATGTAGAGGGACTAAATATTTTATTAACATTAGGTGGGGGGGGGGGGGGGGCGGGTCTCCTCTGAGAATGCCCGTGTACTCAGCAGTGATCATTTATCACTGCCAAATAAACTGGCACCAGTGATTTTTTCGTACTATAATCTCGCTCTCGTCTCACGAGATTACAGACAGCCCATTCACTTGTACACACATCTCGGGCAGTTTCAGAGGAAAAATTTTCCCTCTGTT
This sequence comes from Pelophylax lessonae, assembly GCF_965119305.1. Taxonomy (NCBI): domain Eukaryota; kingdom Metazoa; phylum Chordata; class Amphibia; order Anura; family Ranidae; genus Pelophylax; species Pelophylax lessonae. The sequence continues at coordinate 263,716,228 of NC_138770.1, read as the reverse complement.
CTACCTCTGAGAAGTTCTCCGCTTCATAAACAGGGTGCCAGAGGAGATAGTTTTCCTCGGAGAACAGTGGAGAAGTGAACTAAAGTAAGTAGTGAGTAAAAAATTCTTAATTTCATAAACGTACTCCACTATATTGTCAAAAGTAATGAGCGCCTGCCTTTACACGCACATCAACTTTACTGGCATCCCAGTCTAATTCTGTAGGGATCAGTATTGAGTTGGCTCACCCTTTGCAGCTTTAACAGCTTCAACTCTTCTGGGAAGGCTGTCCACAAGTTTTAGGAGTGTGTCTATGGGAATGTTTGACCATTCTCCCAGAAGCATATTTGTGAGGTCAGCCACCGATGTTGGACGAGAAGACCTTGCTCGCAGTCTCTGCTCTTATTCATCCCAAAAGTATTCTATCAGATTGAGGTCAGGACTCTGTGCAGGCGAGCGAAGTTTGTCCACCCCAAACTCGCCCATCCATGTCTTTATGGACCTTGCTTTGTGCACTGGTCCAAATCATTTGGTGGAGGGGTGATTATGGTGTGGGGTTGTTTTTCAGGGGTTGAGCTTGACCCCTTTGTTCCAGTGAAGGGCGTCACCATACCAAGACATTTTGGACAATGTCATGCTCCCAACTTTGTGGGAACAGTTTGGGGATGGCCCCTTCCTCTTCCAACATGACTGTGCATCAGAGCACAAAGCAAGGTCCATAAAGACATGGATGAGTGAGTTTGAGGTGGAGGAACTTGACTGTCCTGCACAGAGTCCTGACCTCAACCCGCTAGAACACCTTTGGGATGAATTGGAGCGGAGACTGCGAGCCAGGCCTTCTCATCCAACATCAGTCCCTGACCTCACAAATGCGCTTCTTTAAGAATGTTCAATCATTCCCACAAGCACATACTCCTAAACCTTGTAGACAGCCTTCCTAGGAGAGTTGAAGCTGATATAGCTGCAAAGGGTAGGCCAACTCAATATTGAACCCTATGGACTAAGACTGGGATGTCAGTATAGTTCATGTGCATGTAAAGGCAGGCGTCCCAATACTTTTGCAACATAGTTTATCTCTAAAATTGAAAGGTGAACTCCAGGCAAAAAGCTGAATACAAAGAGGCAATACATATTTGAGAAGTGTTTTACCTGCCAAACGATTTATATTTCTGGCAATCCAGTCCTGAGATTTTCATAGCATTGCCACACAGCACAATCTTGCCTGGCAGGGCAGGAGATCTGATTTTTCTCTCCTGCAGTTAAGTATAACTTATTACAGGGCTTGTCTCCCCCCCCAGTCTGTGACTGGACAGTGAAATGAGAAGTAGCAGACTGATAAGCTCATCTCTGTGTGGAGGATCTCCTCCTATCAGCATGTTCCATTTTAGCACATGAGCACTGCAGCAAAACTGATTGGCTTTTAGTGCTGCAGCCACCTCCCCTGGTCTAAGCTCTGCTGTACAAGGACTGAAAGTGACTAAAACCAAATCAAATTCATGTACTTGTACTGCTTACGTTTAAAAGAACATATTTTGAATTATGTATTAGTGGTGTTTTACACCATACAGGCATACCCCGTTTTACGTACACTCACTTTACGTATACTCGCAAGAACGGACACAGGTTGGTCAGCTTGGCATGGCACTACTCCTGGTTTTTAACTTTGGCATCTATAGGACATGTTGGTCAGCTTGACATGGCACTGTTGCCGGTTTCTAACCTTGGCATCTATGGGAAATCTTGGTCCGCTTGGCATGGCACTGCTCCCTATCTAACATCTGCGTCTATGGAAAATCTTGGTCAGCTTGACATGGCACTGCTCCGGAACCATAAGTGACAGAGACAGCAAACTTGGGGAGCACCGAGAGGGGACCCAGCACTACAACACATCCTATTTTGTGGCTGGTCATCTTGCCTTGGTAATCTATCATGTCATTGTCCTGGATCCCCTTAACATGCTCCCCAAGCTTGGTGTCCTTGTCCCTTATGGTTTGGGAGCAGTGCCATGTCAAGCTGACCAAGATTTCCTATAGAGCTAGTGTATTTACATGCATTGAGAAGTGAAAAAAGGTATTGCTTCCCTTTAAGTAAATTTTCATTTTACATACAAGCTCTGGTCCCATTGTGTACTTAAAAGTGGGTATATGCCTGTACTACACATAAACCTCACAGCAATGCATCAAAATGCATGTGAATTTAACGTGCATTTTTGTGCACAGTGCATTGCATTATATTTCAACATATACTGCAGTGCTAGACAAAACGTATCACAAATACAGTATATTACATTTTTATCACAAAAATATTATATATTCTATACCACCACTGCAGTAACTTTTTGACACCGAAATTGCACCAAAAGTATTGGGAATTTTCTCCACCAAATAGACAAAATGCACACTCACCACATGGATGGGCTGCCAGGTGATAAGCAGCAAAAGAGGAGATTCACAATACTTTTCATGCAAATTCCGTTTAAAAATAAATACTGATATAATTTGGACACTACTGCTATGTATAGTTCCTTTTGGGGCGTATTATTATAGCACTATATTTGGCGTATGTCATATATTTGTGATACATTTTTTTTGTCTAGCACTGCAATTTATGTTGAAATGTATGCTGGTAAAGGTGTATTGATCCTTATTGCAATCAGCTGGAGAATATATTATTTTTTTAGCACTGACTTTTTTTTTTTTTGTTTTACACATTGCATTTTATTGCAGTTTTCTGCATGCTGGCAGTTGTGAAGTGACAGGCTCCTGGAAGGGTCAAAATATTTTCAACAACTTAGATTTGCTTTCTTTACTTTCAGTTTACACGCAATCATGTGAATTGTATTGCAATAAAATGCAGGCAGGTTGCATTTTAATACAATACAGATGTACGCAGCATTGTAGTATGAATAAGGCACTTAGGAAACCATTGTTTTCTATGTGCTCTTGCAGTGACCTGTGCTGATCCAGTGTGGAAAAATGCATGGTGTGAATGAGCCCGTCATCATTACAGAGCTACCTACATTCATTAATGACTTTTATATTTGGATATGAGTTCAGCTTTAAACAGAGCAATAAGAATTGTTGCTTTCTGTATGTGTGTTGTGGTCACTCTGCTCCCTTAGTACGTGTTGCACAGTAGGCATGAACCAAGAAAAAAAAGCTAATCTCCCATGATGCTGTGGGAACTATTCTTGCTTTGCTTCTGAACATGTTCTTAACTATGAATTAGAACTCTTTGCTTGCAGTGAAGAACAGCTATTGGAGCAAACCATGAAGGGCTGGGGTGATGGCTCCATAGAGGAGGCACCTGCTGTGGGCATGTCAGGGGTGGGCACAACCAGGGCCGAATCTGCCTTGAGGAAAAGCCAAGACACTGAACCACCACCTGAGCTGCAAGGGCTTATTCAGACCAAAATGAATTGCTATAAAATGTATTTTAGATGCTTAGAATTAAAAAAAAACGAAAAAACAAAACAAAAAAAAACCATTAGTTTTGCAGACAGTCCAATTGTATTCAATGTGCTACTGGCTTTGTCTGAGTAGTAAGTTAATTATGGCACTTTTCCACTGCAAGTACCGGCTAGTACCAGCTCGGCTCTACTCGGCCCTGCTTGGCCCGGTTTGCTTTTCCACTGCGGTACCGCATGGTATAGTGTCGGAACGGTTCGGTACGGTATGGTATAGGTTTGCTTTTCCACTAAAGTAGTACTAAAGTTAAGTGGGTGGGATAACAACGGGGTGGGTGTGATTCTCTGACCAATCAGTGGCTAGTAGTGACTGCATGCAAAGGATTGTGGGATACGGTACCAGTTTGGTACCTGTTGGAACCACAATCGAGTAGGTACTGTTTTTTCAGAGCCGTACCGTACCGTACCGTTCGGTTCCATGCAGTGGAAAAGCAAACCTATACCGTACCGAACCGTTCCGACCCTATACCATGCGGTACCGCAGTGGAAAAGCACAAAAGCGTGCCGAGCCGGTACGGTTCTATGCAGTGGAAAAGCGCCTTTAGTGATCTCCTTCAAAAAGCCTAGTTGCCTGACTATCATGCTGACTTTCTAACTTCTATTGTCCCTGGACCATGGATCAGAAAACACATTCAGATATGAGAAGTCAGAAGAAAGTCAACAGGACAGGCAGTCAACTAGCTTCAGAAGGAGAGGTCAGCATTGGAAGCCTACTTGTTTCTTTCCTTAAACAGTGGGTTGAGTCTTTTTTATACAAATTAAACCCATGGGAATTGACTAAAGTTAGAACCTTTAGAATTATTTTCTGCATTTTTGCAATGTGCAATACCACTGACTTTATCACTGATATGGTTAGCCAATGGACTGTAGTGGTAAAGGGCCAAAGTAACTTGTATATTTGATATATGCTGCCAGGTATAGTCTGTGGGTCAGTATATTTTATTTAGAGGCAACAAATAATAATGTTGTGGTAAAGGGCCAAAGTAACTTGTATATTTGATATATGCTGCCAGGTATAGTCTGTGGGTCAGTATATTTTATTTAGAGGCAACAAATAATAATGTTGTGGTAAAGGGCCAAAGTAACTTGTATATTTGATATATGCAGCCAGGTTTAGTCTGTGGGTCAGTATATATTTTTTTTTTTTTTTGAGGCAACAAATTATATTGCTGCTATACAGAGTCATTTATACTGGCCTGATAATCATGTTCATGTCTATCAATTATTGCCAATATCTATTTCTATATTGTATGTGCCTCTTATTCTGGCTGGTTTCGCAAAATAGTCTTTTGGGAGGCATAAAACTTTCTTCTTCAAAAAATATGTTTAGAATTGAGCTTATAAATTTAATTTATACGTTGATTTGTAAGTAAATATTATTCTGTAATTTGGACTTTGCCCTCATTGCTCTGCATATGCTGAAGCTGCATTGAATGTATACTATTGCATGCATCACCATTTATTAGACAAATATAAGTTCTCTCTATCCTTCATTTGCTGTAGCAGCAGACAATTAAAAAAAATATTTGTGACTAAGGATGGGCATACCATTTGTGCAGCAGCACAAGGGCCACTTTTATACTAGCCTTGGATTACATGGGTGTTGGGCCCCCCTCCTGGATTCTCATAGACCTAAACATTGCTCATTTCCATGACAGGTGAGTGGCATTCATCATGATACTGCAATAGTTCTCCTGGTTTGTAATATCCAATAGTGTTGGTCAGTGTGCATCTTCTTCACTTTCTGTTTGACCAGCATTGAGACATCCAGAATGCTCTCCTATTTCCTCTTGGGATTACTTGGACTGGATTTTATGGGAGGGTTCTCTGTCTGACCCTAGCCCAGTTGCATATTATAAACCATCAAAGTTCAGTGTCTCACACAGTGTCCTATCTATCTATCTATCTATCTATCTATCTATCTATCTATCTATCTATCTATCTATCTATCTATCTATCTATCTATCTATCTATCTATCTATCTATCTATCTATCTATCTATCTATCTATCTATCTATCTATCTATCTATCTATCTATCTATCTATCTATCTATCTATCTATCTATCTATCTATCTATCTTTCTATCTATCTATCTATCTATCTATCTATCTATCTATCTATCTATCTATCTATCTATCTATCTATCTATCTATCTATCTATCTATCCATCCATCCATCCATCCATCCATCCATCCATCCATCCATCCATCCATCCATCCATCCATCCATCCATCCATCCATCCATCCATCCATCCATCCATCCATCCATCCATCCATCCATCCATCCATCCATCTATCTATCTATCTATCTATCTATCTATCTATCTATCTATCTATCTATCTATCTATCTATCTATCTATCTATCTATCTATCTATCTATCTATCTATCTATCTATCTATCTATCTATCTATCGTTCTTGCACAGGAGCCCTTTGGTTCCTGTGAAAGACAAAGTTAACCCAAGGTTGACTTTGTCTGCCATTGTGTAAAACTGTAAAGACAGAAAGGGGTACACTAAATATCATGCTAATGATTTGTATGAATCCATAATGCTGCACTAGTACCCATAGTCACTAATCACCTGTTTGTCTTTTATCCACTTAAGCCCCGGAAGATTTTACCCCTTTCCTGACCAGGCCCTATTTTGCGATTCGGCACTGCGTGATTTTAACGGACAATTGCTCAGTCGTGCAACACTGTACCCAAATGAAATTGACGCCCTTTTTTTCCCATAAACAGAGCTTTCTTTTGGTGGTATTTGATCACCTGTGCGATTTTTACTTTTTGCGCTATAAACAAAAAAGTGCAACAATTTTGAAAAAATAACAATATTTTTCAAATTTTTTTTATATGAAATTCCCCCAAAAAAAAAAAAATGTAAAAATCAAAATTTTTAAACATTTTAGGCCAATTTGTTTTCTGCTACATATGTTTGGTAAAAAAAAATCGCAATAAGCGTATTTTGATTGGTTTGTGCAAAAGTTATTGCGTTTACTAACTAAGGGAAAGATTTATGTAATTTTTGGTGTTTTTTTTTTTAACGAGTAATGTCGGCGATCTGCGATTTTTTTTGCGGGACTGCGACATTGCGGCAGACAGATCAAACCCTTGACTGACATTTTTGACACTTTTGGGGGTACCAGTGACATTACTACAGTAATCAGTGCTATACATATGCACTGTTACTGTAAAAATTACACTGACAGGGAAGGGGTTAACTATATTGGTGATGCAGGGGTTAAGTGTGTCCCTAGGGGGCGTGCTTCTAACTGTAAAGGGGGGTGGCTAGTGATGTAACCACAGAGACATACGATCCTACATATCAGGATCGTATGATCTCTGCAGTTAGATCAGGGAGAATGACAGGCGGCTTTGTTTACATCAGCCGCCTGCCTTTCTCCCTCTCCACGGGAAGATCGCGATTGACCGGTGGACATCGGGTCCACTGGTCACACGCGCGGACTTGTTATGGAACGAGCAGGGGCGGGAGCGCGCCTCCGGCGGCGCGCGCTCGCCCCCGGCGGCGCGCGCTCGCCCCCTAGAGGCTCTCAGGCTAGCGACGTAGTACTACGTCACATTGCCTGTACAGGGCTGACCGCCGCAGTAAATAGTCGTGTGGCGGTCTGCAAGATGTTATTATCCGGTCTTGCAGGCAAAACCCTGTTTTTTATATTCCTCTGCACATAGTTGGGTGTTCAAAGTGAACACAGTTGCTTTTACTCCATTAGCTTATATTGTTACTTTAGTGAATCACCCCAAATGAACAGTACTAGAGCAGAGCACTGGGGTTGATTTACTAAAACGGAAAAGTGCCAAATTTTGTACAGCTGTGCATGGTAGCCAATCTAGCTTCTAACTTCAGCTTGTTCAATTAAGCTTTGACAAAAAAAACTGCAAGCTGATTGGCTTCAATGCAGAGCTGCATCTGATTTTGCACTCTCCAGTTTTGGTAAATCTATGCATATTGTAATATATTATTGATTGGTATTCACGCACAATTTAATTTTATTGTATCTCATGGTTTTAATGCAAGTGATCATTTTTTTTTTTTTTATATTGCATTATTTTCATTTTAAAGTGAGTTGTTTTCTACTGTTACTGTCTCATAGAAGCCGTAATTCTAAAACTCTATCTGATCTCACTGCACATAAGGTACCATAAGAGTTTTACTATTCTATTGGAATTCACCGTAGAACTGAAAATAATTGTGAAAAGAAGTAATCCTATGCAAATAATTTGCAAAACATTTTGTTGCACTTTTTTTCTTATCATTGATAACTAGTTTGTTTTCATTTGTATAAAGCATGTAAATCAGCTATGTTTGGACCTGGACAATTTGTTAGCTGTTAGCTCATACTTGGCTTCGTCTAAATTTTACAATAAACATTAGTGTGAATTGAGATAACAGTCATTAGCAGGTTTTACCGATCTAGGAATATATAAAAAAAAAAAAATGAATTTATATCTGCAATTACATTTTTTTTCATCCTATTGATAATGCAATAATGGGATGCCATGGTGTTTGTGGACTGGGAGTCTGAACATATCACCACACTGCATTGTGAGGTTAGTGATGGTGACCCAACACTAACCTTAGTGGTGCAATGAAGATTACAGTTTTGGCACATCCAACCTCAAAGCCCCAGTGTGGTTCTGTTCATTAAATTCTAAGTATTTGCTCTACCATCTACTGGTATGTTAGGTTACACTTGCAATGGCTTTCAATATAGTAATAACATGTCTACAACTACATACATAATATTTATGTAATTTTTGAATTGAAAGAAGTAATTTGGAAGACCCCCTCCATTGCGGGGGTTACGTTCCGGAACCCAGCCGCGAAAAGTGAAAATCCGCAAAATAGAAAAACCCTATTAAAATGCATTGTAGGCATGTTTTTTTTTACCGTCACTGTACGTGTAAAAGCATTTTAAGGTCTTTAAACACACTTTTAAAACAATAGAAACTCATTTAAACACATAAAAGATACTGAGAGACATAGCAAGAGCTATGGAAAACACAAAAATATTTCATTTTTAATGATTTATATAGTAAAATAACATTGAAAAAAAAAAACGCAATATACCGGGACCGCAAAAACTGAACCGCGATGGAGCGGGGGTTTACTGTATTCAGTGTCTTTATTTTTTCAAATATTTCCTGGAGCAATTCCCTTTGTTCAGAATAAAGTCCAAAACATTGGTTATTCTCCAACTTGACTCTCAAGAAAGACCATTTGTAGGTAAGTGTGCATCACCTAATATTAGTGAGATCTTGCAGCCAGAGGTCCAAAAGAAATAAGAAAGTGAACTATGTTGAAGGACATTAACCAAAACTGTAGGGCAAGGATGAAGAGCAAGGTACAGGCAATACAAAAATGTAACATCCCAGCTGATTAGTAGATTTTTGCAACATTTATTAAGACTGTAATTCCTTATTGTTTAATGTTTCAAACAATAGAACCTATATCAGCATTGCTAAAATATCTATTGATTAGCTGTAACTATTCATTCATGCCCTCATGCAATCATATTTGTGCAGATGATGTTGCTAAAATAATAAAACTGCATAGCAATCACTGATGTAATTCTTTCTGACATAACTGAGCTCTTTTAGTTGTAGACAGTATTAATATGCTTTTAGTTGTTGTTTCTAGGGGTGGAGGTAGAGTTTTAGACTGTCCGGTCTTATGGCTGATATCTGTAACATTTCTTCCTGGAGACCCCCCATGCTGGTAACAAGTGATTGGAACAGACGTTTAAGGGCCTTCAGGAGGGTGATGACTAAAAGACAGTGGTAATACCTGGGGACCATGCATGTGTTTTGTGTGGCTTTCCATACTGATGTGTTTATCCTGTCATGACAAAGCTCAGAAGGCTAATTATGTCTGCTGGGTATGTTTCATAGATTATGCCATCAAGGATACATACAAAATAGTCATCTCAGGGTCCCAGTTGACAACAAGACAAGTGTAGTTACTGCTGAGGGATACCAGAACAAAGTGTTGGTGTCAGTTGCACAATGCAGTCTGCTTGTAATTATTTCGACTTAATTAGATGTTCTGCTGTCTTTTGTGTCGTTTTTGTACATGCCAGAAGTAATCTATTTCTTTGTATTTATGATTGTCTAAGTGTTTTTGCCTATATTCAGTCTATCCAAAATTTCTTTAAGGAACTGTTTATGACATATCTGAACAAATTGATTAGGGGCATTGAAGACTTTAGGTATGAAGAAAAGTTACTTGAACTGAATAGATTTATCCTGGAGAAGAGGCATATATTATCATCTTGTATAAATATTTAAATGTCTCATTCGAGTGGGGGGGAGACGAGGTTGTCATTTTACCCATTCAGGGAGAAGTGATAAGGTTTTTTAAACCCCTGCCCTCAACCCACTTAGAGTAAAGCCTCGTACACACGCGTCAAAATTCGGCAGGGAATTTTCGTCCGGCGACCGAACTGCCGATTTTCGGCTTGTTAGTATGATGTTTCCGACAACCGACTCCGACTTTTCGGCCGAAAAAAATCTGGTGTGCAGGCTATAAAATTTTTGTCCTCTGTCAAAACACGGCCGATTTTCGTGCAGTCAGTACAGATTTCAACAGGGAAAAATCTTATGAGCAAGACTGGGCATGCTGAGAGAAGAAAGAACACAAAGATAGCAAACCAACACATGACATCACTTCTGAAGTAGAATTTTCTCGGTCGACAAAAGTCCAGTGCAGTCTAGGCACATTCCAACCAACAAAACATCACTCTGGACAAAAGACGGACGACCGGTCGGTGGAAAATCGTTGCGTGTGTACTAGGCTTAACAGAACACTCAATCTCCTGCACTCAGAAGTGGGCCCAGATGTGGATTTAGAGTCTTATCCTGGCTTATTCGGATATGTAATACCTTGCTGCCCTCCAAACACTGAGGAAGTCTTAATATACTGAAATCGCAAAATGGAACAAAGGGCACACAGGCCTAGTGCATTATCCTCAGTAAATACTTTAATAAGTGAAAATAAGCTAAATATTATACTCACAAACAGATACTTGTTTCACAGCTTTCCATAAAAACAACAGCTCAAGTTCACAAAGAATCCATATATCTGGTTGAACATGGAGCACAATTAGACTAACAGGTTTCGAGGCTTGCCTCTTCCTCAGAGCCAACAAGACTGTGGGGTTGATTTACTAAACGCAAATAAACTGTTCACTTTGCAAAGTGCAGTTGCTCCAGAGCTTAGTAAATGAGCTAAGGCTTGATTTGCAAAGAGTACCCAAACACGTGGAAGAAAAACAAAAAAAAAAGACAGCATTTTTTTTTTTTTTTTTTTATATTTTAATTTTTATTGAAAATATAAACAAAGCTAGAAGACATACAAGGGGTAGGAAACCCCTAAAGAACTAAAAAACAATAACATTGCAAAGCAGTTCACAACAACAGTCCCAGTCGGAATATGCAGATATTGAGGGATGTAGTAAAAAATGAAAGAAATATTACATTACACACTACATGCTATAAATGACAAGGAGGCAGATGGCACCATAAAAAAAGACCGCAATCAGCAAAATAGACAATATTTTCATGTAAGAATAGATTCCTGAAGGTCCCAATCAGCCCATACAAGGTTAAACCGTGAAATTTCATCATGGAATTCCATTCACCGTATCTCCGACACCAGGTGCTGGAAAAGGGCAGCATCAGGTGGACCCGCCTGCCGCCAGCACAACCGGATTGCTCTTCTAGCAGCAACCAAAAGGTAAGATATTAACCGCCTGGTGGGTTTGGAGACCTCGGGGAAGGGGAGGCCCAAGAGATAATGAAGGGGATCTAGCGGGAAAGACAAGCCCGTCACTGATTGTATCTTCGACCCCACCATATCCCAAAAGTGTTGAAGGAGAGGGCATTGCCGGAAAATATGGAAAAGTGTGCCCACACCAGTGCCGCAGCGCCAGCAAGTACCCGGGCAGGACGGGCCGTGGTCCTATACCAGAATAGCAAGATTTTCAAAGTAGTCTCCCTCTGCACCACACACCGGGAAGACTTAAAGGCTGCGGTCCAAATCTTATCCTACATCTGCAGAGAAAGAGGCTTCTGTAGTATGTCAGACCATTTGCACATATAGAGGTGGGTATCCTCTGCCAAAGGCTGAGCATCGTGCAAAATATTATAAATGTCTCTGGTGGGGCCCCTGTGCCGTCAACTGTTCAAAGGCCGTGGGCCGCTCCAGAGTCAAAGAACCCATCAGTGAATGCAACAAATGGCGGACTTGGAGATAAAAGTAAAAGGTATGTTTAGGAATGCCAAATTTCTCTCGCAGAGTCTCGAATGAGTACAAAGTGCGGGAGACCGGGTGGACGAGATTACGAAGCTGGAACAAAGGGGCCTACAACCACGTCCAAAGACAGCATTTTTGCTTGCACATGATTGGATGATAGAAGTCAGCAGAACCTCTGCTCATTTACCAAGTTCTGGAGCAACTGCACTTGCAGAGGGCAATTGCACTTTGCAAAGTGCACAGTCTTTTTGCCTTTAGTAAATCAACCCCACAGTCTCACTCGCACACTTATATAATAGATTTATATAATACACAACCCACTTATACTTACCTTCTCCAAACTTCTTTCTGTTGAAACTGCTGAGAGTTATCAAGTGCTTCCAAGTATGGAGGCATGTGACCTCCATACTCCATAATGCAGTGCTTGAACCTAGCTGCCAATAGCCAAACCTGAACACAGTCAGCAGCTCGTCCTCTGCGGGAAATAGCTCACCACATGGAGCCCCAGAATCGTATAATAATATAGTAATTTATTTATAATACCAGAACCAGATACAGCAGCGTGACATCAGCCTGTAGAGCTCCTCCCTACGCGTTTTGTGCACATGCACGCCTTCAGGGGTCCGCCTACCTCCTACACTATTGTATGATTCTGGTGCTACATGTAGTGAGCTATCTCCGCTACAGGACGAGCTGTCAGGATGTGTTTCATCGGTATAGAGGAATCTATTGTAGAGATCAGGAAGGAGATCTCATGTTATGGCATAACTGTATCAGGCTGATTCTTTTCATTGTTCTGGTGATTGCAATGTGGTGGTGGAACAAGAACACTTGTGGATACACTTGTGGCATAATCATTGCACTAAGTAGCACTTTCAGCAGTACTCATCTTGGGAACATCCTTGTTCGGACATCTGAATACTTGAACTTTTTATTTTTGTGTTTATGATATGTTAAGCACTTTGGCACTTTATTTCTCTTAGCATTTATATATACTGTATATGCACTTTTGCGATTTTTTTTCACTGTTGCACTTTTTTATGCATTTTGAATAATTTGCACTGTTGCATTTATATGTGAATAAGATCATGTTTATACACTGTAAAAAAAAAAAAATATACACATATATATATATATAATTTCTATAGTTTAATGAGCCCTGCACTACTTTGTATTTATGTTTTATGTGAGTTTTGTCACGTAAAAAAACTAAAAAATTCCTAGCGCTCACTGTACCATGTGTTTTAGACATGAGGAAGAATACTTGACATCAGCACTGTGTAAGCTCCAACACCTTCTGACCTGGATAGCACAGCAAAGGAATGGAGTCCAATGGTAACATGGAGAAGGTAAGTATTGTATATATGCATTTATATGTGTTTAGAGGATGCACATAAATGCATGTAATAAGTTTAAATGGTATAATTCACACTGTACATTTACTTGCATTTAAGTACATTCTATTTAGCTGTTTTTAGAAAAAAATAGAAATCCAGGGGCAGCATGTAAATGCAAAATAAATGCAGGAGAAAATGATATGGGAAGTGGAAAGTTTATTTACAGCATACTTCTCCTGCGCCTAAGAAAAAGAAAAACAGGAGAGCCATGTGAATGACGATTCAGTGGGTCAGTAGGTGAGCTTTTACGTACTTGTATGTCTTCTGGGAACTGTGCTTTTGTGTGCGCCTGTACATGCACAGTCCTCTGATTGCGTTGTCATAGAACACGGTAGATCACAGGCAAAAGGGAGAGAGCCAATTAGAGTGGCTCTGTACCATGTGATTGCTGTGACCAATTGCAGCATCACAGAATGTAAACACAGGATGCATTTTGCAGCAGTGTCTTGCTTACTGGCTGGTGATTAGGAAGCACTGTTGCTCTCACACATCATTTGAAAGCACCCTTCAATCCAATACAGTGTCAACAGTATAAAAACTGTTTGTCAACCCTCTCCTGTATATGTCAGCCCCATCCTGTCTTTCATCTGAACTTTAAATTACCCTTCACCTACCCTATCCTGCACATATGTACATTAATCCCTTTGTCTTAATCCTCACAATGTATATGATCTGTACATTAGAGATAATGTATCTATTGCATTACCAAGCTTCAGGTTTCAGCCACCTCAATAACAGCTTGTTTCTTTATTTCCATAAAATTGTGGGGGAAAAAAATCAGATCACCTTGGCATGTCTACTTTTCATAAATTGGTCAATTCAGGGTTTTTTATTTTTTTCGTTTACTAGCCTGGCATTTTTATTTGCTCTGTTTTAAAACATTAAATAAGGGAAACTGTTTTTTTTTTCTTCGGAAGTTTTGGCATTTTTTTCCTTTATATAGTAAAAAATAAAAACCTCAGTACCACCAAAAGAAAGCTCTATCTGTCTCAAACTTGTTTTATTAAGTTTATTTGGGCACATGACCGAGTAATTGTCAGTCAATGTATCACAGTACTGAAAACTGAAAAATGCCCTGATAATGCAAGGGGTGAAACATGCTGATACAGAAGTTGTTAAAGTTTAGAATAAGCCAAAAACATTTTCTAGTTTTGGATAGATTGTGGAAGGAATAGACTCCTACTGTGTTGCCAAGAGCTGGATCACCTGCTGGTGGCACTGTGGTTACCAGAGTTGAAGGGCACACTTCTGGTTGCCTCCAACGGGTGTCTCCCAGTAGCCAGCAGATCCCAGTAAATTAAGCTCCACCTGATGCTGGCTGGGAAGATATATAACACCTCCCTTAATTTGCATCAGTGCTTCAGTGTTTTGCCTGTTAGCGATATACAAGCTTACTCATTATCCTGATCCCTGCCTTACCCGTACCTTGCATCCAGAACCCTGTATCCTGTTACTCTGCTCCCATTTCCAGCTCTGGTTATACCCTGGTTATGCCCTGTTTATGTCAGCTTCCCTCCATTTGTATAAAATGTATTATAGTTAGGTTGTTGGTTTAGATTTGCTTCACTGTCATGTTTATTTTTCACCTTTGCTTTGCTTATGGTTTGTTTGTGTTGGACAGGTGTTGTGTGCATTAGCGTGGTTGTAAACCTCAGAGATGAAATATGAGCCAAGCATATCCCTCTATTGTGTGTATTGTCCCTTAGCTATCTGCATGATTCACTTCTGACAAGTTTTCCTGACACCAAGAGAAAAAAGGTGACAGGGAAGGTGCTCTAGCTGATTGGCAGCCTCAGCTCTGTTCCTGTGTGCTGTGTGAAGGGGGTGTGTCCTTCCCATCCAATCAGCTCTCAGAGCTCTCCTCATTGAGCTCTGCAGACTGTAACTTCAGCTCTCCACCCCCTCTTTTTCAGAGCTATGAGATCCTTTGTAAATTCTGGATTTTGAAGGGTTCTAGAGGAGAGAAAACTACAGATAAACAGGTACAGCTTACATAGGAAGATTTGTTTAATCTCTGTGTATCACCTGATGTCCGTCACTTCACTGGGTTTATGTAAGGATTTACAACAACTTTAATTAACTTTATTTTATTCATACTAAGTCTGATTCCAGTTTTCTAAGTACAGCTACAGGGAACTGGTCATCCCTGCTGCTGCTGGATAATTGCACTCGGTATCCCTTACATGTGTTTTTAATGCAGCCCAGGGCTTCGTTAGAAATAATATGGTTCATAAACTGTCAGGCAACTAGCTATTTCAGAAATGGCAGCCTACATATTTCTCTCCTGTGCTTTAAAACTATATTGTGTGTTTAAAATTGTGTTTTTGGTGCGATAGTTAATTTTTTGTGATAGCTACTTTTTTTTCCAGTTTGCTCATTTACTTGTTTTGGCTATCAGAACTATCACACAGTTTTGCCATCTGTATTTCAGCCAGAAGTAGTATATCCAAAGTTTATTTCAAAAGAACTTCATGCAAAGCAGCTTCACTTGATACCTATGGTAACTGTGAAGGAACAGTGAACAGTGAAGATTAATTCTAGAGTACTTTTCATTCCCAAGACTCAATATTCTGTTTGAAAATCTTTTCTTTATGTATTATACAACTACTGCTTATTCCCAGGTATTTTAAAAAGAAAGGATATTTATTTTTTTCTACTAGATGGAAAGGATGTGCCAGCTGATAACTACAGTATATCCCACAGAGTATGATATATTAAAAATGAGTGTCCAGACTTCTTAAGGGCCCTTGCATAGAAAACACTCTTGGGTCCCTATCAGAACCCAGTGACACCGTAGACACGTCTTCCTTTCTGGGGTCCTGGATGGCTGAGTTCCAGTTGCTCTGAGAGCTTGCTATGGATCTGCGCCTAAAAAGTTTTTCATAGCCCAAATCCTCACCTTTCCAAGTTTTATAACTTGCATTATAAGCAAGGAAGCTCAGACTTGTGCAGTGTAATAATGTACTTTTACTGCACAAAAATGCTGTACATACAAACTACTAGAAATATTAAAAAAACAATAAAGGACTAGTATATATACATACAACAAACAAAATGCTACCTACTTCCTAGCAAATAAGAAGAAACTATGGCCAGTAAACAGTAGAAATATGCTTAAAAGTTACCTAACTCAGGTTACAGTGGATTTACGATCCCTGTAGGCAACGAGGACCCGGGCTCACCCTATAAGCTGTTGCGGGAGGTCAGGGGAAAGCGTTTTTAGGTGAAGACTCCTCTCCTTCTGTCAGGGAACTTTCTTGGTGTTAAGTCATCTTAGAGTCCTCTTGTCAGCTTTTGCCTGACAACCTTTTATTTGGAAACTTTACTATCCCCACATGGGTGTGGCCCCTTTCGCAATACTAAGTTTCAATGGAAAAAACATCCTCCAATTTGCCCCCTAGATGGCACTGTGGTATCATACATGCCGCTGGTCATATATGTCAGAAGGCGAGGCTATTGTTTGACCATGGTTACCGGACCGGCTGATCCAATTGTCAACTGAAATACAACAAATGGTATCTATGTTACCATTGTATCCAGTGGCATTTGTTTAAAAATTATCTGCTCAAACACTCCAAGAAAACATGATGTCTGCCTCCAAGATAAACTACTAAGCAGATTCTTCCATGTACAGTAAAGTCTGAATAAATCATAAAACAGACATATCTATATATCTATATATCTATATATATATATATATATATACACATATATATATATATATATATATATATATATATATATATATGTATATATATATATATATATATATATATATATATATAGATATATCTATATATATCTATATATAGATATATATCTATATATATATATATATATATATATATATATATATATGTATATATATATAGATATATATATATCTGTATATAGCTAATGCAACACAGTCAGCTGCATGACTATTTCCAGTGAGTTGCCAGTGCCAGTTGACCAACAGTGATAGCCATATATCTTGACAAGATTTTCTGTCCTTTCCCTGAGGCGAAGGAGCATTAGTAATTTAGGACCCTCTCTGAATGTCCCATGTTTTCCTTTATGATTGCCATGTGCAGCCCCAATTTCAGTAGATTTTTGTGCTGGTAACAGTGGTAGTTGAACAGGGAACAAGGAAAATGAAAGTGTAATCTCTCTGTAATTCTTTTTGGACATGAATTTGCCTACTTCATTCCATCACAAAATCTTCTCCAACAAAATACACAAAGTTCACCCCGTTCTACCCTTGTTTGATTATGATTGACATGTCAATAATACTTCCCTAATGTAATTTTATGTCTGAATTGATAGCAGCTTTTGGAAACCAATAAAATAAAGAACATTGTGAGATTAAAGAAGCTTCCCAAAATAGAAATTTCTAGTTTATATAACAAGATCTTTGATTTCACAAACGGGTTCCTTGCTTTGGATCTCACGAGCAACAACTGGTTCTAATATTGAAGGTATCAATAAGTAGTTGTACCAGATGTACATACTTGGTAATTTAAGTTGTGATGGGGCTGACATTATTTTGGAGAACTTTGCTACAACTTCCTTGTAAAGGGGAACTTGCTATAATTCTGTTTATTAAATATAGCACACAGAGGCGCATCTGATTCAGACTGACAAAAAACTCATGTATTTTAGCTTTACTGACACTTGGTAAGGAGAGGTTAGACAGAAATAATGAGAGGTTAGACAGAACTGAGCAAGATTACCATACTCAAAGCTCAGCCCCAGCCAAAACTTTGTTTTAGTATTTAAATCCTGTTCTTGTCCCCAATGGGGAGACTTTTTATAGGAGATTTACCTGTGTATAGAGTCTATTTCCTTTTCTCTGAAAATGCATGTGCAGTAAGTTGCATTTGCATGCATTTTTATGCGTGTTGCCTTACATTTGTATTTATGCATTAATGTATATTGTGGTTTGAACGAGGAAAATAGAAAGCCATTGTTTTGCATGTGCCCTTGCAATGATATGCGTTTATCCAGTGCAGAAAAAGATCACTGAATGTGGGGTGAACCAGTCATAAGTGTGATAAATTGCCCTCATGGGCACACAGACAGCAATAAAGTCCAGACAAAGGTTATAAATCTGGTAGCTGCAAATACAGTGAAGGAGTTTAAGCATGCATGGGATAGGCATAAGGCTATCCTTCATATAAGATAGGGCCAGGGACTATTCATAGGATTCAGATATATTGGGCAGACTAGATGGGCAAAATGGTTCTTATCTGCCGAAACATACTATGTTTCTATGTTTATTAATATTTGTGTCTCCACAAATTTAATTTTGTGTTTAATATCCATCAAAGGCAATTGAGAGATTTCCCCTCACTTCCTGTTCTGTCTAACAAATAGACAGGAAGTTAGGTAAAATCTCTCCAATGGGTATGCACACAGCAATAAAAATCTAATGGAGCTTATAACCCTTTACTACTATTTCCAAATTGAAAAAAAACAACAATTTTGACTGGTGTTTGACTCACGTTAGCACAGCTGTATATTGGTGACAAAGAAAAGGAAGAACAAGATAGATTAGACAGTTAATCTTTCAAGCTCTAAAAAAAATCCTGAAACCAAAAAATCCTTTGACTTGCTTTTATACAGTATGTATCAGTGGCTGGTAACCAGTAAATCATACATTTCCCTAAAAAAAAGTATCTGACGAGGTTTCTCATCCTTGGAGCACCTGAAGGATAGCTGCTCATGTTTGCAATGCCTCATAAACTGATCATTATTTGGATCATTTAATCTTGCCAGAGCTCATATAGCAAGCAAAAGTCAAACAAATGTCTATGGTAACTTATATCCTCTAGAAACTGGCTGTTAATTATGTTAATTATAACATAAGACACCAATAGCCAGGGGCAGACATACAGTTCCCAGAGTTAGGGGCCCATTTATACTAGATGTGGATTAGGGGGGGGGGGGGTGCTGGGTCCTTCTCCCTCTTTCACATAGGCATTAATCATGCCATGGAAAGGCAAGAAGTGAGAATCATTTTTATGATGCTCTGACTATGCTCCTGGTTTGTAATATCCAAGTGGTGTTGGACAGTGAGCATATCCTTTCTTTCCTGTGTAACCAGCACTGGTACACAAAGAATTAATCTCCCATTTCCTCTTGACATCATTTGGACTGGAAGTTATGAGGGACTTTTCTGTCTCACCCCAAATGCATACTACCATAAGAAAATTTAGTGTATTGCAAAGGCTATCCTTAGGACCTGTGTTGACGGGCTTTGGGCTTGTGTTGATATATCAGTTTGAGATAGTTCTAAGATCATTCATAATTCATTGACAGGTGATCTGCAGTTGACTTCCCCTGACCTGGATTGGATCTACTTCTAGCAGGTTTTGCATTCCCATAGACTTGTATATGAATGCAAACCCCACTTGAAGCAAACAAATACTTACAGTGGCGGCTGGTGCATTGGGGGCACAGGGGCGCTGCCCCCCCTATCCATGCGTCCGGCATCTACATGTGGGGCGCTGGACGCATGGACTTCAATGGGGCTTTTTGCTTTAGCCATGTGATTACTAATAGGCTAAAAAAAAGGGTGGGCTCGGGACGCAGAGCACTGTGCCCAAGCCCACCCAGTTGTGTGACAATAGTGAATGAAAATTCGCTATTGTCACACGGATCCTCTACCTGGCCAATCAGGAAGAGGGTCTGAGACCCGTTTCCCAATTGGCCAAAAGGAGAAGTCATGCCATTGGGCATGGAGGAGGAGGGAGGAGACGCAGAAGGCAGGGGGAAGAAGCCAAAGCCGCCGCCGCCACCTGCTGCTGCAGACAGGCACGGTGAGTGAGCGGGGGGGGGGGGTCGTGTCCTCTGTCCTGTCCCCTGTGTCCTGTCCCCTGTCCTGCTGTGGTCCTGGGGGGGGGGGGGGTATGGTGCGCGGACTGGTGTGGTCCGGGGGGGGGGTATGGTGCGGTCCGTCTGCCACCCCCCGGCCCAAACTGTAATATACTGTAGATCTATTGTTCTTTTTGGACAGCAAAGAGTTCTCATGCAGGATAAATTGGTGCAATCTCTTTCTTATAGTATATGCAAGCGTTTTTCACCCCAACTTTTGCAAGAGTTACCTGAACAACTTGCAATGAGATTTTGGGGTTTTTGGATACTTATTTTAGCATTAAACAGTCAGTTCTTGGTTTAAATGTATTAGTCTGGCCAGTTCTGGATAAATTAGCAGTTATTTGCAATCTATGCCACTTGTAAATTATTTTCCTTACAATAAAATGATTGATTTAAAATAATTTTGCAATTATATTAAATCCCTTACCAGAATCATAGGCATCCACAGTCTTTCCAAGGACCTCATAGAGCTTTTTTATCGTGGCATGATGACGCCACACATGTCAGAAGCAGAGAACATCATACCCTAGATGTCTGAGGATTAAATAAGACAGATTTCTCATGCATACTCCCTAAGAAGATTCTAATAATCCTCACTTATTCTGGAAGACTGGATCCTAAATTCATGGATTTTAAGTGGTAGTAAATGTAGGGGTGCATTTACTTTTTCCATAGGACAGCTTTGCATTTTTTTTCATTTACATCACATAAATAGATACACTATATCCATTTTATGTGTAAATTTTTCATGCTTATCAGGAAAGTAGGGCTGAAACAACTAATCGATTAATTGACAGCTAATCAATTATGAAAATAGTTGTCAACTATTTTCATAATCGATTAGTTGGTCAGCCGATTAGTTGGCCTGCATACAGAATGCAGTATTTGTTTACATATCAGAAAATACAGTGCAGCACACATACAGCTCAGTACACTGTCCATACATGTCAGTATACACAGTTCAATGCACCTATAGCTCAGTACACACTCTATTAGAGATGGGCTCAGGTGTGTTCAGGATCCCATCTGCCCGATCCTGCCAGAAAGCCGACACTGCACACGGCTAATCACAGGCAGTGAGACATTTACCAATCTGTGCAGCTGCGGATCAGGAAATGTCTCACTGCCTGTGATTAGCCGTGTGCAGTGTCGGCTTACTGGCGGGATCCTGAACACGTCCAAACCCATACCTTCCATACATGTCAGTAAGCTTGTGAATGTGTGAGGAGCAATGCCTCATGGGACATGTAGCCCTGGCAAGGAGAAAGAAGTGATTTGAAGTGATTCTAAAGGCAGTTTTATTTTACCCTGCTATAGGGAAACTTTATATTATACTTTGTGGCTTGCTATAGGGGCATTCTTAGGAAAGGAGGAGCAAGAAGAGCTGATAGGGCACCCCAGAAGAGGAAGTACAAGTACTGATACTTTTTCTCAAGTACTCCCCGCTATTAATTATCGATACCTATTTTTAATGTCGTAGTTTTTATTTTTTTAAAAGTAACGAAAAAATATTACCGTTTCTTTATGATTATGAAGAACAGTTCTTCTGTGACTTTGAAATTGCGCTACTTCAGCGTGATTTTAAAGCCCCAGATCAGTGCAATTTGGATGTCTGATTTCATTGTGGCTTGCGACTTCATTTAACAGAACTCAATGGAAGTCAATAGAATTGCAAAAAAGGTATTGTTTTTAGTATCAGAGCACCCTTTCCAGCAAATTATACAATGGAAAACAGGGATATGTAGTTCACATATAGTCCATACAGAATTTGTATCGTTAATGTGATCACACCCCTTTAGCACCTGTAAGTTTAAATACATGTACAAGCTATTGGGATTTGAGCACAGGTATATCTTTTCTCACCATATTGCTGGTTATTTTTATTTACCACTGCATAGAGATATTCAAGAATAAATTGCCTTTTTTTAAACTTTACATAACTAAATTATACGCCACACTTTGAGTTTTTTTCTTTTTATCTGAATAATCGATTAATCGAAACAATAATTGGCCAACTAATCGATTATGAAAATAATCGTTAGTTGCAGCCCTACAGGAAAGCAGGAAGTTATAAACTGAAGATGTCAGATCACATCCAACTTTATTAAAACCAGACAAAGAACGCCGCAGTTCCACCTAGGATGGCCCATTTCTAATGTTTCTCCTAATCCAGGCTTGCTTATTTATTGTAATTTTTCATGCATTGAGATGCATTGCAGCTTAGTCATTTTAAATAGGCTGCCTAATGCAGCCTATGATTAAAGCGCCAACATCAACCATTGCCCCGACATATTGCCAGCGAAAAACCGCAGTGCCCCTTCCGAGACTAGACTCTGGATCTGCCCCTGCTATATAGAAAAGATGTGTAAAAGTTTCTAAAGAGCATAAGCAATGGCATTATTATGACCAGTGTATGATGAGATCATTCTGCTCACCAGACAATGACATAATCTCTGTTCGGGAAACTTTAGGAATGCAATTATGTTTCTGGACCTGGGTTTTAAAAAAAAAGGAAACTTCTGCCTGCCATATTTTCATCTAAACTGATCATGGATGATCATCCTGTGTGTTTGGCACCATGATCCGTGATCAGAAAGATTAACTGGTTCCTTTCTCATAAAGATCTCCAGCATAGGAACCTCTGTCATTTAACCTGTGGTACCCCTGCAGTCACCTTTATCCAACCTTGAGATCTTATCTAGCACATGTTCCCCCCCTGTAATTTCTCTGGAAACCCTGTCAGTACATTTCTGTTATCCGTATATGCAAAATATTTTAATGATAATATATAAATTTGCAGTAGATTGTTGTCGCTTGATTTGTAGAAGAGGCTTATGAAACATTACTCGTGTAATGTAAATTCCTTCTCGTACTTTCTGTCATGTCACTAATGGAAGTTACTTATAAGTGCCTTTTTCTAATAACTATTTACAACATCAATTGATTTTCTCTGCCCATTGTTGCATTAAGCAGGGAAGATATATTCTCGTCTACGGTCGTGCTCCATACAAATATTCTGTTTATCTACCTTGCATGAAATATCCAAAGAATACATTCTGAATAATGTTGTTTTATAGTTACTGTGGTATTGTAAATTCAGTAGTATGCTTTGTATTTACAACCTCAAAGTATATTTATGACAGTGCAAAATTGTAATACCTTTTGTACGCCAGTCACTAGAAATCAATATTCATTGGATTTCCTTCTGATTTACTCTTATAATCTTTGATCCAATTTTATTCTGAAAGCTAGTTTTTTTTCTTTGTTTATGAGATGTACGGGGTTAACCCTTTGGATCTGAGGGCTCATGTTTGACGAGCGCTCTTTTCAAACATTTGCGTTTGATTTTAAATGCAAATGCTTGCGTTTGATTGGGAAATGTGGTCTTGGACAAGAATAGGCTGTGTTTGACCTGCTTTGCCTGCAGTTCAAATGCACCTCACTATTACATGCTGCGTTAAAAGAAACGCAGAACAACACAAATCAGGTCAAATGTAATCCATAAACTGCTGTGTATACTGCTTAATTATACTCAATGGGAATTTGCTGACATGCGTTTGACGTGTTCCAGATGCATCTCAACTGTATGAAAGCAATGCTAGTGAGCATGACCCCTAAGGCTTTTACATATAGTATTTCATGTATTAGAAGAAAAAAACAATTTGCTTGTGAATAGGGTGATGATGATGCTTTTAACAATCTAAAACAAAAAATGTCCTGCGCTCGGTAAACTCAGGGTGGGGTCTAATTGAATACACCCTAGTGGGGCTGCTGCAAACTAAAAAAATAAGCCAACACAAGGCAAATAACACATCTTATGCCTCGTACACACGCACTGATTGTTGGCCGACCGATCGGCCGTCTTTTATCCAGTGTTGTTGTGTTGGTTGAAATGTGCTCTAGACTTGCACTTGACTTTTGTTGGCCGACAGAAACCAACTTCAGAAGTGATGTCATGTGCTGGTTTACTTTCCGTGTGTTTTTTCTTCTCTGAGCATGCCCAGTCTTGCTCATCTGATTTTTGTCTGCCGAAATCTGTACTGACTGGCGAACAATCGGCCGTTCTGTTGACGGCCAACAAAAATTTTATAGCATGCACACCAGATTTTGTTCGGCCGAAAAGTCGCAGTCGGTTGTCGGAAGCATCATACCAACAAGCCGATAATCGGCCGATCGGGCAGCGGCCGAAAATTCACAGCCAACAATCGGTGCGTGTGTACGAGGCTTTATACAAACAATAGTGTGCTGTCCCTCTAGGACCAGGCCTATTTCTGACACTTGTTGTTTACAAGTTAAAATCAGTATTTTTTGCTAGGAAATTACTTAGAACCCCAAAACATTATATATATTTTTTTATCAGAGACCCTAGAGACTAGAATGGAGATCGTTGCAAAATTTTATATCACACTGTATTTGCGGGTCTTACAAACGCAATTTTTTGGGAAAAAAATACACAATATTTTAAATAAAAAATAAAAAAACAGTAAAGTTAGCCCAATTTTTTTCTATAAAAAAGATAATGTTACGCCGAGTAAATAGATACCCAACATATCATGCTTCAAAATTGCGCATGCTCGTGGAATGGCGACAAACATTGGTACTTAAAAATTACCAAAGGCGACACTTTAAAAATTTAAAATGAATACACTTTTTCAAATTAATTTACAGGTTACCAGTTTAGAGTTATAGAGGAGATCTAGGGCTAGAATTATTGCTCTCTCTCTAACAATTGCGGTGATACACCACATGTGTGGTTTGAACACCGTTTATATATGTGGGAGCGATTTGCACATGCGTTCGCTTCTGTGTACGAGCTCAGAGGAATGGGCGCTTTAAATTTTTTTTTCTTTTCTTATTTATTTTACCTTTTTTTTTTTTTTTTTTACACTGTCACTTTTATTCCTATTACAAGGAATTTAAACATCCCTTGTAATTGAAATAAGCAGGACAGATCCTCTTTAATGTGAGATCTGGGGTCAAAAAGACCTTAGATCTCACATCTACACTAAAAAGCGAGAAAAAAAAAAAAATCATTTTTTTTCACCATGAAAAAAATGGGCCCTTTAAGGCCGTTGGGAGGAAGCGACATATAACTTCGCTCTGGTCCCCCAAGGCCATAGAGTCCAGTGGGGGCCAGCCTGCCCTCACTCGAATTCCTGCCTGGGAGGGGAAAGGACGGATCATTTTCCCCACTACCGACAGCTCCGGTAAGCATGAAAAATGACCGAGAAGCAATGGGAGGGGGGCATCTCTCCCGCCGCCCATAAAAGTGATTCCACGGTCCGCCCTCCCTTTAAGAAATACTGGGGTTATGGCAGCTATCTGGTGCCATAACCCCTGTATTTAACGTCAAAGTAGTGACGTAAATACGCGGCGGGTGGTCCGTAAGTGCTTAAATAAACGTGTAAAAATAATCACATTTTATACATATATCACCTAAATGAAAAAACTGTGCATATATAGTGAAAAAAAAACCATATACAAATGAATTTACACAACATGAGTCCTTATTCCAAAAATTGTAAAGCGCAATAATAGTCCATTTGTGAATAATACGGTGAAACATGGTGCTTGGTGTGCAGAGTGCTCAAGGTTCTCCTTAAAGACAAGTTGGCCGCTTACCCCACAGAGTGGATCCCGAATTACAGGGATCATATGAGTCTGTATTCCATCCGACACTGCGTGTCACCAATATCAATGGATATCTTCCGTCATAAACTCCGTGTGGAACAAAAGGCTAGGAATGACTTTCAATCTCCTTTCAATTGCTCATCAGTGATAATCATACAAAGCAAGCAGGGAGAATCTCATAGTGTAATACAGCAAGCATTTATTAAAAAGCAATCTGGTTCACTTACATCAAAGAAAGTAAAGATGAACTTCAAATGAACGTTATGGCTATGGCTGTGGTGTCTCACACTCCATCAGCGCTTAGCGACATCACACACACTCTCCCCTACCGACACGTTTCCCCAAAAAGGGCATCATCTGGGATTGGGGGGTTTTGACAATACCTACTTAAACTGTTTGTTACCCCAGCATTTCATATTCCTTATGTGTGCCTGCTGTGCCATGTACTTGTTTGAAAAAGTATCCTGTTCTCTTTGTATCGCTTCCTCAATCTGAAATCCCTGGTGTTCCTTCTGGTCCCTCTGCTTTCCTTTTAAAAACTGACCACACTAAGCAGGAGAACACATTGTGGTCAGTTCTCTAACTCTACTGTGAAGTCAGCCTGCTGTACAATAATCATACTCATTTATAAAAAAGATATTTATGAATTTTTTTATATCTATACAGAAATGTTTTACCTTTGATTTCAGTTTTCAACTGAATCAGTGGTTTTTATAAGGTGATTGTTTACAAAAAGCTCTAAATGTAGATCTTTAGTCTACATTAAAGTCACACTAAACGATATCTTTATTTTTTTCAAAATTAATCCAAACACATCCACAACAAAATGGAACTGTAATTCATTTTTGATGTCTTTTTTTGCCTCCTTGTAACATTATCTGTGAGCCCCTGAACCTCTTCTTCCCCCCTTTACTTTAGTTTGTTTGGAACAACCAGCGAGGGTTATATGCTATCATGTGCATTGCTCTTTGCACACTACAAATCCTTCAGTTCATAGTCCTTAGTCTACAGTCCATCTCATTAGCTATCAAAAAAAGAGGGTGGCTACGCTCCTACATAGAGTGGGACCATGCAGAACGAATGTAGCCACCTTCTCACAGGACATCAGATCAAAGAAGCAAAAAAAGTTTGATTGAGGTTCGAAGGAGGCTAAGAAGAATGGAAGGTACTTTTTGTACATAGAATGTATTTCTTGAACCAGAATTTAGTGCCACTTCTGGACCAAAAGAATGTACCCCCTTAATGACCAGGCCATTTTTTGCAATACGGCACGGCGTTACTTTAACTGGCAATTGTGTGGTCATGCAACACTGTACTAAAAGAAAATTGATGTAATTTGTTTCTCATAAATAGAGCTTTCTTTTGGTGGTATTTGACGACCTCTGATTTTTTTTTGTTTTTTTTTGCGTTATAAACAAAAAAGTGAGAATTTAAAAAACATAAAATATATATATATATATATATATATATATATATATATATACATATATATATATATAAATTTATGCTATTAAACACAGCCAATAAAAAAAAAATGTAAAAAATGTAATTTTTTCATCAGCTTAGGCCAATATGTATTCTGTTACATATTTTTGTTAAAAAAAAAATCTCAATAGGTGTATATTGATTAGTTTGTGTAAAAGTTATAGCATCTACCAACGATGCAATATTTTTATGGAATTTTTATTTATTTATTTATTTAGTTGTTTTACTAGTAATGGCGGGGATCGATTTTTCCAGGACTGTGATATTGCAGCGGACAAATCAGACACCTAACTGACACTTTTGGCACTTTTTGTGGACCTGTGTCATTATTACAGTGTTCAGTGCAAAAAAAAAATGCACTGTCACTGCACTAATGACACTGGCAGGGAAAGGATTAACATCAGGGGTGATCAAAGGATTAAATGTGTCCCTAGGGAGTGCTTAGTACCTGTATGGGGGTTGCACGGATTTGGAGAAAACAGAGATCCATGTTCCTGCTTAACAGGAACACAAGATCTCCACGTTGTCTCCTTGCAGAACGGTGATCTGCCCTATTTACATAGGCAGACAACCGTTCTGCTTCTCCTGGGGACAATTATGGGTGGCCGGCAGGTATCGGGTCTGCCGGACCCGCTGATTGACATCCCCGCTAGCCAATCACGGCGTGATCCATCATCCAGTGGTTGTTGAACAAAATGACGTACAGGTACGTAGTTTCCTGCAATAGAGCCACATTCCCACAGTAAATACTGTGCAGTTGGCAAGTTATTAATTGCATGATTTAAAAGTATACTAGTTAATTATTGCTAATTTCCATAAGAATACAGTAGACACTTCCATCGATCAGATCTTGGACAAGAAAATCTAATGGCATCATCAAATTATTTTGCCAGAAGTCTACTGTTTACTTGAGATAGAAGTGGGTTTTGGGTTGTCTGCTCTGCACACTGGCATGTGCACTCAATACCTGCAGGTGTATATCTTTGTATGAGAATTTGTTTGTCTTTTAGAAAAAGATTGGACTGGTGTTTTGTAACAGCAAGTTGAGTCCTCATAGCTTCCATAGTAACCTTCAGGAAAACTATCTAACAGTTTGTACTGACCATTTATACATGTATACCAGTACATAAGAACCCTTGAAATACACTTTCTGGTATCTGGGAACCCCTGCTAAAGTTGACTATATCAACAACTCGTGTTATTTTAGTGTGATGGTAAGTAGGGAGAATTCTCCTTGCATTTGTGGTCATTGAGAAGAATTACTCCATTACATAGAGCTAAAAAGATCAATGGTTTCAGTGGGAACTTATCTGAGAGGCAGAAATTGCTTGTTGATCAAGGAACCCCTAGCAATCTCTGGAGGAACCCAGGGCTTCCATAGAAACCTGGTTGAGAACCCTGGTTTATGCCATCTATACATACCCTTCTAAAAACTAAACTCCAATTTGAAAAAATAAATAGATTAGGTAGCCTTGCAAGTGAAAAAAGCTGATTTTGCTGCAATACTCACCTCTTCTTCTGTGCTGTCTTTAGAAAACACACCAGTCTAGTGAGCCAGTGCCATTCCTCTTCTGGATTTAATGAGGTACGTCTTTCCTAGAGGTGAACCTCTATGTTGGCCTAGGTTCACAGTAGAATATTGCAGAATGCTGCAGAGAATAATATTGATGTCATAAAGTCAGCACCGCACTCTGCAGTATAAAAAAACATTTGCTAAACTGCCGAAAGAGGAAGAAAATCAAGCAGGATGTCCCCTGATGGGCTTGAAGGCTCATTGATTTTAAGAAACCCAAGAATTTCAAGAAACTCATGATCCAACATTTTTTTGATCCTTCATGGATTTTTGTGAGAAGATTTCCCAATCATAGCATGGCTCTTTAAAATTTAGCATCCGGCTTTCACATTTAGCAGAGGTAGTGTCACTCTCTTGGCTGCCTTTCCCTTAATATAAACCAAATGGAAAACTATCCAAGAGTGTGATCCTTACAGACTCAGGCACAAATAACCCCTCACCATGGTCCCTAAAAGAGAAGCGCAGGAATAAAAAAAGCAAACATGCATACTCACCTAGATGGCTGCAGCATCAGTCTGACACTGTAGCTGTTCCCTTGCAGCTCTACATCGAGAACTGAGGGATTAAAGATTGCTTATCTCCTAGTTCTCGGTTTCGCTCTGAGCACAGATTGGTGATTGTCAGTCACCGCTTTGTGCTCTGCTCCTCCAGCGCTCACTGGAGTGCCTAACTGTGGAGGAGGTGGGAGTGGCTGGCCCAGACATCTAGATGGAGCCCGACATTATTGTCAGGATCTCTGCAGAGCCTGGACTGGCTCTGTGAGGTCAGCCGACAGCAGTTTGAAATCTGGGTCACAGGAGTGCAGAACTAAGTGCATTCCTGTGACTCACAGGAGAAGTGTGGCCAAAAAAGCTTTGGCCATACTTCTCCTTTAAGATATAGAAAAAACTTGTGAGATTTGGGTGGACTGACCCATTAAGCACCACTTCTCCAGTGTGAATACAAATATGGTGTACATTCGTTTTTGCTCATTATAAGGAATGGCAGTCTATAAGTACCTACTAACTTTCTCTATAAATTATCAGCATTAGATTAGAAAACATAACATCATTTTATTCAATATCTTTTACAATTTTCTATGACCAATCAGGTTTCAGTTTCAGTGCAGGCTATGAAACAAAGCTTATTATAATTTCCCTATTTTTCTTTTTTTTATCTCTACCCTAGCATAGACACATACAAATATGAGCAGCGAGGTCCACTAATTATAGGTTAGTAATGCTGGGACTTATAGTTCTAGACTTGTAGCTGTTCCCTCTTGCTGTGATTTAGTTGATATGAGCTGCTGTCAGTGTTTGTGCAGTTGGTGAAATGTAAATGATTTTGTACGATGTTCTGTTCCTCCACTGGGATCTATATCCACATAAAGCTGTCAGGGAATCATTTTACTGGACTACATTAGCATTGCTTAAAAAAGGCCATGACTTATTTGTGGCTGCACTAATTTATTATAAGCAGGACACTTAAAAGGGTTAATTGATTAGACCTTTTAAAAGGTGGTAAGTGTATTGATGGGACAATAAGGATGGCTCTTGTCATCTCCAAAAATGTAAGGTACTAAAGTAATATATACTGTGTATATATATATATATATATATATATATATATATATATATATATATATATATACAGTATATCACAAAAGTGAGTACACCCTCACATTTTTGTAAATATTTTATATTAACTTTTCATGTGACAACACTGAAGAAATTACACTTTGCTACAATGTAAAGTAATGAGTGTACAGCTTGTATAACAGTGTAAATTTGTCCCCTAAACATAACTCAACACACAGCCATTATTGTCTAGACCACTGGCAACAAAAGTGAGTACACCCCTAAGTAAAAAAGTCAAAATTGGACCTAATTAGCCATAATCCCTCCCCGGTGTCATGTGACTCGTTAGTGTTACAAGGTCTCAGGTGTGAATGGGAAGCAGGTGTGTTAAATTTGGCGTTATCGCTCTCACTTTCTCATACTGGTTACTGGAAGTTCAACATGGCCCCTCATGGCAAAGAACTCTCTGAGGATCAGAAAAAAAGAATTGTTGCTCTACATAAAGATGGCCTAGGCTAAAAGAATATTGCCAAGACCCAGAAAATGAGCTGCAGCATGGTGGCCAAGACCATACAATGGTTTAACAGGACAGAATCCAATCAGAACAGGCCTCGCCATGGTCAACCAAAGAAGTTGAGTGCACATGCTCAGCATCATATCTGGAGGTTTTCTTTGGGAAATAGCCGTATGAGTGCTGTCAGCATTGCTGCAAAGGTTGAAGGGGTGGGGGTCAGCCTGTCAGTGCTCAGACCATATGCCACACACTGCATCAAATTGGTCTGCATGGCTGTCGTCCCAGAAGGAAGCCTCTTCTAAAGATGATGAACAAAAAGGCCTGCAAATAGTTTGCTGGAGACAAGTAGACTAAGAACATGGATTATTGGAACCATGTCCTGTAGTCTAGACCAAGATAAACTTTTTTGGTTCAGATGGTGTCAAGTGTGTGTGGTGGCAATCAGGTGAGGAGTACAAAGACAAGTGTGTCTTGCCTACAGTCAAGCATGGTAGTGGGAGTGTCATGGTCTGGGGCTGCATGAGTGCTGCCAACACTGGGGAGCTATATTTTATTGAGGGAACAATGAATGACAACATGTACTGTGACCTACTGAAGCAGAGCATTATCCCCTCCCTTCAGGGACTGGGCTGCAGGGCAGTATTCCAACATGATAACCACCCCATACACACATCCAAGACGACCACTTCCCTGCTAAAGAAGCTGAGGGTAAAGGCAATGGACTGGCCAAGCATGTCTTCAGATCTAAACCCTATTAAGCATCTGTGGGGCATCCTCAAACTGAACGTGGAGGAGCATAAGATCTCTAACATCCACCAGCACCATGATGTCGTCATGGAGCGGTGGAAGAGGACTCCAGTGGCAACCTGTGAAGCTCTAGTGAACTCCATACCCAAGAGGGTTAAGGCAGTGCTGGAAAATAATGGTGGCCACACAAAATATTGACACTTTGGTCCCAACTTGGACATTTGCACTTAGGGGTGTACTCAATTTTGTTGCCAGCGGTTTAGACAAAAATGGCTGTTTGTTGAGTTACTTTGAGGGGACAGCAAATGTACACTGTTATACAAGGTGTACACTCACTACTTTACATTGTAGCAAAGTGTCATTTCTTCAGTGTTGTCACATGAAAAGATATAATAAAATATTTACAAAAATGTAAGGGGTGTACTCACTTTTGGATATACTGTGTATATATATATATATATATATATATATATATATATATATATATATAATATATATATATATATATATATACACGCTTAAATGTCTGAACAAGAATGGTCAAGATCAACCACTGTGTCTACTGCTTGTAATGAAAGTTGCCAGCGGTTGACTGAGCCCTGTGACAATAGAGGGTTAAAGTATTTGGTCTAGAACCTACTAATATTGTTAAAGTGTTAATTTTAGGCCAGGAATAACATTCACTTTGGTAATTCTATTTTAAACTGCTGAATGAATTACATATTGTGTTTGGCGTTCATTGTAATATCAAGCTCTGGATCATTTGTGGGGTCAAAGATGGATCAAGCTTATCTATACAGATGGCATTTATTTGTGCATACTTATCTTGTGAGTATTCAGTTTCACTATATGCCTGGAACACATTACTATATGCTCCCGTTGGATGGAACATATTTATGTAAGGATTCCTTCACATGAACGTTATGTTACGACAGTCTGAGTTTATGGCAGAATGTACTAACTCTACCATACTAGTTTTGTGATGTCATCATGTGGCAATCTGCGGAACAAGTTGCTCCCCATTGCTGTTGCTCTACTAAATACTTGTGATTGCATGGTTCAGGAAAAGTTGTACAATGGCATTTGAAGGGAGGAAAAGTTGTAAAAAATATGGGAAAGGTTGTACCTACCAAAGGATGGGTAAATCTGTTCAGCCTGCCCAGGCACTTCTGCAAGACAACACAGTCAGATCCTTGATCTCCAGTACAGCAGCAACACAACTTGAATACAAGAATACACCCCATAGCTTCTGATCTCCTTCAGTGAAGGAGCTGCCGTACACATCAATCTGTATTCTTCTGTTCACCCAGTTATCTTTGTCTCTGTTACCATGTTTGCTCTCAGCACATGT
This sequence comes from Pelophylax lessonae, assembly GCF_965119305.1. Taxonomy (NCBI): domain Eukaryota; kingdom Metazoa; phylum Chordata; class Amphibia; order Anura; family Ranidae; genus Pelophylax; species Pelophylax lessonae. The sequence goes on along the minus strand of NC_138770.1, from coordinate 263,683,400 downwards.
AGACTGCAGCAGAGCCTGATTGGCTCCAAGTGTTGGCCCTCCCCATTCCATTTTGACGCTGTATATACTGGATATTACAGGAGTCAAAATCAGGATAATTCATTGATTGCCATTTTTGATTTATTACACTCTGTCATTATAAAATGTTTAGTGAGCATTTGCTAGTATAGTGTGAAACTTTGTAAATATAGTCTAGAAACTCTGGCAAAGTTTAATTTCTTAAAACACATCTTCAAGCTATTCTACACGCTGGATGTGGAAGATAGGATAAAGAGAAACCTTGTATTTGATTTGCTGAAAGAGTGCTTACGTACGCTGGCAAGCATAATTTGACAGTTGAAACCAAATGGAAATGATATAAGGGCCTCACAGATGGTTATGTCTATCTAATTTGTATGCATGAACCCATATTAGGCCCAGTTCTTTCTCCCCAGCCCCCCCCTTTTTTTGTCACTAGTTCCTTTCACCTGTCCCTCCCATCCACACATGGAAGTAGTCAGTGTAGTACTCTGATTTAATAGGGGGGTCAGAGAAAATAGACCCCCATGGTAAAAGTAATATGTTGACTGGATTGACAGCCTTCAGTTGCATCTGCTTGACCACCCTCACTTACCACTTCCCCGCATTACATATTGTCCCCGTTTGAAACTGTATTTATAGACTCATCACCGAAAGAACATGGCCTCTCTATCGCTTACTCCATTCTTGTCACTCCTACAGAAAATTATGCCCCCCCCCCTTTTCTGATGAAATGGGAATGGGATTTGAACCAAAAATGAACACATAAACAATATGAATCTATACTTGATTTTAAGTAAACTGAAAGCTAACAGAGAACTAACACTTTGTCTGAGTCTACCTTAAAGAAGAACCTCAATAAAATAGTCAGGGACTGCTTAGTAACCAGCAACTGTTGAGACCATGAACACATTGGTCAGACGTATGTAATGTATAATCTAGTGTATTTAGTGCAGGAGTGTGTAATGTACAATATCCAGTTCGGCATCAGAGCAAATTTTTTTTCTGTCACATACATGTAAAAATCCTATCTTTTGGCAATAAAATAACATAAACCCCCAGAACATTATAAAGTTTCTTAAAGCAGAGGCCCTGTAGAATAAAAAGGTGATAGTTGCAAATTTTATTTCAATGTGAAATTTGCGCAACTGTTTATTAAATGCAAATTTTCCGGAAAAATGTAATAAAATTACATTTAGTGCAAACCCACACCATATAATACCCATTTTTGTTTAAAATATAAAAGATGAGGTTGCATCGAGTAAAAAGATACCTAAAATTCCATGTCTTAAAACTGCGTGCGGCCGCGATATCGCCAAAAACGATGGTGCCCAAAAATCAATATAGGTGACGTTTAAGAAGTCATTGCAGCTCATCAATTTAGAGGTAACTAGGAGCTCTTGTGCTAGAATTATTGTTCTCACACTGACATTCGTGGTGATATGTCACATGTATGGTGTGATCGCAGTTTACATACAAGTACGCACCCGGGCTTATGTTTGCTGTGTGTGGGGCAATGGGGGTTTTGGCATTTGTTTTAAAAAAAAATGTAATATATTTTATTATAAGTTTTTTTTGTTTTATTTTTACTTTTTTCTTTTAATTTGTTATTTATTTTTATGTCATTGCTATCACAAGGGGTTAATAAACGCCTATGTGATAGCATTGGGCAGGTAATTGGTACTCTTTATGGAGACATTAGGGGTAATAGACCCCAATGTCTCCCCTGCCCTTCACACCATCTAACCAAGCACAGATCGGCTTGGCTAGATGTGTCCCCTGGCTGTACCGGCCAGGAAAGCGTGCATATGAAACCAGAAGTGAAATCACTTCCAGTTTCATTGTTTGCATGTGAGATCGAGGCATGGATTTGCCTCAATCTAACTGCAATCTCTCTCCCCTCACCGGCGAATGTGTTCCTGGGCACCGGTAAGCACGGCAGCACGGGGGGGGGGGGGGGGGTTTGGGTAGTCACCATGCTGCTGGCTGTGTGAAAGTGATTGGCAACTATGGAGCTGCCGCATCACTTTCACTTTCAAGCTGGTCACCGGCTGAACAAAACACACACAGGCTGATGGCTGCTACAGCAGATGACATGGCTCCCCAAATCATCACGGACTGTGGAAACTTCACACTAGACATTATGCAACTTGAATTCTGTGCCTCTCCACTCTTCCTCCAGACTCTGGGACCTTTCTTTCCAAATTAAATGCAAAATTTTCCACAGTCCGTGATGATTTGGGGAGATCTGCTGGTGTTGGTTCACTGTGTTTTTATTAAGTCCAAAGTTAACGCAGCCCTCTTCCAGGAAATTCTAGAGCACTTCATGCTTCCCTCGGCTGACCAGCTTTCTGGAGATGCTGATTTCATTTTCCAGCAGGACTTGACACTTGCCCACACTGCCAAAAGTACCAACACCTGGTTTAATGATCATGGTATCACTGTGCTTGATTGGCCAGCAAACTCACTTGACCTAAACCCCATAAAGAATCTGTGGGGTATTGTCAAGAGGAAGATGAGAGACACCAGACCCAAAAATGCAGACAAGCTGAAGGCCGCTATCAAAGCAACTTTGGCTTCCATAACACCTCAGCAGTTCCAAAGGCTGATCGCCTCCATACCATGCCACATTGATGCAGTAATTCATGCAAAAGGAGCCCCAACCAAATATTGAGTGTATACTATACTGTACATAGAAGTTTTTCAGTAAGCCAACATTTCTGTATTAAAAACAAAAATCCTTTTTTTATTGTTCTTAAGTAATATTCTAAGATACTAAATTTGGGGGTTTTCACTAGCTGTAATTGCCCCCTGGGCTGCTCTGATGCCCCGTAAAAAGGTTGCACTGCTTCTGCCCCAGACATACCTAAAGGATTCCTGGTGAAGAGAAGTAAAAAGTCCCTGCCGCTGACCTACTGAGTGCGGGTTGAAGACAAGGACAAAGCACAGGCCCACTGCAGGATGGTGTAAACTATGTCTGAGCAGAAGCCAGTTCCATGCCCCACTGGAGACTCTTCTGCCCTGGCCAGCTTCAACCGTGCTGTCCCAGCTCCCCCCAACCTCCCCCTGCTGGCCAGATCGGAAACCCGGATTCAGACGGTAAGTAGAGAGTATCTGGAGCAGGGCTTCAGTTTGGAATGGGGGTCAGGAGGAGAATTGGGAGAGTGGGTGAGGTGCCGAGGGAGAGTAGGAGGGAGGCCGAGTCACTGCACCCATGGGCCTCTGGTTTGTACTGGCCCCCAGGCCAAAAGTTGCCAGTCTGCCCCTGTAAGCCATAATCATCAAAATGAAAATAAAGAAAGAAAGGAATGCTTGAAATATATCACTCTGTTTGTAACACATCTATATGAAATATATGAGTTTCACTTTTTGAATTTAATTACTGAAATAAATTAACTTTTTGATGATATTCAAATTTTATGAGATGCACTGTGTATATTTTCTGTATATTTTTGGTGCTCTATCTAGCTATGAACCTAACACAGTTTGACACAGTTCCCCACACATGGCTAAGGTAAAATCTACAGGCTTGGAAAGATCAGTTTGTAAATGGATAGAAAGCTGGCTAAAAGACCGAATTCAGAGAGTGGTGGGTATTGATTCTTACTCTGAATGGTGTAAGGTTATCAGTGGTGTACCCCAAGGTTCAGTGTTGGGACCCTCACTTTTTAATATCTTTATAAATGATATAGGGTCCGGGATTAAAAGTACCATTTCAGTCTTTGCAGATGACACCAAGCTTTGCAGTGGAATACCTTCCTTACAGGATGTCTCCAACTTACAAGCCAACCTCAATGCATTGTTTAATTAGATAACTATGTGGCAGATGAAGTTTAATGTTAAATGTAAAGTTATGCACTTCAGGGCTAAGAATATATATGCATCATACATACTAGGGGGAGGACAACTGGGGGATGTAATGGTGGAGAAGGATCTGGGTGTTCTGGTAGATATTAAGCTAAATAATGTCATGCAATGCCAAAGCGAGCAAAATCCTTTCTTGTATTAAGAGAGGTATAAACTACAGAGAAAGAGAGATATTATTTTGCCCCTGTACAAATCATTAGTAGCATGGAGGAGCTCAGCTATGAGGAAAGATTAGAGGAACTGAATTTATTCTCTATTTAGAAGAGGAGATTAAGGGGGGATTTGATCAACATGTACAAATACATAAGGGTTCCATATAGTGATCTTGGTGTTGAGTAGAGATGGGCTTGATGTTCGAGTCGAACTTACGTTCGACTTGAACGTCAGCTGTTCGTGTGTTCGCTGAACACACGAACAAATAGGGATCTCGGCAGGAAGTTCGCCCACCAATGAGCACCCCATAATGCACTGTGCTGGTACAGTGAATAAATTACTGATGATTAACCAAAGCATGCACATGACCTGTATGCTTTGGCCAATCACAGCACAATGTCCTGTCAGAGCTATGATTGGTCAAAGGCAGGGTGCCTTTAGCCAATCATGGCTCAGGGGCTAAAGGCACGCCCCACACTATATAAGGCTGCTGCTTACATGACAGCCGTGTATAGTGTGTGACAATAGAGATTAGGCAGGTAGCTAGTGGATAGTGAGTTGAGTTAGTTTAGTGCAGTTAGTGTAGTGTACAGGTTATACTCCACTTTTATAAGGTATAGATATGTTGTGGTCCCGAGTCCCCTCTTGGTGATCCTCAAGTTTGTGTCCCTGTCACTTATAGTTTGTGATCAGTGCCATGCCAAGCTAACTGAGATTTCCCATAGACACCAATGTTAAAGACAGGGAGCGGTGCCATGCCAAGCTGACCAATATTTTCCATAGATGCCAATGAGCACTGAAAGCTAAAAATTGGTCTGGGCAGGAAGGGGGTGAAAGTGCCCAGTATTTAAATGGTTAAGGCGAACCCTGTGACAGAATTAAAAAAAAAATGGCATGGAGTCCCCCCTAAAATCTATACCAGGCCCTTCGGGTCTGGTATTAGTTTTAAGGGGAACTCCATGCCAAAACTGAAAAAAAAGGGGTGGGTTCCTGGGTTCCCCCTCAAAATCTATACCGGGCCCTTTGGGTCTGGTATAGATTTTAAGAGAAACTCCATGCCAAAATTGAAAAAAAAAATGTTATGGGGTCCCCCCTAAATCCATACCCATATCCCATATCCCTTATCCAAGCATGCAGCCTGACAGGCCAGGATGGGGGGGGGGGGGCGAGCGAGCACCCCCCCTCCTGAACCATACCAGGCTGCTTACCCTCAACATGCTGCTTGCCCTCAACATGGGGAGGGTGCTTTGGGGTGCCCCCCAAAGCAACTTGTCCCTATGTTGATGAGAACAAGGGCCTCTTCCCGACAACCCTGGGCTGTGGTTGTGGGCATCTGTGGGTGGGGGGCTTATCAGAATCTGGATGCCCCCTTTAACAAGGGTGCCCCCAGATCCCACCCCCTCCCCATTTGAATGGGTGTTGGGTACATCGCACCCCTACCCATTCACCAAAAAGGTGTACAAAAAAAATAAACACAAAAGTCAGTTTTTGATGAGTCCTTTATTCAAAAGTAAAAGTAAAAAAATAGTGTCCCCCGATGTAAATCCATCGTGAATAACGTCGCCCACCACACCCGAAAAATAGAAAAAAACAAAATAAAAATGCTTCTGACTCTTCAGAGGCCCCCCCCCGGCGAATGAGGCGCTTGAGCTGTGACAGCTCTTTTATAGACAAGGGGCGGGGCCACCCAATTACATCACTCGGGGACACCGCCTCTTCTGACGTCACCATTATTTTATTTTTACTTTTGCATAAAGTACCTGGGTCCCCATACACTTTTTTTATGGCAATAACTTGCATGTAAGCCTTTAAAATGAGGACTTTTGATTTTTCATGTTCATGTCCCATAGACTTTAATAGAGTTCACATATTCGCTAGAACTTTTTTCCTATTCGAGATGTTCTGGTGTGAACCGAACAGTGGGGTGTTCGGTCCATCACTAGTATTGAGTTATTCACTTTAAGGTCATCACAGGGGACAGGGGGGCACTCTTTACATCTGGAGGTAAAGAGATTTAATCTCCAAATATGGAAAGGTTTGCTCACAGTAAGAGCTGTAAAAATGTGGAATAGACCCCTCAAGATGTGGTACTGTCCAGCTCTGTAGATTACTTAAAAAAAGGCCTGGATTATTTCTTAAATGTTCCAAATATAAATGGATACTAACATTTATTGGTAAAATTGATCCAGGGAATATCTGATTGCCTCTTGGGGGATCAGGAAGGCATTTTTTCTCCTGCTGGAGTAAATTGGATCATGCTTTGCTGTTTTTTTGCCTTGCTCTGGTTCAACTGTGGGTATGGGATTGTGTATGTAGGATTGTATGATTTTTTGTTTTGTTTATTGGTTGAACTAGATGGACTTTTTTCAACCAAACTAACTATGTAACTATGTAAGGTGTTTGTAATTGTCCTAATCCATTATTTTTTTTATTATTTTTTCAATAATATTCCTCTATTGAGTAACTGGATATGAAGTGCCCATCCTTAGATTCTGATTTTGTGATCATTTTAATTTCCTAGGTGTAGATCAGTAGCATTTGTATTGTTTTACCTGCTCATCTGTTAATGCACTTCTTCTACCCCACTTGCGCCCACTGCAATCTTCTTTCTGAATTGGTACATACACCAAGAATGCTTTCTTCCCTTATAACCATAGAAATGGATATGGTTAGTTATCAGATGTAAAGAAAAAGTTTTCCAACATGATTTGAAGAGCTATATAACTCCTCTCTGCATGGTCTGTTTGTAGCAAAATCAGTTTGCTTCTATTTTCTTATGCTGTGAGTGATTAACCTCCCTGGCGGTCTGATCATTTCTGTGCTAAAAAGCGGTACATTGTTTTGCATGGAAATCTGTTGTTTTATATTTTAAAACTCAACTTCCCCTGCAATCCCCCGCCGTCCTCCCTCTGTGTGGTCGGCAGATGCCGTCACCTGTCTTCCGGTTCCCTTCCCTGCGAGCGTTGCGACGCAGGGGGGTGGAACAGGCGGCAAATTCAAAAATGTAAATACACTAAATGACATGATACAAAGTTGTGATCCTAACAGATTACACTGTATCATACCATTTCACCACAGGCTTTCACCTGGTGGCTTTTCCTGTGCTCTGCCTGTGCTTTTCCAGTTCTTTGGGCCTGGAAAATAGAAAACGATCATGGCGTCCAAAAAGCGTTCTTTTTTTCGCAAAAGCGCTTTTAGATGAACTGGAAAACTTTGACAGCAAAACGGAACAATAGCGATTCATAGGAAAATTTGTCATCAGGTACGGAAAGTGAGGACAGCGACGATTCTGATGTCTCTTTCTGGCACATTGTTTCGTTGGAAATTCTGAAGAATCATTTGATATACTTCCCAAATTCCACAAGCTATGTGCCAGAAAGAGACATCAGAATCATCGCTGTAGTCGCTTTCTGTACCTGATGACGAATTTTCCCAGGAATTGCTATCGCTCAGTTCTTCAAGTTACTCCGTTTTGCTGTCGCCGTTTTCCAGTTCGTCTAAAAGCACTTTTGCGCAAAAAAATACGCTTTTTGTACGCCATGGTCATTCTCTATTTTCCAGGCACAAAGAACTGGAAAAGCACAGGCAGGGCACTGGAAAAGTCACCAGGTGCAATCCTGTGCTAAAATGGTATGATACAGTGTAATCCGTTAGGATCACAACTTGGTATCATGTCATTTAGTGTATTGACATTTTTGAATTTTCCACCAGTTCCACCCCCCTGCGTTGCAATGCTCACAGGGAAGGGAACCGGAAGGCAAGTGCCGGCATCTGTCGGGCACAGAGCGGGGAGAGAGTGTGAAAACGGTGGGAGGATGGCATGGGGGCAGCGGGTGTGGCTCGAGATTACCGCTTTTGGTACTGAAAATTAACCCCGAGCCACACTCGGGAATACCGCTAAGGAGGTTAACTTAAAGATGAACTCTGTAGTAACTTTAGAGGGGTTAGTAATGGTTTGAAGAGTGTGAGGATGGCGGGGGGGGGGGGGATCTCAGGGAAGGTGAGTATGATTCTGGGGTAATCCCGACTGTGGCTCGAGATTACCGCTTTTGGTACTGAAAATTAACCCCAAGGTTAACTTAAAGATGAACTCTGTAGTAACTTTAGAGGGGTTAGTAATGGTTTACCTCTTCATTGTAGTAAGGTTAGCTTTTTTCCAACAGTTTAAAAAAAAGCATATTTTTCAAAATATTACTACTTCCACTGTATGTTGGTACCCTCACCATCAGAGTTGGTGTTGTGTGTCCTCTCCCAACTTCTCTTGGCCTTTCCCAAAACTGTAATTATGGAGAACTTCAAATCACGTTGAAAAACGTTTTATTTCATAGCTAACATTTAAGCATAACTGAAGACAAACTTTTTTTTTGAGTTTTGGACAAAGTGGAGAGGGTTTAGAACACCTGTCAGGTTTCTTTTGCTGTTTGTGCTCCCCATTAGGTAAATTCATCCTCTGTCCTGTTTACCATTATCATTGGAAATGAAAGAAAAAGAGAATCCCACATTTTGGGTTGTCTCCAAAAATGTAATAGAGGGGAAACCTTCTAAAAGGTACACTAGTTCTGGTAACCTGGGGGACCCCAAGAGATTCCCTTTATTTGCAGGGATTTCCTCGAACTTCTGGTTTTGGCTATGAGACAGGAATGGAATGAAAATCTACCCAGTGGGGCAAAAAAATAAAAAATTACGAGGGTGTATAACCTTCTCTTACTCTATCCAAAAAAAAAAAAAAAAGTTTTGCCTTTAGTTCTACTGCACAACTGTGGTAAACAATTTTAAAGCCCTTGTACCACACCCCTAAGAAGCTGCAAGTTGATTGGGATTCCCCACCCCGCACAGCCAGGCACACCATATTTCCACAGTCACTCCAGAGTCAGAGAACAGTCCGTGCCTTTGTTTTGTTTTATTTAGGGTAATAAACCTACTAAATTACTACTAATTAAAGCCCACTTAACTTCAAACAAACTTCCGGGACAACTCTTCCTATATACAGTCTTATATAAAGTCTCTATATACATTCTCCATATACAGCTCCTCTTCTTCCTCCAGCACACTCTTGCTTGCAGAACTCAGTTACCCTGTTGTGGTTTTGTATGAAATGCCCATTACAGGTAGGGACTTGAAGCCCCTATACTTGGAGAATAGATACAGTTTACACTTTCCCAGCACTTCCTATCTGTGGTCACTGTTCCCAGCACCACTTCTTCAGGCCCTGCCAGATTGGCTGAGGCCCTCATAAATATGCATGATAGCCCCTCCTACCTTCTACCCACTACATCTAGAACTTTCTCCAAGTTCCAGAAACAGCAGGAGGCACCAGAAGAGCTGTCAGATGGGTCACCAGCCTCCCTGAGTCGCTCAACTTTGATCCAGATTCAGCCCAGACCAATCAAATATTAGTGCACAGCACAGAGTTCAATTGTAATATATGTAAGTCCAACCATAGCCTTATTAGGGAGATTTTCTGTCACTTTCGATCCCTGTAACACTAAATCTTCTCATACAACGATTGGAATTTAGCCGGTTCAGCAGAGACCCGCTGAATTTTGATCTGTGTTGTATGGCTACTGTGATTGAATAGAAGTTGATCTGCCAACCCACTGATTGAAAGAAAAAAAACTGACTCATGTATGGCCAGCTTAAGAAAGGAAATGAGGGGAGTGGGTGTAACTGGATCAGAAATATAAACATTGTTTACATTTCTAAACTACTGTTGTTGGACAACAGGCAGTTTGCATTTTTAATGAAATGCCTTTGTCACAGGCCAGAGCTTAACTGGCCTTTCCATAAATTCATAATGAGAAAAGTAATGATGGCACCAAACTACTTGTTTTGGAGTCCAAAATGAAAATCTTTTAAACTGGACTACATGGAATATAAACAGCCACTGCGTATCAGGATTAAGACTGGTCCTCCTTCGTCAGGGCTTTGAAAGCTGTATGTGCATGCGAGATTAGACTTTATTAAATGATCTGGTTAGTATTAGGTTCACTGATTGCTTTGAGTTTCATTCAAAAGGTATCTGCTGGCAAGAGAGAGAAGGAAGACTCTACCTAACCCCTGAAATACGCTAGCTGCTTTTATCCCATGTCATCCTGTTTTGTGATTCAAACGATCATAAATTTGTATTCTAAAATACTGGCTTTGCACTATCTATCATTACTTTCTTCATTATATCATCCCTTCCAGGGTGTGCTGTGTGGACCTACATATTTGTAGGCTACCTACCCAGAGCTATTGAGCTTCAACAACCAGCATCCAGCGCCTCGTATTCAGACCTTTTGACTTCTGTTAATCCGTGTTTGCTAACTTTTGGTTTTGTTTTTCTGAAGCTAACTGAAATATCTATTGTGGCCAAAGAGAAAGATTGTGCTAGACATACTAAAATTGTGCATAGTGTGATAAAAATGTGCAAAATGTAATAATCCATAAGCAATTAAGGATGAGAAAAATGCATTTTCCCCTGAATTGTTGTTGGTAAAAAATGTAAGAATTTAGTGAAATTTCATAGTTTTTTAAAAAAAAAACATTGAAGTCAATAGGGAAATCCAACTGTTCAAAGTTCTTTTTTTTAATTTAAAGAGAACTATAAGCAAAACTTTTTTTTTTCCATTTTGTATAGAGTAAGGGAGAGTTATAACCCTTGTCAGTTTTCTTGCCATTTGTGATAGGGGAGATTTCCCTTTACTTCCTGTCCCATAGCCAAAACAGGAAGTGCAAGGAAATCCCTGCAAATTATAGGAATCTCTTGGGATCCCAGAACTATTGTCCACATTGGAAGATTTCCTCTTTATTACTGTTCTGGTGTCAACCCAAAATTTGCGATTTTCTTTTACTTTCAATTTTAAAGATAACGGTAAAGAGGACAAATAGGATGTATCTCCCTAACCGGGGACACAGACAGCAATAAAAACTGACAGGTGTTATAATCCATCTCCACTCTATCCAAAACTAAACAAGAAAAAGTTTTACCTATAGTTACACTTTACTTTCAATCATTTTTATTATTCTTATAAGAAGATTAACAATCATGTCAAGAGAGATCACATCAAAACAGCCAGAACCCTGGCACAAGCTTACAAAAATAGCGAGTGGGGAACACAGACACATATAAAGTATTGCCAGATAGCCTAATAAAAGAGTAGCAAGAGACATAGCAATCTTCTCACTGTATTATCATAAACCTCAAAAGAGTAGCAGGGACTCCAGCTTTATTATCGCACAGGAGAATAATCCCATATACTATAAATCTCAGGAATAACAGAAAGGAAAGAAACAAGAAAAGCCAAGAAAGAGTGGAAGGTAAGGAGGGAGGAAAACCCAGAAAGAAGGCGAGGAAGTGGTGTTCCCCTGGGGATGGGCCTGGTGTGGTCAAGTCCCCTAGAGCCTTGTACATAGTCCACCCAGAGACTCCAGATGTTTTCAAACCGTTTTGCAGTATCATTGATTACACTAGCAATTTGCTAGTTTGCCACTTCTAGACTGGAAGAATTTACCCCCGTAATGACCAGGCCATTTTTTGCAATACGGCACTGCGTTACTTTCACTGACAATTGTGAGAACGTGCAACACTGTACCCAAATAAAATTGATGTCCTTTTTTTCCCACAAATAGAGCTTTCTTTTGGTGGTATTTGATCACCTCTGCAATTTTTATTTTTTGCGCTATAAACAAAAAAAGAGCAACAATTCTGGAAAAAAAAATATATATTTTTTACTTTCTGTTATATAACATTCCTAATAAAAAAAATGTAAAAATCAAATATTTTCATCATTTTAGGCCAATTTGTATTCTGCTACATATTTTTGGTAATAAATCCCAATAAGTGTGTATTAATTGGTTTGCGCAATTCAAATTAGGGAAAATATTTATGTCATTTTTTTTTTTTTACTAATAATGGTGGCGATCAGCGATTATTAGCAGGACTGCGACATTGTGGTGGATAGATTGGACACCTAACTGACACTTTTTTTTGGGGGGGGGGGGGCTCAGTGACAATACTTCAGTAATCAGTGCTAAAAATATGCACTGTTACTGTACTAATGATACTGGCAGGGAAGGGTTTAACACCAGAGGTGAATAAAGGGTTAAAGGTGTCCCTAGGGGGTGCTTTCTAACTTTGGGGGGGGGGGCTGAACTTGCTGCATGAACACAGAGACCTGTGTTCCTAAATAAAAGGAACACAGGATACCTGTGTTGATAACTAACAAAACGGCGGTCTGACGTGTTTCGCCGTCGTTCTGTCTCCACGGGGAGCAATCGCGGATGCTCTGCGAAAATTGCAGCCACCAGACCTGCTGATTGGCTCCCCCTGTGGCCAATGGGTGTGTGTGTGTGCGCCTCTGGCTAGAGGTCCCGCAAAGCATCGTACAGGCGGCGGCTGGTCGGCAAGCAGTTAAGCATAATTCAGGTCCCCTTTCGTCTGTATAACCACATGCTCTAGTGGCTTTCTTCCATGAAGGAGCAATAGAAAGCTTATGAGCCAAGAGCATAAAAAAGATCAGTCACTGTTTGGAGCGAGGCAGGTGATTAATAGGCTCATTTAACAAAGCTATATGTGGATTCTGGGGGGATTGAACCTCTGAAACTTTCCGTATCAGAGCAAAAACCCCGTTCCAGAAACCCCGAAACCTCAGAAACTCCCACCATATGTGATAGATACTTCCAAGTGCTTGGCATCCTCGGAAACACAGGGATGATGAAGACAGATAAAGCCTTGACAAGAGAAAAGAGGGACCATGTACCATTGAGTCATAACCTCTAGGGAGACATTTAGCACTCCCTTGTAAGATAGGGGGAAGGACAAATGCAGAGGGTTAACTTTATTGTCAGGGGCCAGATCCGAGTCCCACACCCGCATGTAGGGAAATTTATCGGGGGAGTTGAGTAGCCTGTAGATAATAGAGGCTTTTAGTTACTTTAGGAGTGCAATAGGCCTTACAGTAGAACTACAGGAATTTTTTTTTTTCATTTTGGAAAGACTAAGGGAAGGTTATAACCCCTGTTGGCTTATTTTTTGCCATCTGTGCCCCATTTGAGAGATTTACCTTCATTTCCTGTCCCATAGCCAAAACATGAAGTTATGGGAAATCCCTGCAAATTTAGGGAATCCCTTCGGGAGCCCCAAGCCATCAGGACTAGTGTACTGATTGGAAAATTTCCCCTCCATTACTTTTCTGGGGACAACCAAAAATTTTAGATTTTCTTTTACTTTCTCTTTCGATGCTAATGGTAAACAGGACAAAGAGAGAGGATGAATCACCCTAACGGGGACACAGACAGAAATAAAAATAGACAGGTATTCTAACCCATCTCTAATCCAAAACTAAAGAAAATGTTTTTCCTTCAGTTAATGACTCCTGACAGTTATGGAAGCTGGTTTGAACTATCTTGGACCTGTTCTTGTGCCAAAAAACAGCCTCCAACTAGGCTCATTATTTTAGTTTTTTTTACCAAAAAAAAAAAAAAACAGAGAAAAATGTACAATAAAAAATTGTGACAGCACACAAAAGAAAATCACAAAGGCAAAAAGCATAAATACAAAGAAGGAACATAAAAAAAAATAAAACAAAATAAAATAAAAAAAATACCTTAATTACAACCTCCCTCCCCAAAATAAAACACACCTTTTAAATAAAAAAACACATTTTTATTTTTATTTTAACACGTTTCAGATTCAGGTTTCAGCTACAGATAATTTGCACCAAAAGTTTTTTTTAGCTGACATCACTTTGTACATCCCTGTTAGCAACATATCAGATCTCAGTTTAGTGTAGTCAGATCAGAAAAAAACTGAGGAGCTCTGGAAGACATCGCTGTACTAACGATGCAATTTTAGCACACAGATCTCCCTGCTGAGTTATTGTGTTTTGACAGGGGGATTGTCCCCCACCCCCACCCGAGAACACTCCGGTCAACATTTGCAGCCATTGGCTGATTGCACCGATCGGATGCTGGTTGGCTGCTGGTTTTCCAGCAAGCTCATTCGTCGGAAGCCGTCTGTGAGATTGGCTTCTGTAAAACAGGGAACTGTACACAGGGGCTGAATGTCGGCCAGTATCTACTGTTCCCGCTCCCGCTAATTTCCAACTATATTCGGCCCGTGTGTATGGGGCTTAAGGATACATTTTGGTTGGTTGGGTTGAACTACTATATAATGCACGTAGATTAGTTGATCGGTTTTGAATTATAGTGAGACATCATTATTTATGTTTACACACCCAACTGGATAGGATGATCACATCAAAAGACTTAACTCTTCCTAAACCTTAAAAGTCGATTACATTAGCTGCCTACATTGTAGCATCCAATGTGCTACCGTTATGGGCAGGGCTGCTGATAGAAATTGCGGGGCCCCATACAGACTACCTGACAGGGCCCCCCCAAGAAAACATTAAAGCTGTATTTTGATAAAAATACAATAAACTCATTATTAGCAGACACAAATACAGCGTGGCTTACAGAATTCCTGCTAAATCCAAAAGATGAAACTGAGTTGATAAATAAGTCTCTGTGTGAATGAGGTCTTGGGGCTCACGCACATAGGTGCTGTGGTCTGTGAATTAGTGGTTCATTTATGTTGCTTGAGCCACCTGGAGCTGTACAAACACAACTGAGAGGTCCTAATGTGACAGGTGTGGGGGTGCATGTGTACAGCCCGAACATAGACAGTGTGCATTTGGGGACCACTCACCTGCACACCTGTCTAATGAGGGTCTGCGGCTGTGTTCAAACAAGCGATGCATCACCATAGAATGAGAGATGGTTTCAGCCCAAACCCCTCCTTCACACAGCCAGAGTACCTGTTTGAATGAGCCCCTAATTATATTTTTCTAGCCTAAAAAAACAGATCTCTCCAGCATTGTGCTGTCACTACTAAGAGGGATTCCATCTTCTTCTGGTCTTCTCTCTTGGGCTCATGGTCACAGCACAGCTCTCTCAATGGATGGTATGTCATGCATTGAGAGCGCAGTGCACATAGGCTGGTGCTATCACCGGCTGCTACGTTTAGGAGATACTCACTGTACCTACATTTAGGCCCTATTATAGGCTTACCCGTAGATACAAGATGAAAAATGGAGTTTACTACTGCCAGATCGGTTAGTAAATGGTTAAATAGAAGGAGTTGATACATGATTGCAGAGGGAATTGACAGTTAAGTGGAGAAGAAGCAAAGTTGCACAGGTCAGGAAGCAGTCTGGGGGAGAGGAGTGGGAAGCCCAGCTACATAAAGCCCACTAAACTGCAAAGGGACAAAATAACAGGCATCTATGGAACCTGTGTAACAGTAAATTCTTCACCCTATGCAGCTGATCAGCTGTGACTGTGTCAGGAAGACAGGGCAATGGGAGAGAGAGATGAAAAAAATATACAGGCTGGGACAAGGAGTATAGGAACAACTGCAGGGAGAGAAACAAAGTTAAAGAGATAACAAACTCAGGTACAGAGCTAACATTAGAGCCAAGACTGGGAGGGGGCCCACAAAGGTAGGGGGATTAGTGAGGGACAACTATCTCTTTCTCAGCAGATAAAAACTGGCAGCAAGGAGAGGGGGAGAGATCAGCTTTCAACTGCTGGAGGAAGATTTCTGTAAATGTTGTTCATCACTAATCCCCCTCCCTGTGTGAGCCACCCTGTGTGCTCGAACCCCCTACAAGAGGAACGGTGGTCCCCCCCTAACAGCATCCCTGTTTGTTGGGTTGGACTTTAAATATACATCGGGGTCAGCTGAGGAAGCATCAGGCATTTCTGTCACAAAGCTGACCTTTAAACTACACAGTCACTTTTCAGTATGTTTTTAATCATCCTAACTGGAAAAACAAGAAGAAAATAGACACGGTTTCATGTGGAAATATTTTGTTGCTGGCTCACATTGTCTCACATAAATATGTCTAGCATAAGGCATGTTCATTTGCATTTTGTCTTCAAACTTTTTAGCCGAAGCAATCATCTAAGGAAGTTTTGTGTTCCATTCGGAGGCAATTGTAATACACTGCTGATTGGAGAGTCACATTTCAGCCCGTTCTCCTCAGATCTGTGCTGATCTTTCCAGGAAGGCTGGAATTTATTAATACCATTTTCAGAGATAACCCTAAACAATTGTATTCCAGTTGCTCTGTCATATCTGGTGACATGAGTGCTTAGATATTTTGGCATACCAATATATTTGTGATTCAAAATATTATTATATACTTTTGGGAGTAATTGGCAAAACTCTGTATAATCTTGCTGGACAACTGCTTTTAATTATGGACAAAGCAGTTTTCAAAGTTTTGTTCTCGGAAGCTTTTGGCTGTAACTTTGGTCCTTTTCTTACTTTTAGCATCTATCCAACCATGTATGTCACATGTCACTGTCATATGCTATATGGGAATAACAGCAATGAAAGAGGAATATGGTGGAATTTTTTTTTCTCATTTTGGATAGAGTAAAGGGAGGGGGGTTATGACTCTAGTTTTTGTTGCCATCCGTGACCCTTGACCTCCTGTCCCATTGCCAAAACAGGAAATGGGAGGGAATCCCTGCTTCTCGCAAAGGTCACCACTTTCCCCATTGGAAGATTTCCCCTCTATTCCTTGTGGCAACCTAAAATTTGGGATTTTCTTTTACTTTCACTCTCGGTGATAATGGCATACAGGACAAATCTTCCTAACATGGGTACAGACAGCAATAAAAACCCCACAGGTGTACTAATCCTTGTCCACCCTATCCAAAACTGAAGAAAAAGGTTTTCCTTTAGATATACTTTAATACACAGGAAGTGTATCATGACCATGTATCCAAGCTTAGGTTGTGCCGAAAGGTAAAACCTGTGAACTATGCTATTAAACGGTGTGTTATAATCCTAAAGTATATGTGTAAACCTAATAAAATCTCATAAGATTTAACCAGTTCTTGCCTGGCCTATAGCAAGAAGACAGTCGAGCAAGACTTTTGCCGATCTGGGACAGATCTGTCCTCCCGGATCGTGCCTAGCGCATGGCCGTTCTGCGGCACGCCATTGACCCACTGCTGGTAAAATGTGACCGCTGTGACCAACCACAGTAGATCCCATGACAGTTGTAAACAGTGGATGGCTTCCTTTTATAATAAAACAATAAAATCAGCGCAGGTGCTCTATGTTTGGTGAACCATCTAATAAAAGAACAAATCACTTCATATAATAAAAAAATTGATATTGTAGAATAAAATCTTAAAAGTGCTGGGAGTGGCAAAAGATAATCAATATTTATAAAGTGCAGAAGTGCATGTGAAAATATGGTGTTGGTGAACCCAAAATCAAGAGTGGAAAGAAGGTGGTGAAAAAAATAATAATAAGTGGCACAAAAATGACTGATAAATTCTTCAAATAATGAAAATAAATAATACTCAGTAAGTGATCTATACAATGGCTGGGTGTACACAAAACAGTGTCTTCCATAAAACAACACAATGTTAAATGAAAAAAACGATAATTCCAAAAAAAATGGCAAATGTGCCCTATGAAGAGTGAACTAATGTCGCTCTTCGTGATGCAGTAAAAATTAGTTGATGAAGTGACACAAGTGGTAAAGTTGCCAGAAAGTGAAGCCCAATCACAAAAAAAAGAAAGGTATGAAAAAAATATTATAAATAAGAAGTGTAAAAAAAGCCCTCTGAAGGGCGAACCACTGCCAACTCTTAAAAAAAAAATAAAAAAAAAAATATCCAAATATATAAGGTGAATAATCTCAAAAGGTGAATCATGCACTGAAAAGAGTCTGACACGATTAATCAATCAAAAAAAATAGTCCCAATAAAAATTCAATAAAAAATTTGAAAAAATAGTTCATAAACAGATGAAGAAATTCAAACAATTCCGGTGATTCCCAGTGCGACCTTTAGTTAACGGTGCTTCAAAATAAATAAGTGTAATGGCCGCTCACCTCCATTAACACTCACAAGGAGCATTCCAGGTATCACTTGTCAACCTGTAGACTCAAGGGAATGTCTCCTTTAAATGCTGTATATCTCGTGGTCACATTCCTCTCTATGGACATCAAGCAGGAGGTGGCTGCTATATGTGCTGGTTAGGAACAATTCAAATCGATCAAAAACCGCCTTTCAAATAGAACACAAACACCGCCGATGCGGTTACAGCTGTCGCTGCCAAGAGCTTCCTGCTTCCGGTCTCGGCCGTAGACACGGAAGTGATGTCACCGTGGTCACTTCCGTTGATCTCTATAGAGGCTGAAAAAGTATGTGTCTGCCTCCGTCCCTTTATATATATTGGGGGTTTTGTTTGGTGCCGGCGTGGGTGGGACTTTATGGGCAAGTGAATTTGTATACACAGATATAAATAAAATAAGAATAATTTATTGAAAGAGATTAACATAAAATTTAATTCACATATAATTGTGTATTCATTGGTGTTGGGTTATAGACCCAAGGTGAGTAAGTGAAGAAAAAGTTTTTGAAAAGTTTTGTGACAGGTGTGGTATGGTGACTTTATTGGGCTGTTTGTCTCTGTTCTTCCATGCTTTGGGGCCTGGAATAGTAGTCAGAGAGTTTCCCAGTGAGTATCCTACGCGTTTTGGCTATATTGCAGCCTTTGTCAAGGATTTACATCACCAAGTCTGAAAAAGTAGTGAAGTATTGGTTAATTGTTTATGCATAACACGGTCATTTAATGCCGTTGATGCCAAGTAATGTATATATACATACATTTTGTTTGCCTGTTCTATGTGTAATCCTTAAGTCCCTGTTTCGCAACGAGAACCAAGAAGTGGGTGTGTCCTGTAATGGTACATATATTGAATTATGTATTTTTATTCACTTACTCACCTTGGGTCTATAACCCAACACCAATGAGTACACAATTATATGTGAATTTAACTTTATGTTAATCTCTTTCAATAAATTATTCTTATTTTATTTATATCTGTGAAAAAACATAGGGATAGAAAAGGCGGGGCTTTGCGGGCCAGTGGGAGTAGAAGGATCAGAGACAAAACTAATTATAAAACCAAAAATACATTTTATTGATACATAAAGAGAATAAAAAACATGCATGCATCGCCTAAGGCAGGTGATGCAGTACATACGATATAGAGGGCTTGGATAGCCCAGGACCTTGGGTCCATATAACTGGAATATATGTTTGTATAAGCCCCTTTCCTGCCTGTAATACTTTCTCAGCTTGAGGAGAGGTTAACGCGGTCGTCATATTTGACCCGTATCCCGAGGATATACTTCTTACCAAGTGCACAGAGGAAGTTGTCTGGCTCCCGGATTATAATTATGGTGATTATCGTAATGTGAATGCTAGATTTATTGCATCTGGGAGTGAAT
This sequence comes from Pelophylax lessonae, assembly GCF_965119305.1. Taxonomy (NCBI): domain Eukaryota; kingdom Metazoa; phylum Chordata; class Amphibia; order Anura; family Ranidae; genus Pelophylax; species Pelophylax lessonae. The sequence goes on along the minus strand of NC_138770.1, from coordinate 263,664,056 downwards.
GTGCACATAAGGACGAATAATTTAGGAAGAGGACATCCACCTGCTGAGGGGTGACTTTACCCCAAGAGGCTACAGTGGAACTATCCCCAGAAGCCTTGCCTTTGATGACGTAGTCGGGACCCAGCATATCGGACTCGGTGCAAGAAAAATATATCCTTGAGGTCTATTTGAGGTCTATTTTAGACTTTGTATGGTGAATATGGAAGCAATATCTTCCGAACGGCATATGTATCGCTGCAGCCCTGTCGCTTAATACCGGTCACTGCTAAGAAGGAAACATCGGTCTGTTATGGTCTCTCAGGCCCTGAGGAAGCCTTGAGCGAAACGCGTCGGCTTGCTGGGGACCTACCGTGACCGAACTCAGCTTGAGACCCATCTTCCATCCTATACAGGCTTTGTCTTTTGGCTTAAATCCCTATGGGATATGTTTCTAGACCAACAGTGACATTATATGTTTTGATTTTATCTGTATGTCAATTTGTTGCAATTATACATGCATGGTAGCCCATGCGTGTTTTTTATTCTCTTTATGTATCAATAAAATGTATTTTTGGTTTTATAATTAGTTTTGTCTCTGATCCTTCTACTCCCACTGGCCCGCAAAGCCCCGCCTTTTCTATCCCTATGTTTTTTCATTAGTCCTTAACAGGGGTAAGGGCCTATACTGCACGGCAATTTTGTGTACTATTTATATCTGTGTATACAAATTCACTTGCCCATAAAGTCCCACCCCCTCCTTTGGTTTGAGGCACCAAACAAACCCCCCAATACAATTGTATTGCTAGCTGTGATTGGTCACAGTTATCACATGGTACAGACAATCACAGTCCATCTGTACCATCTGATTAGCTGTGGCTAATCACAACAGAACACACTGAATGAATCAGTGCTTATACCAGTGAAATTTACTGGTATGATTAACCACTTCCCGCAAAATCACATACCTTTACGTCATTTTGAGGAAGTGGTTGTACCGGGATGAAGCCTGCAGCTAGAGGCATCACCCCGGTACCAGTTTTTAGAGCAAACGGTTGGCTTTCAAGTGATAACATCTCCCCCCACCTGCTGTCTTCTGCCGCTCCAATAATTCTAGCAAAATATCTCCTTTGTAACTTGTAATTTGAGGGATATTTGTACTGTTTTCAGGCCTCAAGAAATTTGATCAAGAAATTAGGCCATCAGTACATCGTAATTGATACATTTTCAGATATATACCATAGATTGTGGACTCTATAACTTTCCCACAGGAACAATTGTCAGTTAAAGTAACGCAGTGTCGTATCGCATAAAATGGAAAACCTTCTGGTCCAGAAGTGGTTAAGCTGGCTTAGTCTCAAAGCAACAATGGTGAACATTTAGGAAAATCCATGGCAAAGGGTAGACTTCCCCAACTTGTTAGTGGTTAGATGGGGGGGTCTTCTCCTGCCTACAGTGGGGATCAAAAGTTTGGGCACCCCAGGTAAAAATTTGTATTAATGTGCATAAAGAAGCCAAGGAAAGATGGAAAAAGCTCCAAAAGGCATCAAATTACAGATTAGACATTCTTATAATATGTCAACAAAAGTTTGATTTTATTTCGATCATTGACACTTTCAAAATTACAGAAAACAAAAAAATGGCGTCTCCAAAAGTTTGGGCACCCTGCAGAATTTATAGCATGCACTGCCCCCTTTGCAAGGCTGATACCTGCCAGTGTCATGGATTGTTCTCAATCATCGTCTGGGAAGACCAGGTGATGTCAATCTCAAAGGTTTTAAATGCCCAGACTCATCTGACCTTGCCCCAACAATCAGCACCATGGGATCTTCTAAGCAGTTGTCTAGAAAACTGAAACTGAAAATAGTTGACGCTCACAAAGCTAAAGAAGGCTATAAGAAGATAACAAAACGTTTTCAGATGTCAATAGTATAAAGAGATACTTGTAAAAATATGGTCTTCATGGAAGAGTCATCAGAAGAAAACCTCTTCTACATCCTTACCACAAAAATCAGCGTTTGAACTTTGCAAATGAACATATAGACAAGCCTGATGCATTTTGGAAACAAGTTCTGTGGACCGATGAGGTTAAAATTGAACTTATTGGCCGGAATGAGCAAAGGTACGTTTGGAGAAGAAGGGGCACAGAATTTAATGAAAAGAACCTCTGTCCAACTGTTAAGCATGGGGGTGGATCAATCATGCTTTGGGGTTGTATTGCAGCCAGTGGCACAGGGAACATCTCACAAGTAGAAGGAAAAATGGATTCAATAAAATTTCAGCAAATTTTGGATGGTAACTTGATGCCATCTGTGAAAAAGCTGAAGTTAAAGAGAGGATGGCTGCTACAAATGGATAATGGTCTTAAACACACCTCAAAATCCATGGGGGATTACATCAAGAGGCGTAAACTGAAGGTTTTGCCATGGCCTTCACAATCTCCTGACCTCAACATAATTGAAATCTATGGATAGACCTTAAAAGAGCAGTGCGTGACAGACAGTTCAGAAATCTCAAAGAACTGGAAGACTTTTGTAAGTTAGAATGGGCAAAGATACCTCAAACAAGAATTGAAAGACTCTTGGCTGGCTACAAAAAGCTGTGATACTTGCCAAAGGGGGCAGTACAAGATATTAACTCTGCAGGGTACCCAAACTTTTGCAAACACCATTTTTTGTTTTCTGTTATTTTGAAAGTGTAAATGATTGAAATAAAATCTAACTTTTGTTGACATATTATAAGAATGTCTAATCTGTAATTTGATGCCTTTTGGAGATTTTTCCATCTTTCCTTGGCTTCTTTATGCACATTAATACAAATTTTTACCTGGGGTGCCCAAACTTTCGATCCCCACTGTATGTACTTATGGATGTATTAATTTATTACAGTATAATCATTGGGTAGTACAGTTACAACATGATATAGTGTCATTGTTTTACAGAGAACATTCACATTGTTCTTTTCTGCTTAAGGAGCTCATAGCCTAATGTAAGGCAGTAAGACATGAAGAGTGCTACTTGAAGTTTCTCTTAACACAATTTGAACAGCAAATGAAGGGTGTATTTGCTCTCTGACCTCTCTTGCATATTATGAATTATGAGTCAGCTCAGGGTATTGCAAATACTACTCTTCATTTGCATGTGTCTATTGATCTGTCTATCTATACATGGTGAGTAAGTGATTGGCCATGGGTAGTATTACATTATGGGACTGTGTTCAACCTTTTATCTGCTTAAACTTTGATACATAAAGCTTTCTGTATGAGTGAGACAGCATGCAGCCTACAGTGAATGTGCTTGGGAACATATTTCTTGCATTTCAAACAGGTATGTTAAAGGGGTTCTCAGATTTGAAGATTACGAAGTGAAGTAGGGTGAACTAGCACTTTACATCTATACTTAAATGGAAGACTGAAGCCCTAGGCAGGTTGTCTGGATTTTGTGCATGCATTTCAAGGCCTATTTTTTTTTTAAATCTTGACTGTAGTGTATATTTTTTTACTGTTTATATTAGTCACCGCATTTGATCTTACCACCATATATCTTTAAACCCTATACTCAGTATAACATTAGTTATAGCGTTTGGTTTTATTATCATACATCTTTATGCCCTAAAATCAGTTTAAATATGAAGTAACTTGCAAGTGAAGTGAACAGCAATCCAAACAATGTATTATTTTTTTTTTTTATACCTTACTTAGTAAATCTATCGAAATATTTAGGCCTCAATTCATCAAGCTGTGGGCAGCCCAAGCTGGCTTTGCATTAACAGTCTGCGCTGATCATGTGATTCATCAGCAACACATGGAGGTTTTGACAGAAGGGAAAGACCAATTGGTCATTCTGCTCAACCTGTTTATCGCTCTTTTAGGGTAACTTCAGCAAGTCTATATCAACAAACTGTTTAGTTTGAGAAATTTTCAATCAATGGATAATATTGTCCACATATTTTGTCAATGTGTTTCTATGTCCTTGAGATAGAGTGCTGAAAATGACTAAGTCACTAATTAATATTTCATCTCAGTGCAAGATCCCAGTTTCCCTGGTACTAGAAACAAGTTGCTTTCTTGATTACAATGACATTGTCATTGTGTGAGTTGTGTGATCTCCAGAGATTTTTATCAAATAACATTAGCAACTGAACCACCTATTCATTGTATCTGTTACATAATGTTATAAAAATCATTAAGCGATAAACACAGCATATCATTATGACAAAACCCTATTTTAGATTGGCAACCATGGTCCTTAATAAGAGCTGATAAGTGTGTAGCCTAATTATAAAGAATTGCACATTTTACACTTAACCAAAATTGTACATAATTAAAAATACAACTACACCTAACAATGGTGGATTTTAGGTCTCTGAAGGAGGCCACAATAGTGGGAAGAGTAGGGAAGAACCTCCTACAGCAGTCAAACACACCCAGGTAGGTTCACACCTGCTTGTTAGTCAATGACTGTGGCCATTCTTTATAAGCTCCCCCTATGCTAGTTTGTGGTTTAATAAGAATCCTTCCAATGACATACCCCAAATACTGTGCTTCCTCCACACCTGTAGCACATTTTTCTGGATTGCGCTCAACCCCACTCTCCTCTGGCATCCAAGACTGACTGAACTCGGGGAGGATCACTTTCCTAGTCTGTAACAAAAATGAATCACCTAGGTAAGAAGCTGTATGCTTGTTGTGTGACAGAAGAACCTCTTCAATGGGCCTTTGAAAGGCTGTGAGGCAGTGCCCTAAAATGACATGCAGACATACTGCCACAAACACTTTGCAATGACAAAAGTGGTCCTTTCTTTGTCACTGTTGGTGAGAAGGATTCTCCAATACCTTTAGTCAAGCCCAAGGTGAATTTAAACTAGACTGGTCCTAGCCTCTCTATTATTTTATCTCTCAGGGCATGGGATAGGCATGGGATTTTAGCCTCATTCAGCTTCCTTACGTCATTGTAGAAGTTGATAGAGTTGTCAGGTTTTAGGACAAGCACTATAGGGCTGGACCCCTTAGACTTGAAACCTTTCAATTATTCCAATATCCAGAATTTTCTATACCTCCTCTGCCATAGCCTATCTCCAAGCTTTCAGCATTTGATAATTCATTCACCGGATTCAATTTCAGTAGAAACTCTTATATTTTCTGCTTCTGTGCTTTGGATAAGGTGTCAACCACTTTAACTTCTATAGTGTAAATAGTGCTATCTGCACTGAGACATATATATTCAAATAGAGTGGTAACACAAAAGGCAGTATAACTGTGACCTTCAAGTATAAATGTACAAAACAATAATGTAGCGCCTTGAATAAAGTGCATAAAAAATACAATATGGGATATTACTTGACGTGAATAAACAGTGTCAAAAATATAAAGTTCAATAATCAAAAAGAGGAGTCCCAAAGTGTATAATTGGTGAAAACAAATAATGTGTGTAACAGCACCAGTGTTTATGTAGATGTTCCTCAGGAGATGCTTCAGTGACCAGTCACCAACATTAGGTGAATTCAAAACTCACCAGAGCAAATGGCTACCATTACAACAGCATAACCCCCTTTAAACCAGCTTAAGGATCTCACAGGAACCACTGTGCCATGTACGCTCCAATGGCATCTCCTGTTATACTTCCAACTGAGGGCAAATAAAGCTCACTGGGACTCAGAAGAAAATTCCAATAGTGTAGTACGTTTAATAAAAACCATATAACTGCCAAGGTAAAATCAAGGATAGTGAATCTCAAATATCTCCATTCCCAATTAAAATGACATCAATATATCTTTTGTAAAAAGAGAGGGCCAGCCACTCTCTACCATAAACAATGTTATGCTTCCATCTTGCCATAAAAAAGTTTTCACGGCTTGGGTGTGGCAATGGGCACCATATTTGCACCCAGCCTTGCAAACCTATTTATGACAAGATATAAGCATGATGTATTAATGTTAGAGAATGGCCGGAACTTTATTTTTACAAAAAATATATTAATAATGTAATTTTTATCTGTAATGGAGACATTCCTCCTCTGCAAGCTTTTGTTGATCTCCTGAATGATAATAATCATAACATCACATTAACTTAATTTCAGCCAAAAGAAAATCAACTTTTTAGATCCGACCCTTATGGTGATGGATAGTAAAATTGGAACCAAATCATGTTTTTAAAAGCACAGAGAGAAACAGCTATATCCCCCTCAATAGCTGTCATAATCCAGTCTGGCTAAATAATATTCCCAAAGGACAGTTTGTTTGAATTAGGAGAAACTGTAGTTCACTAGCTGATTTTTATTCTCAAAATCGTATTTTTACAGAAAGGATATGCTAAGGAAGGTCTCAATAAATGTGTTTATAAGATCGGTGAAAAAGATAGGACCTCTCTGTTACACAAATAATGTAAGGGAGACGGACACATCTATAGCCTGCCCCTTCATAAATCTTTCTACCCAGCATTGGCAAATAAAACACATAGTCAAACTACATTGGGGTATTCTTAAACAGGATACAGCCTTAAACACCATCCTACCGGAGACCCTAAAAGTAATTTTTAGAAAGGCCCATAACTTGAGAGATAAGGTTGCCCCCAATGGTATTAACCCACTGTGACAACTTAAAATTTTAAATAATATTACTGGTTTTCACCCATGCAACAGATGTGTAATTTGCGAAGTGAAGGGAAATAGGTGCAAAAAGATTAAAAACGTTGACTAAAATAGCAAAGGAAAACACTATGATTTGGATACATTTATATCCTGTAGATCCACATATGTTGTGTATCTTCTTCAATGTAAATATGGGAAACAGTATCTTGGGAGGACCACTAGATGCGTTAGAGATCTTCTTAGACAAAATACAGTATATATAATATCAAACGTGGCTTTAAGAACCACAGTCTTTCAGCCCATTTTAGAGAATTCCACAACAGAAATCCCAAAGACAGCTCCTTTTGTAGGGATAGATAAATTGAAACCACATTGGAGAGGGTTTAACAAGATGAGGGAAATTTCTAGACTTCAGATGAGACAGATCTATGAACTCAAAACGTATGCCCCTCATGGGCTAAATGCTGATTGTGATCTGTTTTATTGATACCAAATACTATATCTTTTTTTTTATGACTTTTTGATTAAAATATCCTGGTTAGTTCACTCAGTTGGCTCTACCACTTTTAGGGTCTTTCATGTATTATGCATTGTCCTCTCTAAAGTAATTTTAAAGTCTCTTTTTCTTTTTTAATAACAAACATGTTATACTTACCTCCTCTTTGCTGTTGGTTTTGCACAAAGCAGTTCGCATCCTCCTCTTCTCGAGTCCCTTGTTGCTGCTCCTAGCCCCTCCTATCTGTCAAGTGCCCCTACAGCAAGCAGCTTGCTATGGGGGCAGCCGAGCAGAGCTGCAGCTCTGTGTGTCCATTCGGACACGGAGCTGCGATTTGCTCCGCCCCCCTCTCTCTCCTCATTGGCTAACTGACTTTGGTTCTTCTAACTTTACAACAACTTTAAAAACCCTGGGCCTTTTTAAATTGTTTTTATTCTGTGTATTTAATTTATTATCATGTCTTGATGATTATATTACACATTTGCTACGCAAAATATGTTGAATAATATTATCTGTATGTGTTGTTTTTAGATTTTTTTTGGTTTACCCATCCACTGCTGTATTTGCATAATTATCTTATTTTTAATTTTTATTTCCCAACATTAAAGCTTTGCCATTTACAACTAGGGCCACAGGTGACCTAGTTATGCAAGGTTTTTGAACGTCAGCGTTATTTAGTTAGTTATATATATATATACCACTTCCATACCGGGACAATTCTGGCACTTCACTCCTACATGTAAAAATCATACTTTTTTTGCAAGAAAATTAATCAGGACCCCCAAACATTATATGTTTTTTTAGCAAAGACCCTAGGGAATAGAATGGCGGTCATTGAAACTCTTTTTATCACACGGTATTTGCACAGCAATTTTTCAAACGCATTTTTTGAAAAAAAAAAAACGTTCATGAATTAAAAAAATCAAAACACTAAAGTTAGCCCAATTTTTTTGTATAATGTGAAAGATGATGTTACGCTGAGTAAATTGATACCTAACATGTCATGCTTTAAAATTGTGCACACTTGTAGAATGTCACTAAACTTCGGAACCTAAAAATCTCCATAGGCAACGCCTTAACATTTTTTACAGGTTACCTGTTTAGGGCTACAGAGGAGGTCTTGGGCTATAATTTTTTCCCTCGCTCTAACGTTCGTGGCAATACCTTACATGTGCGAATTGAATGCCGTTTACATGTGTGGGCGCGACGTACATATGCGGTCGCTTCTGCGTGCAAGCACGCGGGGAGGGGGGCACTTTAAAAAATTTTTATTGTTAATTTACTTTTTTCTTTTTACACTTTCCCTTTAATTTTTTTTCACTTTTATTCCTGTTACAAGGAATGTAAATATCCCTTGTGATAGGAATAGGACGTGACAGGTCCTCTTTTTGGAGAGATCTGTGGTCAATAAGACCCCAGATCTCTCCTAAAGGCTGAAAAGCCTGAGATAAAAAAAAACTATCTCGGCTTTCCAGCCAAGATTACGGCAGTATTTAGAACTGCCAGGCCTCCGGGAGTCATAGAGACTGCCTGGGACCATCTGGTCCTCAGTATTCTCTATGGGGAACTTCTGCCTCTGGCGGAGTCCTTTTCCAGCACCGGAGGGCAGCAGGAGCCGCTATGATTGTTCTAACGGTGCAGAGAATCCCAAGCCAAAAAAAAATGATCTCTGAATGATGCCTGCAGGTGCAGGCTTCGTTTTGATATCCCCACTCAAAACCCAGGATGTCATGTGACCTACTGCGGGCGGGAAGTGGTTAAACATTATTTAATTTGTGTCTCCTGGTATAGGATGTACATGGCCATTTTGTGGTTTCCAGTGTCCTTTGGAATATGGCCGTCATAATGCTTCCGGTTTCACTCAAATATGGCCCTTGTACTGTTTGCGGCTCTATTCAAATATGGCTGTTTAACAACATCTGGCTTTATTTAAGGCACTACACTATTGTTTTGTACCCTCTAACTTCTAACACTGAACGATTGCAAGCAGTTTGCTGGCTAGAACTGCCACATGCTCTCAATTCTTCCTTGGTTCAATTCGATTTTTGTAGTAAACCCAGCTAAAGCACTTTATAGTTTACCTCCTCAACTTGTTCGAAAATCTCAAACAAGCTTTGCCACTGAGGCAGAAATGTACTTTCCATTGTTGCAACCAACACCAAGACCCTGTCTCTAGGTTAAAAGGATCCTACCCTTGCTGACCAAGTTCTGGTTTAAACCTTCTGGACTCTTTGCATATGCTCAAAAATAATGATGAGCAAATGTACCTGGGTTTGGGGTTGGTTCGTCCATCCCTTAAGTTCGGGTACTGAATCTAAACCCTATTGAAGTCAATGTGAGCCAAATGTTAAAAAATACCAATAACCTTTTTTCAAGGCTAAACAAATAGCATGGGGACCGGGCATTGGGGAACATGTACTAAAGCAAAAAACGTTTTTAAAAATGTGTTTGGCAGAGGGTACTGATTTTAATCATGCTTGAAGAGCAACATGCAAAATGTAAAATTCCTTAAAGTCACATGCCTGGGGTGCTATTACCCTGCCTGTGAAGTGGTACATTTGTATGATGTATACAACCTAGTACAGGAAAAAAATTGTGATAAATGACAACTTCTGGCTGCTTATATCTGCTTTTAAACACAGCACCCAGGGATTTCCTTTATATATGCCAGACCCTTATCCTAGATGAGGGTCTGGTATAGATGTAATTGAGGGACCCTCAAAAAGTTGTGTAGGGCTTTCTTTAAAAATACGCATCAAACCCCTATCCAAAAAAAGAAAGCATGGGGTCCCCCCTAAAATCCATATCAGAAATGTATCCAAGCATGCAGCTTGGCAGGGGGTTGGGTAAGCGTGTGCTCCTCCATGAACCATAACAGACCACATACCCTTAACGTGGGGAGAGTACTTTCCTGGGGAAGACCTCCCTGGCAAAGCACATTGTCCCCACATTGATGAGAGAAGGGCCTCTTCCACATGGCCTGATAATTGTGTTGGTTTATTGGAATCTGGAAGCCACTTTACAAACAAAAGGGCCCCAAATACCACCTCGACCTGCGTGAATGAGTAATGAATCTTTATTGTAGTGATCAACAAATGAAAGCATATATAGTACAGAGAACACCAAGCGCTGTTATCTGCATGAAACACAATATTGTACATAATTTAAAAAAAAAGACACTGATATTAGTAGAAAAAAAAATAAAAATAAAAAAAGGAAAGGAAATTTTTCGTGCAATTCTTTTTTGTAATTTGTATATTCTTCTATAGTATATCTGAGTAAGGCCGCACAGTGGCACTATTCTGAATCTGGTATATGTATTGGCATCAACCTATATTATTAGTGCGATACATTTTTCCAAGTGGAGAAAGGTACACCCTATACCATATGGACAGTTTAAAATGTGTTAGTGGGTAGTTATAATACTAATATTTTGCCCTTTCTACCAGGACCAGTGAGGGGGAGGGCAGGACCAGCGTGGCGGTGGGGGTCCCTAGCTGCTGCTGGCATAATCAGGAAGATTGTGGTGACTTACTGTGGTTGGGGGGTCTGAATTGTTTGTATGTATGAGGGAGGCAGAGTAGCAGCATTGCATTTACAGTATGTGTGATGAGGGGGGGGGGCTTCATTATTTGTATGGGGAAATTGGGGAGAAAGGGGGAGGCAGGAGGCTACATTGTATGTGAGTTTAAGAAAGAGGTGGGTGGTGGAAAGGAGCCAGAGGGAGGCTGAATTATGTGTGATGAGGATGGTGTAGAAGGCCGCATTGTATGTGAGTTTAAGTAATGGGGGCAGGGGGCTACATTGTAGGTAAGTGTGAGGGGATTGCATCATGCGTAAGTGTGTGTGTGTGGGGGGGACACTGCAATGTATGTCTGTTAAGAAAGGGGGGGCAGGGGGCTGCTTTGCATGTGAGTGAGGAGAGGGGCTGCATTGTGTGTGATGGTGCAGAAAATGAAGTCTGGTGGCTGCATTGTGAGTGTGAGGCCTGGGCCAGAGGTGAGCAGTGGGGGAAGAGGGGTACAGGGGTGAGATCTGCTGGATGGTGCAGGGGTTGGAGAAGTTAGCTGCATTTAAAGAAGGTAGCAAGGGATGTAGAGGTGAGTGAAGAGTGGTGGCTTTGGGGGGGGGGGGGTTGCATTTTGCTAGCGAGCAGTGGACGAGGAGTGCAGAGGAGAACAGTGGACGAGAGGGTGCAGAAGCAAATCGTGTTCAGGTGGTTCCGTGGTACAGAAGATGGGGGTTTTTCTTGAAGTATGGATTCCCTTTTTTTTTGGGGGGGGGGGGGATATGACTCCGGGATATGACTGAATGTGATCATGTGGTGTGCAATAAACATACCTGACCTCTGCAATCTGCATGGTGGGAGTGCAGCAATCAGTTGTGTGCAGCATATAGCACATGATACAGAGTGGAGCAGTCAGGATTATGTAACATACCGTGTTAATTACATTCTCCTGACTGCCATATACTGCACCCTGTGTGTGCAATACCCACCTTACTGTTGTGTGTTACATACTGATGGCCCCTGCACTTTTTACACTGGACTATATGTTACATACTGAAACCTGTACATTATATATTCCTCCATTATGCCAATAATAAACATATACTACTGACCAAATTGTTTTGTTTTTTTCTGAGTTGCTAGTTGCAAAGTAGTCCCTAACTATTTTACTGAGGTTCCTTTTAAGGTAAGCTCAGACGAATTGTTAGCTCTCTGTCTACAGTTTGTTTGCAGAAAAAATATGTAATGAAACAGTTTCAGTTGTATGGAAAATGATTGTGCTGAGATTTATATGTGTCTGTGTCTTGTTTATACCACAGCAACTACATAGACCCTATTACTAGATTAAAATTTTAAATTTAGATGCTTTTTTTATTTAAAAAAAATGACAAATACATGTGTACTTTTTTCTTTTCTTTTCTTTTTTTTTTTTTTTACTTTTTTCCTTTATTTTTAAGCTCAGCAAAAGAAATTGGAGTCTGACACTTCTGGGAGTGTCGGATCCTAATATCTTGTATGTAAGCAGCTTCTGCTGTCAGCCTATGCATTGTCAGCTTTGCTGCAGCCACTACCACAGGTATGATTCAGTTTTTCTATACTTGCATTTAGCTCTCAGGAGAATCCTTGTATATTGTACACTGATAATAATAAAGAAGAGGTCTTTTTAATGCATAACCTAGGTAACCAAGGACATTGGTATATGTGTGCTGTGTAAAGACTCACATTCTATTTAATTATATGTAGCAGAATTTCCAGGCATTGGGCCTGATATGGGTCTGACATTGTTACCAGGAGCATTTCCAACACATTTAATTTGAAAACCCAAGTGTGAGAGCTGAGACTATGACCATTCCGGCATCTTTAGTTTGTTTTTTTTTTTTTTTTTATAATGGGGATGGGAGAAGGGAATCGGTGGGATACTCCTCTGGCTCAACTAGGTTTAACTGGGACACTTTGTAGAAAAGATGCCTGTTAGCGCTGTCCTGATGCCAGCTGAATGCCGACCAACGCTTCCTGGCGCTTGAGATACTGTTCTCCTGAAAGTGCTGAAACTTCGACTTTAACTCCTTGGTTAACTCAGAGGATCCAGGACTGTACCACTCCTTGACACTCTGTCTAGCTCCAAAGTCCTGCATATGACTCCCTCCAGCCCTTCACTGGCTGAGGTAACCTCTTGTAACTGCTTGTGCGGCTGCAACCCCTAACACTGTTTTGAGTACATTTTAATTAATAAAGTGTGGAGTGGTTAAACAATATCACACTGGTGTGGTTTCCCTCTCTTTGTCTTCCTTAACCTGGTTGATGGGAGCATTACTTGGAGGAAAAGGGAAGCAAGACACGGTTTAAGGAAAGACACATTCAGCAGCTGCAGCTGATCCAGGAAGGAGATTTGTGTTCTTTGCCTGTTTGCCTGTCCTATGAGAATAAGTGGGCTACGTTGTCTGCTGAGTTATCATCCCCCTATTTATGTCACAAAGGTGGAGGATTTGCTGTTTGGTGACCCCATAACACACTGGTGATCCCAATTTGGTGGAGAGGATTGATGCGAGATTCTGCATGGAGATGGACGTTTTTTATATGATATAATTGTTTGAAACCTTCAGAAGGACTTTACATGACTTTATCTTATGCGGAACATTTATGTGAGCTATCCGCGCTACTAATGCTGATTTTGTAATCCTTGGATCTAAGTATTTTCTAACAGATTTCATTTTACAAGTAGCTGCGATAGGTCTTTAACAAGACTCATTGGTTGTATTGAATTCACTTGTGCGCAGGGGATATATTATATATATTACCATCTGGTGATACTTATTTTATATATTTTTGCTGAGAAAAGCATGGTGGCAGCAGGGAGTGGGATCCTAGCTGCAGAAGATGATCAGTCGTACACATCTAAAGGGTGGAGCAGCAGTTTGGCATCTTCGCCCTGGGCACTGTTTTATACATCTGTAGTGAAGGTCTAGGCTAGCATAAAGTGATGTATATATAAACTATAATGCATGTAGTTGAGCCATCCACTTTAAGACTACTTGAAATGCTTATGCTTTGTATATACTAAAATGCTTAGAGTTAGCTCCACTTAACTTCCTTCTCTTTTCTCAGTTTGCCATGACGGTTTTATAGCCCAGAGACTCAGTGATAAAAAGCAGTTCTGACAGATACCAGTAATGTGTGCCAACCTATACTTGTCCACTTACCAAGTGCGTGGCACTACTGTTTTCAGAATATGCACATTAATTAAGCAAGAAGATAGTGAATCAAATAAGTTACGATGGTGCTGCAATCCAAACACAGTGTCTGAATATCTTGGAGGCCATCCAGACTTTGGCATGGGAAACCACTGTTTTGTTAAGCATTAGAATTGATCTCTGTATAAGTAACAAGAAACAGACATGGTAAATGGTGTCTGTGGCTGGGCACTATCTTGATGGTCGTTACATTACATTCCTATTTAGACCCTTCCACATGTCAGACTTGCCTGAGCAAAACTTCTGCAACTTGTCAGCCAAATGAAAACAATTGTGTGTGCCCAAAGCATTCCAGTGACTTGACTTTCATTGGGAAACAAAACAATGCACATTTTCTTGTTGCCCTGGTGAACTTGAGATTGACTTTCATTTTCAATAGCTAATTAAACTCATAAGGAACAGTGCTCTGGCAGGAGGTTCTGCCGTGTTCAGTGGTTTAAATTTCTAAAATTGTACTTAAGTAAACTCCAAAGGAAACTGTTTGATGGCAACTCAGACCCATCAATTACAATGATTTTACTTTAAGGTCAATATATCTTCTGTGTCACTGTATTTAAAAGATCGCACCTGGCACAGACCATTTCTCTTTAGCCTGATATATTTTTGTTTTGTTTAATCAAAGGTTTTTTTGATTCTTCATCCATTTATTTACAAATGAATTAGAAAAGGTTTTTGAGTTTCATTAACTTTGTAGGTCTTGTAGGTAAATATGAGTTTGAAGACCTGTATCAAACGTGGGAACAGCAACATTTATAATGAAGATATACTGGACAGCCACTGAAATATCTAGTGAATATTTAAAATGAACAGACACACCAAGAGCAGTTTTGATAAAAAGCATAAAACAAAACTTTACTGGACATAAAAATACATGAAGCTTCTTACACATAAAAGTTACCATAAACATTAACAAGACTCAAACATACACTCATATTCCCAATATCCCAAAGAAAGGTCAAATAATACTTAACTCTGGCAACAGCTTGCACTCGCTATCTGGAACAGGACAATGAGAAGGTTTTTTGCTGCATGCTTTCCTTCCACAGCTCCAAAAAACGAACCTCTCAAAATGAACAGCCCGTTCCCCCATACTAGAGACTCTATTTATTGTCCTGTAGACCAGAGACCACAGGATGTAAGTATTCCTTCTGACCACTCACAGGTTGTTTTGTGAGTGATTTCAGCAAGACATGGTTGCACTTCCCCCCAAAACCACATGGTCAGTTGGATATGTGGCAGCCATCTTTACACATGACGTCAAAGCTCACCAAACCACCTGTGGGTCAGAGATATTATTACACATGTATGGGAACATTTGTCATTAATCAGTTAAAAATATCCACAACTGATACCAGACCTTAAAGCAGTGGTGCTTGGCTACTAAAAGCCCCACTTGCTTAAATGAAACCATGGTCACATCACAGGCCTCATCCCAAGTCTTTCTACTTCTGGTCTGCAGTATGGGAGGGTAATTTCTGCAGTGCCCTTGTTGCTTCCTGGTGACATGGACAGTGCACATCGGCTGCCCAAACAGTCCATCAAAGTGTTCTGTAACCTTACAGTGGTAGCTTCAAAATGTCACAATTTGAGGGAAGCAACAAGACCAGTGGACTGCACTGGGAGCAACTTGGCATCACCAAGAGTTTTGCTATGAGAAGCTATGAAAAAAAAAAATTGGCAAGTTGGTTAGGAGTACATGGGGTGGCAAACAAAACTTTTTTTTCTCCAGAAATGCAGTCTTAAAATCCAAGTCCAGGCAATTTTTTTTTAATATATTTATCGATTTTAGATTCTCAGCAGTTAAAGTAACAGAATAGTATAATGTGAGGTAAAAGATGGTCAACAGTGACATACATGAAGTTAAAGATTCCATTTAGAGATAAGCTGATTACCAGAAGTAAACTTAATTACAGGCATCACATGAAGATAAACGGTGAAGGAAAAATTTGGTCACTGGGTAAGAGGTCCACTAAGTAGTATCTTAGAGAAAGCCCAGGTCTATTATTGGAGAAGACAAGAGTGGGGTAAAAGGCAAGTACTGATGAAGAGTAGAAATAGGATAAGCGAAAAAAAGAGGGGAGGGGAGAGGAGTGAAGGAGACACTCCACAGATGAGCTACAATTTATATAATTAAAGATCCAGCTCAAATTCCACTGGGAGAATGAGGGAGGTCAATGTGTTTTTTTCAAAGGAGGCATAGCCAGTTTAAAGCTGATCTCCAGGAAGCAGACAACATCTACCCTTGAAGTGCCCCCCTTCACACTGCAAAGGGTAAAGTGTTTGTTTATTCTAGGGGTGCTATGAAAAGGGTTATTACTTACCCTATCCTTCGGTCTTTAGGCTCCAACACTGTTTTTTCTACATGAAGTTCCAGTTTGTGGGCAGCCCCTCTGTATAACTGCATACAGTCAGGGCTATTAAACGTGCACTGTACATGAAGGAGGTGAACATGAGACTGCGGCTGGGAGCACTTCAGAAGCGCCAGTGCTGGACTGGTCACATGGATGCCTGCTGAAGGCAAAAATAAGAACTACACCTTACCCTTGCACCCCTTGACTAAACAAACATTTGACCATTGCAGGCTGATGGCCCACTGCAAAGGCAACTTTTGTCTAATTCTTGAAATTCTGTTTTTTTTTTAAAAGAATAGATTTGGCTGCAATACTCACCTTCCCTTTGGTACTGTCTCCTTCAAGACCTCTTCTATGCCACAAGATGTCCTCAGTCCTCTTGGTTGAATGACACTGAGTATTATTTACCCTGGATCACTGAGGATATACTGTAGGGCATTATGAAGCTGACTCTAGTCATCATCCAGCTTGGAAGAGGATTGGTGGCCAGTAATGTAGTGGTATTTCTCCTGGAGACAGCTCTAGAAAGAAGGTGAGTGTTGCAGTGAAAGCTGCATTTTTTATTTTTAAAACTTGTGAGCAATATCATTTTAAATACACTTTAGAGACTGGAATTTTAAAGTATAGTGTGCTGGCAATATATTTCTTCATCTTTTTAAAGTGTTAGTTCGCCTTTACAAAAACTTCCTATGCAGATAAGGGGTGTCTGTAGAAAAAAACAAACTGTGCAGCTCTGACTTAAGTTGAATAATTCCCTTGCTATAAGTATAGGCCATTTACATACTTTATCTCCTGAAGCCTGAATGAAACACTCTCTGAACATGGCCAAGTGCGGTCTACTCATTACTGCTCACCTTCTCCATTGCAGAAGTAAGGTCTTCCTCTTATTCAGACCCCCCCACACATCCCCTGATGCAGTAGCTCTCAGATCAACATTTGAGAGCTCATTCCTGTGATGGAGGAGATGAGCAGTAACAACTGAACCTCACTTGCAATGTCCTGGGGGTATTCCAGTCCGGCTTTGGGAGGTATGTAAATGACCTACGCCTATATCAAGAGCATTATTCAACTTCAGAGCTACACAGTTTGTTTTTATCTACAGACTCCCCTTTTCTGCATAAGCTGTTTTTTGGTAATGGTGAACTAACCCTTTAAGAATATTCACCAAGCTGACTAAAAGCCTGCAAATATTCTGCTATATTTTTAAGCATGCACATTTAATAACATAAAGCATACAATGGATTGTGTAGTAGTTAACAGTATATTTTTAAGATTTTTATTTCATAAAATAGATTTTTCTTTTAAGGCAGATCTATCTAAAAAATTACAAGTGAAGTAAAAATGGAATTGCAGCAGGGACTAGGGGTGGGCAGGAGGAGTGGCTGCCCTGGGCACTCTGGTATCATTGGAGGTGGGGGCACCTTGAGGAGATGGGAGGGGGAAATTGGAGGGTGGCAGAGGATAAGAATTGTTCTAGGAGGGGAAATTAGGAGGGGTGCCAAGAATGTTGATTTGGGGGATTTGTGTTGGGAGGGGGAATTGGGGAAGAGGATTTGTGCTAAGAGTGGGATTTGGGTGGGATTGTGCTAGAAGAAGTGATATGGTAGATGGTATTTGTGCTAGGAGGGGAAAGTTTTTTTTTGGAGGCAGGGGATTTGTGCTAGAAGGGATGATTGGTGAAGATTTGTGCTAGGAGGGGAAATGGGGGGGGGGGGGGAAGCTGGAGTATTTGTGCTGAAGGGGGAATGGGAGAGAGGATTTGTGGTTGGAGGGAAAGTTAAGGGGTAGATGTTTTGCACTAGAAGGGGTGATTTTTTTTGGGGGGGGGGGGGATTTGTGCTGGGAGGATTTGGTGATAGAGCGGATTTAAGCTTGAAAGGGGGTGTGGGTGGCAAGGATTTGTGCTGGCAGTGGGGGTGTAAGCAGGGGAGGCAGATTTGTACTGGGAGGAAGGGGAATTTATGCTTATCGGTTAAGCATGCACTGGTGCTCATTTGTTTTTGTTTTTTTTTTGGTGGGGGGGATGTTTGTTGACTCATAATGCTCATACATCTTGGGGTGGGGGTGCAGTTTGGTATGCTTGCCCTTGGCTCTAGATTACCTTGTCTCGGCACTGAATTGAAGCATAAAGTTATTGCTACATACTCCCTGTAGGAGAACATTAAATTCACCAACTGAAACTGAAATACTAGAAAAATTACTAAGTTGCATGGGATCATGTAGAAACGGTCAGGAAAAATGTCCCACGCTTCAAAATTCTGTGTCAGGAAACTGCTTGTTCATGTTTTCTTGTACATATGGTCTTTCTGTTTAATCCTGGGTTTTGTGTGCTACTTTAGGTTGGTTCAAGGTCCATTTTGGGGCTTGTGTACATGGGTATTGTTTACGTACTTTTGGCATACAAGTGGAACTGACCCAAAATGCAGCGCAGTAGATTTCTATTTACCACATTGGTATCGTATGGATAACAGCACCGAGGCTGTGTTTGGCTTGCTTTTAGTGGCATTTATTTAAATGCAGCCTTCCTATTGGAGACACATTTGCAATGCAGAGTTGTCAGTCAGTGTTTGAAAGCAATGTCTCTGTACATAAGCCCTTAAAGAATAATTTCAGGCATCGGTATGATATACATAGTTACATTGGTCCAGCTTTAACCAACGTAACTTTGTATATGATATAAATAAACAAAAATGTCCCTATAAATAAACAAAAATTATCCCTTTAATGTAAGGCCCCTTTCACACTTATGCGACGTAATTTTACCGCGATTTTGCCGCGATTTTCGCGGCGCGATTTTGCCGCGACTTTGCCGTGATTTTTAAAGCAATAGCAAGGCTATATGCCTCAAAACACATTAAAATCGTGGCAAAGTAGTGCAGGAACTACTTTGAAGTCGTGCGACTTCAAAACGCACTGATATGAATGGGGCTCATTGAAAATAATGGAAAACGACTTGTCATGCGATTTTGCGGTCCAAAATCGTGGGACAAGTCGCACTAGTGTGAAAGGGGCCTTATCCAGTCCTCAGGGTATGCATGTATCAACAGCAAACAATTATGACTGATTGATTGAAAAAGTAATGTGATGGCCTGTATCCCTGCAAAAAGTGCTAAAACCCAGTGCAAAAACAAAATAATTGATAAATGCGGAAAAAAGTATGCAATTCACGTATACCCCTAATTGTGATATGCAAATGAACAAATAATACAATAATACACTGTTAGTAAGGAAAATATATACAATCCCAATGTTCAAAATGCTAAAAGTCCCAATGTGCAAAAAATATGCAAAGTGAATAATATAGTGCAATATAAATATAAATACATGAATCAACTTTTAAATATAATGATTTGAATAGTTCATAGAAAAATTTATTCAAATTAATACAAAATCCATCAAAATGCCCTTCAGTATAGTGGTGCTCTTTAAGACAAAAGAAGTTCTCTAGTGTCTAAAAATCCTCCACCGAATCAACCAAACTAAATCACAAAGCATAAAGGAAATGAGCGCTTCCCACAGCTCAAGGTGATAGAGCTGATGCTCTCACCACCGGATCCCTCCGCCTGTCAGTGACTTCAAGAGCCAATTTTAGCAGCTCTGTCCCCATTAGCAGTCTATGTGTCCTACTCCTAGCTCGATAAAGGTAAGCGTAAAATTATGCTAGTGGTGGTTTAAAAAAGAGTGGCCGCAAACATCCAGGCCCGCTTGAACGTGATGACGTCACTTAACTCTGGCTGACACATTTCCCCAATAACAGGCATCCTCTGCGATTGGAGATTCTCTGGAGCATTTCTTTTGTCTTAAAGAGCACCGCTTCACTGAAGAGCATTTTGATGGATCTTAATTTATTCCCATTTCTTTTTCAATTAATCAGTCATCATTGTTTGCTGTTAAAACATGCATACACTGAGTACTGGATTACATTTAAAGAGATAGTGAACCTTTTTGTTTCTTTCTTTTTTTCACCTAGTATTCAAGGTTTTGAAGTGCAGCAGTCTGCCCATTAACAAAATTCAAGTGCGAGATTGTTTTTAATATATACAATATGTATATGACATAGCTGGCCAATGCCCCTTGAACCTGGAAAACACTGAAGTAGACACTGCTACTCCAGTGATCTCCACTTGCTTCTAGGTCCCGCGCCAAGCGATTGCTCTACTGCACTGGCACAGGCCTCATTCAAAAGATCGTTTGCATCTTTAAATGAATGCAAAGTGTTTTCTGATTAGACAGGGTGGAAAGGCGGGGCAGTGAACTCACACGCTCCACCTTGTCCAATGAGAGAATGCTTTGCATGTATTCAGAAAATGCAATGCATTCTCTGAATGGCGCCCATGCCCATTGCCGATCTGCTGTATTCACAATGCTTCAGACTGGCCACTCAGCATGGGACCCAGAAGCAAATGTAGACCATTGGAGAAGCAGTGCCTTCGGCCAGATATATCATACATAGAGTTACATTGGCCCAAGTTATCTATAACATTCTGCTGGAATTATTCTTTAAGGTGCCTCTGCAACATTTCTCTATTTCAAGTCCTCAGTTTAAGAAGATCTCCCTGGTTGTTGAAGCCTTCTAAAATAAGCTACTGTATACGTTTAGCTTCAAAGCCTATCTACAAAGCAGCCTAAAAGGCATTAGGACGTGTGGATCTGTTCCAGATATGACAAGCTGTAGAGAGGGTGTTAAACAATAGACAAAGTAACCTGCTTGATTGCTGGGGTTGTCCATCTTCTTGACCTGGGTATATGTCAGCTAATTCCTGGACTGGAGCTGCAAAGGCTTTGATTTGATGAGCATTTAAGGTCAAGCACAAAATAGATCAAATATGCCTGGAGAGTTTGTAGTGAGCATCACAATGTATTGACAACAATGAAAAAGCCTTATTTCATGTGCAGTCACATAAACAAAGACTGGGAAAAACAATCAAAAAGAGAACTGAGCAAAGGTGATATATTGTCAGGACAGTTCAGCGCTAAGCAAGAAAAATAGTTTTCAATATATATATATACCTGTATATATTCTTGTATATTTAAATGTTTTCATTTTCTACATAATACTCTGTGAGCATTTTAGAAAATCTGCATGAAGTATCTCTGTTCCACATAACTTTTTTAGATATATCATTTTTAAAATAAAGTAAGGACATGCAATATACACTGTAACTGTAGTTGCTAAATGTTTTGAAATATTTGCCGTTCTAGCAGTTTTTCTGATCATTTGATGGCATTTTACATGGAGGGAATATATAAACTTTAACTGCAAGCTCTAGGAACGTGTAGGTGTTACATGCCAGAAGGCCAGGCACTTATTTGATCGTCACACCAATGTTACTCATGGATAAATCCATACACTTGAAATGCCATCTTACTCTGTATATTACCAAAAGTATTGGGACGTCTGCCTTTACACGCACATGAACTTTAATGGCATTCAAGTCTGAATCCGTAGGGTTCAATGTTGAGTTGGCCCACCCTTTGCAGCTATAACAGCTTCAACTCTTCTGGGAAGGCTGTCCACAAGGTTTAGGATTGTGTCTATGGGAATTTACTAAAACTGAAGAGGGTGGAATCTAGTGCAGCTGTGCATGTTAGCCAATCAGCTTCTAACTTCAGCTTGTTTAATTAAAGTGGAGTTCCGGCCTCAAATCCCTTTTTTGACTAAAAATACCCCTATAATACTAATCCATTGCCCTTTACAGAACCGCTATTGTCATACTTACAAGGTGTACAGCATTGGATTTTAGTCAAAATCGTACTTTTAAAAACGCTGTCTGGGCGCGGCCATCTTAGACGTGGGCATCTGAAGCCACAGTGTAATCTGCTGTGTCCTTCTTCCTGATTCCAGGGAGTGTTCTGGGAGTTCTTCCTGATTCCAGCCTCCTGGGAGTGATGACAAACAGCTCCCAGAATGCAATGCAAAGGCGGAAGTGATGTCTGTGGCCGTGGCCACAGAGGGGGGAGAAGGAGGAAGTACAATCAAAAATGCCCTGAAAATAAGGTAAGGGACCCCTGAAAAAAATTGAAAATGCCCAATTGTTGATCAGCATAGCGAGCACTCCAGGTATCACTAAAGTTGCAAAATAGACCGGAACTCCACTTTAAGCTTTGACAATAAAAACTGGAAGCTGATTGGTTTCTCTGCAGAGCAGCATTGGATTTTGCACTCTCTAGTTTTAGTAAATCAACCCCAATATTCCTTGTTCGTAATATGTTATATAAATTACAATGTGTATGCTGGCTGGTCTAACAAAGTTAGTTCCTGATGCCCTTCAAACAATAAGATGCACATATATTTTAGGCAAAGTACTGCCCAATGAAAAACCTAATTTCCTCAATATTTTTTGCTATTCATACATACTTTTATTGTAAAATTCACTGTCTTATTCCGTGATCGCAAGGCTTTCCATATTCATGAGTAAGAATTTCAATGGTAATTTTCTTTTAAGGATCTAAAAATAAGTAGCTGATAAATAGATAGAACGGCATATAAAACATCACAAAGGGCACATGACGTTTGACAATAAGAGAACCCAAGCTCATTTTTCAAGAAGCACCAAGAACGTAAAATTACCCTTGTACGGTGGTCCCAACTCAATCAATAAACAAGAATCCAATAAAGATAAATAAACCTGAAACAGACATCATAATCAACTAAATACTGCTACAAGAAAATGAGCTGTGATGGAACATTTGGCAAAGACTTTCTAAAGCTGGATCTATACAAATTACTTCAGTAATGGATGGACATGCTTGGTGCTGAAAATGTATTATTTCTTTATTTTTAGTAAACTGATTTTTATTGTCTGTATTAAACGGGGCACTTAAATCAGGTTAAACACCCAGACTTTGCCTTTCTGCAATGCGTACGTGAAGTGCATAGGGAATGCTCTTATATTTGCTCTTTTCAAGGTGGGGGTGGGAGGTAACAGTGCGACTGAAGTAGAGAGATTTGTGTGTCACCGATTTTATTAACCAGACCAGTACAACATTTTGTTCCCCATAGTCCCCACTCAAATTGTTTATATCTTTTTCAACTAAATAGTTATATCTGTACCACTGTTCAAACCTGATTAACTGGAGTCTTAAGCTGCCATCAGACATTAAATAGATTTTAGATGTACATAAACATATGTGCTTGGATTGGCCATCTAGGAAATCCAACCAGTCCAACTGATCCTTCCCCACAGAAAACTTAGCCAAGGGATATCTGAAAATGTTGCAGAATGCTTACAGACTTTTGATGATTTCCTGTTTGAAGTGTAAGCAGCTGGATCAGGTTTAGATCATCATGTGTCTACTCTGTAGGATTG
Source organism: Pelophylax lessonae (assembly GCF_965119305.1). NCBI lineage: Eukaryota > Metazoa > Chordata > Amphibia > Anura > Ranidae > Pelophylax > Pelophylax lessonae. The sequence continues at coordinate 263,640,577 of NC_138770.1, read as the reverse complement.
TTACTATCTGCTGGGATACTTTGTATTTAAGAAAGGCTGTTTAGTGGCAAACAGATCTCTTGTCTAAAATGAAAGGAAATGAGAGATTTACCTGCTAAAGTCATGATTGCCACATCCCCTTTAAACATCTTAAATGACTCAAGTACATGTCTTGAACTGATCATGTCTTTTATTTTATTTTGGAAAAAGATAAGAATACATTTGCAGACACTTCAAGCCCCCATTCACTCATTAGCATTTTGCTGCTCATTTTTCAATGCCTGACTATGACTGACTATGCAGGATTCTTTTCTTTCTATATGTCCCTGTTCACACTTGTATGCTAAATATCCCTACGTTCTACACCCTACGTTCTAAAAAGTCCATGAGATTTTTTTTAGCTTATTTAGGAATTTTTAATCACATAGACTTTAATGGAAAAGCCTATAAATATGCAATACATGTGTTTTTGTGCATTTTTGCACATTTTTGTGTGCATTATTATGCTAGAAACCTCGCTGTCCTCATGTAGAACTGCTTTTCTCCCTTTGCCAAGCCTTTCCCAGAAAACAAACTCCTGAAGCTTGATACACGTGTAAAATCGCCTGCATAACACCTATAATATCTATGCCTACACCTAAAAAAATGTACTCACAAAGGCAATGTTACTTTGCCTAATTACAGTGCCTTGAAAAAGTATTTATACCTCTTGAAATTTTCCACATTTTGCCATGTTGCAACCAAAAACTTAAATGTATTTTTGTGGGATTTTATGTGAAAGACCAACACAAAGTGGCACATAATTGTGAAATGGAAGGAAAATAATAAACGGTTTTCAAAAGTTTTAACAAATTAAATATGTGAAAAGTGTAGTGTGAATTTGTACTCAGCCCCCTGAGCAAATACTTTGTAGAACCCCCTTTCATTGCAATTACAGCCGCAAGACTTTTTGGGTATGTCTCTACCAGCTTTGCAGTTTGCACATCTAAATAGTGACATTTTTGGCCATTCTTCTTTGCGAAATAGCTCAAGCTCTGTCAGATTGGACAGAGAGCGTCTGTGAACAGCAATTTTGAAGTTTTGCCACAGGTTCTCAATTGGATTTAGGTCTGGACTTTGACTTGGCCATTCTAGCACATGAATATTCTTTGATCTAAACCATTCCATTGTAGCTCTGACTGTATGTTTAGGGTCGTTGTCCTGCTGAAAGGTGAACCTCCGTCCACGTCTTTTGCAGACAAAATAGGAGTATTCGTTGCTGTTCTGACATAAAACATGCAAAATATTAGCTTGCTGTTGCTATGGTTCATATGTATATGAAGGAGTGGTACCTAAAATCCCTTTCCAGTAGTGTCTTGACCAGGTTATATGAACATCTTTTGTAATTATGTATCTTAAGATACCCAAGGAAACAAGTGTTCTGGAAACAAGGACATGGCTGCTTGTGGAATGTGGAGAATTCTGGTGGAAACAAACCTGCTGAAAACTTAAAAAGACACACACTGACAGAATACAAAAGGCGGAAGGAAGATGACAATCAGTTTGCAAGTTACTTCTACGTGAAATTTCTTTGCTCTTCTAAGAATACATTTAAGGTATTTTATCCAGGAAGTCATATGGCCTCCCTTGTGTTGCCGAGCTAAGATACGGTAATTGTTTGTTGATAAGTTAATCCAACAGGTGCAGTTCCTTTCTGGACAAGATGAAGCTATTGTTCTGTGGAAATAAGTGTTCAGTCCTTGTCAGCAATGTTCTGATTATTGGGAGATAAAAATGTGCATTAGTCAGTGTGACAGTAAATTCCGTGATTATCTGCAAGTTCCACAAACCTGTCTAAGTTATAATGAACAAGAATGTAAGAATACAAGAAAGTAATCACGTATTACTGTTACAAATTTTCACGATTTGCATCAACCGCTCCAATTTTTGTAGTGGAATTTTAAGTTAACCCAAAAACTATAATTCACCAGATGGTATTGGACTGAAGGGGGATTAGAGAACACAGATGTAAGGATGTTACTTCCACTGCCATGATCTATTAATATAAATGGTCTGCCATGCACAATACAATGGCTGATATTTTGATAGGCCACCAGCTCAAATCTTGATTTTTTTTCTATTGAGAGTTGTTTTGCTTAGCAAATGATATGGATATTTTCCAAAAATAATAATTACATCTAGGATTTCGGATAACTGAATTTTTTTTTAAATTATATTATTGGAACACTCCCAGAAATACATAGGAGCTTCCTTGAAATATCATCTTGGATCTAGATCCAAAAACTACAGGTGACACTCCAGGCTGTGGGCACCCACAACCGCTTCCCGTGGAGACAGAACGGCGGTCTGCCGTTGTAAACACGGCAGACCGCTGTTCTGTCATTTATGAACACAGGGTTCCTGTTTCTCCTATTTAGGAACACAGGTCTCTGTGTTCATGCAGCAAGCCCCCCCCACAGTTAGAAAGCACCCCTAGGGACATATTAAACCCTTTGATCGCCCCTGGTGTTAACCCCTTTCTTGCCATTGTCATTAGTACAGTAACAGTGCATATTTTTAGCACTGATTACTGTAGTAATGTCACTGGTCCCCCCAAAAGTGTCAAAAATGTCAGTTAGGGTTCTGATCTGTCTGCCACAATGTTGCAGCTAAAAATCGCTAATCGCCACCATTACTAGTAAAAAATAAATAAATAAAAATGACATAAATCTTTCCCCTAGTTTGTAGACATGATAACTTTTGAGCAAACCAATCAATGTAGACTTATTGGGATTTTTTTACCAAAAATATGTAGCAGAATACATATTGGCCTAAAATTATGAAAACATTTGATTTTTAAATTTTTTTTTATTGGAAATGTTATATAGCGGAAAATAAATTTTTTTTTTTTTTCAGAATTGTCGCTCTTTTTTTTGTTTATAGCGCAAAAAATAAAAGTCACAGAGGTGATCAAATACCACCAAAAGAAAGCTCTATTTGTGGGAAAAAAAGGACATATATTTTATTAGGGTACAGCATCGCATGACCGCGCAATTGCCAGTTAAAATAACACAGTGCTGTATCGCAAAAAAATGGCCTGGTCATTAAGGGGGTAACCTTCTGGTCCAGAAGTGGTTAATACACACAACTGAATTCTTCTTTAGCAATCCCTTAGAAAAAACTAAAGTATTAGCCCTTTCAGAAAAAAAAATTACAAACAATGTATACCAACAGAATATACAGTATACTAAAGTAAAATAAAATCAAGTGTTTTAATGACTGCACAGAAATATTTTTTTTTTTTTTTTTTTTTATACTTAATGTCAATAAAATATTAGTACTTTTACATAAGTTAATCTAGATGTCATGGTTTTTTTAAAAAAAAATACAAAAAATAATTGTAGTGGCCCAATAAAAACAAATGTATTCTACTAGATTTAATTTAAATTGTATCTAAACTCAAAAACACAAATTTAATATATTGAAGCTTACCAGTCCTTAGAAGTAGCTGCATATGTTTTCTTTTCCATACTTTCTTTCTTTTATTGTCACCTGGTAATCCTGCTATTAACACTTCCTGTCCTAAGGTGACAACACTCTTTCACTGTACTGTGCCTTGCCTGCATTGAGAGTAGTTATTCTCTATTCAGTAAATAGAAGGTGAAATTTTCAGTAGCAAATACAGTATATTCAAACGCAACCTTAGGGCCTATTCACACTTGCCTCATGCTAAAACTGTCCATTTTAGAGTGCAATCATCTCCATTGTATGCTGGCGGTGGGGTTGTGCTTTGCATTACAAATCAAGGCACTATATACAGTGGGTACGGAAAGTATTCAGACCCCCTTAAATTTTTCACTCTTTGTTATATTGCAGCCATTTGCTAAAATCAATTAAGTTCATTCTTCTTCCTCATGAATGTACACATAGCACCCCATACTGACAGAAAAACACAGAATTGTTGACATTGTTGCAGATTTATTAAAAAAGAAAAACTGAAATATCACATGGTCCTAAGTATTCAGACCCTTTGCTGTGACACTCATATATTTAACTCAGGTGCTTTCCATTTCTTCTGATCATCCTTGAGATGGTTCTACACCTTCATTTGAGTCCAGCTGTGTTTGATTATACTGATTGGACTTGATTAGGAAAGCCACACACCTGTCTATATAAGACCTTCCAGATCACAATGCATGTCAGAGCAAATGAGAATCATGAGGTCAAAAGGAAATGCCTGAAGAGCTCAGAGACAGAATTGTGGCAAAGCACAGATCTGGCCAAGGTTACAAAAAGATTTCTGCTGCACTTAAGGTTCCTAAGAGCACAGTGGCCTCCATAATCCTCAAATGAAAGACGTTTGGGACGACCAGAACCCTTCCTAGAGCTGGCCGTCCGGCCAAACTGAGCTATCGGGGGAGAAGAGCCTTAGGGAGAGAGGTAAAGAAGAACCCAAAGATCACTGTGGCTGAGCTCCAGAGATGCAGTCAGGAGATGGGAGAAAGTTGTAGAAAGTCAACCATCACTGCAGCCCTCCACCAGTCGGGGCTTTATGGCAGAGTGGCCCGACGGAAGCCTCTCCTCAGTGTAAGACACATGAAAGCCCGCATGGAGTTTGCTAAAAAACACCTGAAGGACTCCAAGATGGTGAGAAATAAGATTCTCTGGTCTGATGAGACCAAAATAGAACTTTTTGGCCTTAATTCTAAGCGGTATGTGTGGAGAAAACCAGGCACTGCTCATCACCTGTCCAATACAGTCCCAACAGTGAAGCATGGTGGTGGCAGCATCATGCTGTGGGGGTGTTTTTCAGCTGCAGGGACAGGACGACTGGTTGCAATCGAGGGAAAGATGAATGTGGCCAAGTACAGGGATATCCTGGACAAAAACCTTCTCCAGAGTGCTCTGGACCTCAGACTGGGCCGAAGGTTTACCTTCCAACAAGACAATGACCCTAAGCACACAGCTAAAATAACGAAGGAGTGGCTTCACAACAACTCCGTGACTGTTCTTGAATGGCCCAGCCAGAGCCCTGACTTAAACCCAATTAAGCATCTCTGGAGAGACCTAAAAATGGCTGTCCACCAACGTTTACCATCCAACCTGACAGAACTGGAGAGGATCTGCAAGGAGGAATGGCAGAGGATCCCCAAATCCAGGATTGAAAGACTTGTTGCATCTTTCCCAAAAAGACTCCTGGCTGTATTAGATCAAAAGGGGGCTTCTACTAAATACTGAGCAAAGGGTCTGAATACTTAGGACCATGTGATATTTCAGTTTTTCTTTTTTAATAAATCTGCAACAATGTCAACAATTCTGTGTTTTTCTGTCAGTATGGGGTGCTATGTGTACATTCATGAGGAAGAAGAATGAACTTAAATGATTTTAGCAAATGGCTGCAATATAACAAAGAGGGAAAAATTTAAGGGGGTCTGAATACTTTCCGTACCCACTGTATCTTTTTAGAAAAATGTATTGAAACATTAAAGTGACATTACATTTTTTCCTATGCATTGCACCAAAAATCGACAATGACTTCTGGTGAGCTTCGTTGCAATGCTGAAAAATGCAACATATTTGAACTTATTAGTCAACACCCTGCAACCCACCTCAAGGTAGCATTGACATTTTAAAAGGGCACATTGAAAACAATTGTTCTCTACCATAGCTGGGAATGTCCAAAAGATATGTATATTAAAAAAGAATAGCGCGCAAATGCAAAAGAAATAACTACCAAATCTGAAGACAATCCATAAATAAAAATGGGGGTTTGGTCCCACCAAATGGCCATATCGTGCTCAAGCCCACTACTGCATCAAAGTACCCCATTATCAGTGGGTCCTACACTATCCATGAAAAAGAGATGAATCCAGCCTAACCCTTGGAGATAATACTCCTTGCTGGGAAGGATGTGCAAATGCACTACAGGGGACTCCTACTATATCCACTAGATGGTGGACACTGATTGAGTACAGGTGTGTGTGGGGGGTGGGGAGGGTTGCTCAACCTCGATAGTCTGGTCAGACCGAATACATAATAAACAGGCAAAAAATTTGGGGGAGCATACCCATGTATTTCTAAAGCTGCTGCAGCTATGAACCAAAAGACATGTATATTAAAAAAGAATAGCGCGCAAATGCAAAAGAAATAACTACCAAATCTGAAGACAATCCATAAATAAAAATGGGGGTTTGGTCCCACCATATGGCCATATCGTGCTCAAGCCCACTACTGCATCAAAGTACCCCATTATCAGTGGGTCCTACACTATCCATGAAAAAGAGATGAATCCAGCCTAACCCTTGGAGATAATACTCCTTGCTGGGAGTCCAAAATGTATGAATGTCTGAATGCTCTGAATGTCCAAAAGATAAATATTAGATCTTGTGGACTTTACTGGTACCAGAGAAGGACAGTAAAACGTTCAACTTTTTATATAGGTGGGAACGTGTCAGAAATGACCCGGCATTAATGAAATTTAGCTCCGGTGCCAGGTCTAGATTGCTGACTTTTCTGGAAATTCATATTTTGGAGGTGTAATTAAAGTGCAGCATACATGACATAATTTCTCTGAGTCTAACTCACTGGGCCCTGGAAGTACCAGCTGTCAGTGCAGGAATAGGTGGAGGGAGGAGGAGCTGTGCTTGCTTCAAGAGTAGGAGGGAGAGGAGGAGGAGCTGTGCTTGCTCTAAGAGTGGGAGGGAGAGGAGGAGGAGCTGTGCTTGCTCTAAGAGTGGGAGGGAGAGGAGGAGGAGCTGTGCTTGCTCCACGAGTAGGAGGGAGAGGAGGAGGAGCTGTGCTTGCTCTAAGAGTGGGAGGGAGAGGAGGAGCTGTGCTTGCTCTAAGAGTAGGAGGGAGAGGAGGAGGAGCTGTGCTTGCTCCACGAGTAGGAGGGAGAGGAGGAGGAGCTGTGCTTGCTCTAAGAGTGGGAGGGAGAGGAGGAGGAGCTGTGCTTGCTCTAAGAGTGGGAGGGAGAGGAGGAGGAGCTGTGCTTGCTCTAAGAGTAGGAGGGAGAGGAGGAGGAGCTGTGCTTGCTCTAAGAGTAGGAGGGAGAGGAGGAGGAGCTGTGCTTGCTCCACGAGTAGGAGGGAGAGGAGGAGGAGCTGTGCTTGCTCTAAGAGTGGGAGGGAGAGGAGGAGGAGCTGTGCTTGCTCTAAGAGTAGGAGGGAGAGGAGGAGGAGCTGTGCTTGCTCTAAGAGTGGGGGGGGAGAGGAGGAGGAGCTGTGCTTGCTCTAAGAGTAGGAGGGAGAGAAGGAGGAGCTGTGCTTGCTCTAAGAGTGGGAGGGAGAGGAGGAGGAGCTGTGCTTGCTCTAAGAGTAGGAGGGAGAGGAGGAGGAGCTGTGCTTGCTCTAAGAGTAGGAGGGAGAGGAGGAGGAGCTGTGCTTGCTCTAAGAGTGGGAGGGAGAGGAGGAGGAGCTGTGCTTGCTCTAAGAGTGGGAGGGAGAGGAGGAGGAGCTGTGCTTGCTCCACGAGTAGGAGGGAGAGGAGGAGGAGCTGTGCTTGCTCTAAGAGTGGGAGGGAGAGGAGGAGCTGTGCTTGCTCTAAGAGTAGGAGGGAGAGGAGGAGGAGCTGTGCTTGCTCCACGAGTAGGAGGGAGAGGAGGAGGAGCTGTGCTTGCTCTAAGAGTGGGAGGGAGAGGAGGAGGAGCTGTGCTTGCTCTAAGAGTGGGAGGGAGAGGAGGAGGAGCTGTGCTTGCTCTAAGAGTAGGAGGGAGAGGAGGAGGAGCTGTGCTTGCTCTAAGAGTAGGAGGGAGAGGAGGAGGAGCTGTGCTTGCTCCACGAGTAGGAGGGAGAGGAGGAGGAGCTGTGCTTGCTCTAAGAGTAGGAGGGAGAGGAGGAGGAGCTGTGCTTGCTCTAAGAGTGGGGGGGGGGGGAGAGGAGGAGGAGCTGTGCTTGCTCTAAGAGTAGGAGGGAGAGAAGGAGGAGCTGTGCTTGCTCTAAGAGTGGGAGGGAGAGGAGGAGGAGCTGTGCTTGCTCTAAGAGTAGGAGGGAGAGGAGGAGGAGCTGTGCTTGCTCTAAGAGTAGGAGGGAGAGGAGGAGGAGCTGTGCTTGCTCAAAGAGTAGGAGGGAGAGGAGGAGGAGCTGTGCTTGCTCCAAGAGTAGGAGGTAGAGGAGGAGGAGCTGTGCTTGCTCTAAGAGTAGGAGGGAGAGGAGGAGGAGCTGTGCTTGCTTCAAGAGTAGGAGGGAGAGGAGGAGGAGATGTGCTTGCTTCAAGAGTAGGAGGGAGAGGAGGAGGAGCTGTGCCCCCTACATGGAGGAGGGAGGGGGAGGAAAATGAGCTGTGCCTGCCACAAGGATGAAGAACAGCTGTGCAGTGGGAGGGGGATCAAAGTAGTGGAGGCGGGGGTAATCTGCCCCCACCAGGTTTCTGTCAGCAGGAGCTGGGACATGGGAAACTAAAGATGCCAGTAAAAAGGTAAGTGTTTGTGTATGCAGTTGTATGTGTATGTTGTATGTCTTTTTTTATGCAGTGTGTATGTATGTTGCATGTGTGTGCAGCGTGAATATATGTTGAATATACTGTATGGGTATGCATGCATATGTATGTTGCATGTAAGTTAGATACACCAACCTTTGCACTCTGTGCATTACTTGCTTCTGATTCCCACACTCTGTACATAGGATACTTGACACCTGCACTATGTACATTACCCGTGCCACTATATTACCAAAAGTATTGAGACGCCTGCCTTTACACGCACACAATCTTTAATAGCATCCCATTCTTAGTCCGTAGGGTTCAGTATTGAGTTGGCCCACCCTTTGCAACTATAACAGCTTTAACTCTTCTGGAAAGGCTGTCCACAAGGTTTAGAAGTGTGTCTATGTGAATATTTGACCATTCTCCCAGAAGTGCATTTGTGAGGTCAGTCACTGATGTTGGACAAGAAGGCCTGGCTTGCAGTCTATGCTCAAATTCATTGCAAAGGTGTTCTATTGGGTTGAGGTCAGGACTCTGTGCAGGCCAGTCAAGTTTCTTCACCCCAAACTCGCTCATCCGTGTCTTTATAGACCTTAATTTGTGCACTGGTCCAAATCATTTGGTGCAGGGAGGATTATGGTGTGGGGTTTTTCAGGGGTTGGGCTTGGCCGCTTAGTTCCAGTGAAGCGAACTCTTAAGGCATCAGCATACCAAGACATTTTGGACAATTTCATGCTCCCAACTTTGTGGGAACAGTTTGGGGATGGCCCTTTCTTGTTCCAACAGGAGTACGTACCAGTGCACAAAGCAAGGCCCATAAAGACATGGATGAGCGAGTTTGGGATGAAGAACCTTGACTGGCCTGCAAAGAACCCTGACCTCAACCCGACAGAATGCTTTTGGGATGAATTAAATTGGAGACTGCGAGCCAGGCCTTCTTGTCCACATCAGTGCCTGACCTCACAAATGCGCTTCTGGAAGGAAGAATGGTCAAACATCCCCATAGACACACTCCTAAACCTTGTGGACAGCCTTCCCAGAAGAGTTGAAGCTGCTATAGCTGCAAAGGGTGGACCAACTCAATATTGAACCCTACGGACTAAGACTGGGATGACATTAAAGTTTATGTGCGTGCAAAGGCAGGCGTCCCAATACTTTTTATAATATTAATAATAATAAAGTGTATGCTACATACTGTACTTCTGCACTTCTGTATGAAGGCTCACATTCTAACTCCCTCCCACTGTTAGCAAAAAGTTCCCTGGTATGTTCTCTAGATGCCCCTGCAATGACTGGCCTTCATCAAGAGCAGAAAAACATCAGTCACTGCATCTAATGTGAATGAATTCTTGACTTTACTATTTTGGGAAAGGACAAAAAAATGCACATACATGTAGAATGGTTTTTAGAAAAAAACATGGTTTTCCCAAAAGGGAGGTGACCTAGATGTATTGCTTGCTTATCTGCAATATAAGAAAAGTCAACTCTTCAACCTTTCCCTCCTGTCTGGCAAGGCTGCATAAATCTCAGGACTCAATGGTTACATTCAAAAATCTTTTGGGATGAAAAAACATTTCCCATATGTGTTTCTGTGTATGTTACTGTGTATTTAACTGTTTACTTGGAGGTCAACTTTAAAGATCTCTACTATGATGGCATGACTACTTATCAGCACCTTAGATTTACCCTACTTTGCTTCTTAGCCATGTAACATGATGAACCCTTGTAGGATTAGCTGCAAAACCGCCTTTACTAGGTTTATTGATATTATTTATATATCTTTAAAGCAAAGAAAGTTGCTATTAACTTCCCAGACTTACCAATATCGGACATTTTAACAAGTAGCATTTCATTTTTTTTACAAAGAGGACACCATTGTGAGTGACAGCTTTATGCACTATTCTGGGGCAATTTTCACTTTTTATTGTATGTATAGTCATTTGTCCACAAGATGGCAGCAAAAAAGTTTGTTAAAGTTATTTACAACTTTTATTTATTTATTTATTACCAATGCATGATCAATATATACAAAAGTATGCACTGAATACAAAATAAGGCTTTGTGTTAAACCCCATTGAGCTCATTATTGTGTGTTGTGCTTGTTCTTTGCAATGGGCATGTCATAAGATGGTTGCGGAGTGTAGATGTGACCTGAAAGCTGCTCTATGCATTATAGGATATTTCTCTGGATAAGACAAGTCAGAAAGCTTCAGCTTTCCCCAGTGTAAGTCTCATCCATCGAAGTGAACCACTGAGTGACAGTTAATGCTTTTCAGCTTCTGTTGTGATTTTTTTTTTTAAACTCAATGGTTGGCAGTCCGAGCCATTCTTGAGGAGTTGGAAAGTTGCCATGAACAGGAATTACTGAACAATTGCTGTGTGAAACTTAAGATAACAGTTTGTTTCACATGGTGGAATTGCTTTGTGATGCAATAAAATTATCTGTTCGGCTCTAGATTAACTTTATGTGAGAAAATAAAATTAGAGCTGATTTTATCTTGTTGGCAAAAAAGCACTTCTTAAAGCTTATCAGTCATATGGTTATTTTATATGTCTCACTCTGGTACAGTCTGGAGTAACTTGTGCAGTATAGTTAAGAGGAAATTACATTTGGATGCCCATGTGTACAGTAGATCCGCTTTTAGACCAATGCATTCAAATCCAAAAGACACAGATACTCAACACCAATTGAATGATTGGGTACAGTGATAAGTTACTGGATTTTTCATTCTGAATATTTTGCATATGAAAAGACAGTAGACATCATTTGCACTGAATAGAGTAGACAGTTAGCAGCAATAAAAACATATGTATGTGCACCAATCAGCTGAAGTCACTCAAGCATTTCCTAAAGTTTTGTTGGAGATTCCTAACCCTTTGTTAGGCCTTTTGGATAAGATCAAGTGTAGTATCTGTTCTTATCAGTTGTCAGGGAGGGAACCCTGACCCCCTTGGCCAGTTTGGGGGGTCAGTTAGTACTTCCCTGATGTAATTAGGTGGGAATGGTGGGGGTGGTGGGGGAGCCTTTTTCCTCCTGGGTTGAATCTGGCCTTGTGCACAAGAAATGTAGAGGCACTGTTCTGACCGAAGGCCGGGCTCCGAAAAAAGCCTGTTGTACATGTGCCCCTGGGGTGGCAGTCCAGGGGTGCCATATACTCATTGTGTATTGGCATCACTTTGAGAAGGTCACTGCACTATACACACTTTTTTTCGCACCTGCCTCTAGGGCCGGGCCTTTTGGTCAGGACCAGAGGAACATTTTAGTGCTGGCCGGAAGGCCAGCCATGGTATTGCACTATAGCACTACGCATTTCTCCACTTCCCTTTTTCCCAATTATTTGTATGTGTTTTGTCACATTTGTCTTTTTTTTTTGTGGCAGGTACACTTTATCACGGCTTGATTAGAAGGTTGTAGGTCCTTGGGCCTGCCCTAATAGTCTTGGGAGGTGGTGGATATGGCCTTTTGGCTTAGTTCGCCCTCTGTCATGGGGGTCTCCCTTCGCAAAATAGGGCCTGGTCATTAACCACTTTAAGACCGGAAGATTTTGCTGCTTAATGACCAGGCCCTATTTTGTGATTCGCCACTGCGTGACTTTAACGGACAATTACACGGTTATGCAACGCTGTACCCAAACGAAATTGATGACTTTTTTCCCCACAAATAGAGCTTTCTTTTGGTGATATTTGATCACCTGTGCGATTTTTATTTTTTGTGCTAAAAACAAACAAAGAGCAACAATTTTAAAATAAAACAATATTTTTCACATTGTTTTATATGAAATTCTCAAACAAAATGTAAAAATCTAAATTTTTTAACATTTTAGGCCAGTTTGTTTTCTGCTACATATTTTTGGTAAAAAAAAAATCGCAATAATTGTATTTTGATTGGTTTGCGCAAAAGTTATTGCGTTTACTACCTAAGGGAAAGATTTATGTCATTTTTATTGTTTTTTTTTTTTACTAGTAATGGTGGCGATCTGCGATTTTTTGTGGGACTGTGACTTTGCGGTGGACAGATTGGACCCCTAACTGCCATTTTTTATACTATTGGGGGACCAGTGACATTACTACAGTAATCAGTGCTAAAGATACTGTAGTACTATAATAATGACACTGGCAGGGAAGGGGTTAACAGTATTGGTTATCAAGGGGTTAAATGTGACCCTAGGTGTGTGATTCTAACTGTGGGGGGGCATGGCTTGTGAAGTCATCACAGAGACATGTGATCCTATATAGCAGGATCACATGACATCTGTGATCACTTCAGGGAGAAGTACGGATGGCTGTATTTACATCAGCCGTCCGTCCTTCTCTGTCAGCAACGGGAGATCGCCGGTGTCAGGTAGCCATCGAAGCCGCCTGACACCCGCACTGGCTTCTTCGCTGACGAGCGGGGGCACGCCCCCTAGCGCCTCCAAGGCGAGCGCCGTACATGTACAGGGTTTTGCCTGGGGGAGCTGACCTGCTGCAGTACATCTACGGCGGCTGGTCGGCAAGTGTTAAGCAACAAAATCTTCCGGTCTTAAAAGTGGTTAAGGCTACATTTTTTCAGACACTAAGGCCCCTTTCACACAAGCTTTCCAATCAGCTCCATCTGTCAATTTTATGTACTGGCTTCACTGCTAGGTTCCCTTACCGACAATGGCGGCGGCAGCACCCGACAGCCGATGGAAACATCGGCTGCGGTGCTGACATCACTGGACTCCAGGACAGGTAAGTTTCCTAATATTAAAAGTCAGCACTTCAGCTACTGACGAGAATAAAAACAGCTGTGGAAGGTCCAATAAAAGTGAATAATGAGAGGATTCAAAGGTGTTTGTGAAGGTTAAGCTATTTAGGTTTTAAAGTGGACCTTAAAGTGTCACTAAACCCACATCAATAAATGTTGTGTTGCATGGCATTCATACTCATAGTCACTGTGAGATTCGTTTTCTGTATTCTGCAAAAAAAAAAAAAAAAAAAAAAACCTGGTTGATCCTGCTGCTCTCTATCTCCAGCTTCTGTTCATGCCCCCAATTCAGCTGAAGGGATTTTGCAGCTGTGGTGGCAACTCTGCACATGCTCGGGTTTCAATGAGTCTCTATGCTGAGCATCCTCCCTATCACATCTGAGCAGCCCATGTGACTATAGAAGCACACATGTGGGTGTAAACACAGTGGTAAATGACAGCCCACTCCCTCCCACCAACCAGCTAAACACAATGGGAGTGGGATATAACATGTAGATTTATTGTGGCTTCATCTCCCTCTTATTCTAAGACACAGGCTGGAGGGGTGTGACACAGCCTATGACTGGCAGAAATCCACCCACACCATGTTTTTTCCACAAAATAGTAAAGATTTAATTTCAAAAATATATTTGTATACTAATGTAGAACAGTTTTTTGATATTATTTATTTATTTTTACTCTGTATCCCAAAGGCTGTATTTTTTTTTGAACATGTGACTAGCAGCAAAGGACTAGAAGCTCCTCCTGCTTATGTTTCCCTGCAGACAGGCTGGGAAAGATCTGGGTCATGTGACAGCTGTATATCAATTAGGAATAAGGTACTTATATATATAATTTTTTAATAAAATAGTAACAGTGCCATCATCCAATATACAGAAATAGATGTGACAATATAAATTAAATAGTATCTGTTTAGTATCACTTTAACTTCCCTGGATTTCCACCCCTTACCAATCTAAATTGCCACTTTATTTTTTTATGCTTTGTTTGCAGTTTTTTAGATTTTTTATGCCCCCCCAGGTGCTTTCCTTGCCTAGGGAAGAATTGCATGTAACTGCACCCACAGCCTCCTGGCATATCCCAATCAGATATTGCAGAAGGCTGTAGGAGTAACACACACAGGGGCCAGAATGCTGAGCTGGCATATGTTGCCTGCTGGCCTCCTGAACCCAAGATAAACAGCTGGCTCATGATCACAGAGATATACCAAGATGGTGGGAAGGCCTGGGCTGTCACACCTGAGCTGTAGATTGCAGCAGGACAATGCTGGATCTGCTGGGCAGGTGGGTATGTAAAAACAGGACTAGGCTGCATACCAGGTAAGGGGAGCTTAAAAAATAAAAATAGAAGGGGGGAGTGAAATTGTGCCAAAACCTTTTTCTTAGTTTTGGTAGGAGTAAGGCAAGGTCATAACCTTGTCAAATTTGTACTGCTATGTGGGGGACAGTTAGGTCTCATTCACACGGGTAGATAAAACGTTTTGTGCACTGTGCCTAAATGAAGCACTATAGCAGGGGCGTAACTACAGGGGTTGCAAGGGTTGCAATCGCTACCGGGCCCCATGCTCCAGGGGGCCCGGTAGCAAACCAGTGGGTGAACTTCCAGGATTGCAAAGGTCACACTTGCGACCGGACCCTGGCATTGCACCACTGTGGGGAGGCCCCAAGATTGCAGAAAGGGGGCCCACTGCAGAACTTGTGAAAGAATCCTGCTGCGGGACCGTAATAAAAGGCCATGCAACGAGTGTAAAGAGCCCCAGGATTAGTGGGAAGAGCCCTGGGCTTGAAGGTAAGGGCCCCGGCCAGGGGTCTGGGGGGCCCTTCATGGTTTCTTGCATCAGGGCCCTAAAGGTTCTAGTTACGCCTCTGCACTATAGTAATCAATGAGTCCATACACACAGCCTATCTGTGAAAACATGCTCTGTGTTTAACGTGCATATATGCACCTATATTTGTGTAATCATATACACTTCTAAATGTGTAACCATTCATTTAAATGAAAGAACTGTACTTTAAATGTGTATTTTCTGCAGGATCTTCTGCAAGCTCTGCCAACAAGAACCTCCATTCATGCAGAAAAAGGGACCCTTAGAGAGATGTCTGTTCACTTCCTGTCCTGCTGACAATATTTTACTAGACAGGAAATGAGAGAAACTCTTCAACAACAGCACAGACATAAATTAATTACTTTAGTAGAGTAGGTATTGGCTTATAACCTTCTTCTTTTTTCATTTTGTCTGTGTATCTGTAGCAGTTTTTCCCTCACTTCCTGTGCCTGGAAACCATTAGCAGCAGAACAGGAAGTAAAGGTAAACCTCTCTAAATTAGTTCCACTTAGCAGGCCTGGCTCACACCAGTGTGATTTCAGATGCAACTTCAAGTGGAAGTAAAGTCTGCTATAATTTTTTTTAAAGACCCCCAGGTGGGTTATGCCATAATCTGCTAGTATGCACAGCATATTATTACATTATGGCACACTTACCTATTATATGGGGGTTTATTTACTAAAGCTAGAGAGGGCAAAATCAGTCACAATTCTGCAGAAATGCTAATCAGCTTCCAAGTTTTATTGATAAAACTTAATTAACAAGCTGAGGTTAGAAGCTGATTGGTTTCGCCACAGAAATGTGACTAATTTTGCCATCTCTAGCTTTAGTAAATAAACCCCATGGTGTCCTTCAGCGCAGCACTGGGGCCGACCAGGCGGGCCCCTGGCGCTTCCATCTTCACTGGGTCTTCCTTGCGGGTTCCGTGCCTTCAGCCATTTGATAGGCCAGGCCCCGATGACGCCACTTCCGCACAAGCGCATGGGAGTCACACCGCCGCGGCACAGGTCAGGGCCAATCAAGGCCGTAAATGTTCGCTGGGTTGTGCATGTGTGGTTCAATGAACATGACAGCTGACAGGCAGATGGATGCAGTTATGGCAGAAAAGACAAATAGGATATCTTCTGTCATAAAGACCCTGCCTATCAGCCACTTGTTTGATTCTAGGACAATATCCCCCGGACAATATCCCCCCAGACAATATCCCCCCTGGACAAAATCCCCCCGGACAATATCCCCCCTGGACAACATCCCCCGGACAATATCCTCCCTGGACAACATCCCCCTAGACAATATCCCCCCTCTAACCCTAACCCTTACCCTCTAACCCTAACCCTATGTCCAGGGGGATGTTTTCCGGGGGGATATTGCCCGGGGGATGTTGTCCCAGGGGGATATTATCCGGGGGGATGTTGTCCCGGGGGGGATTATGTCCTGGGGGATGTTTTCCGGGTGGATATTGTCCCGGGGGATATTGCCCAGGGGATATTGTCCCGGGGGGATATTATCCGGGGGGATGTTGTCCCGGGGGGATTATGTCCAGGGGGATGTTTTCCAGGGGGATATTGTCCGGAGGGATATTGTCCAGGGGGATGTTTTCCGGGGGGATATTGTCCGGGGGGACATTGCCCTGATACCCAGCAAGTGTTACCTAGCCTTAAAAACATACAGGGGTTCTGCTTCCTGTCTTCTAGTTTTTTTGTTTTTTGTTAGACATACTCTATAAAAGGATTGGATGAAATGGGGATAACTTCTGTAGGTATGAAGACAAACAGGCGCCTACTGGTAAATCACTATATAAATGGATGCAAATTGCTTACCTTTCTACAGAGGAATGAAAACAGATGTTTCACAATGTCCATGTTTCAGTGCCATCCAAACTGCAGAGGACAATAACAGATCTTTCTGTGTATGTCCAAGAACTGCTCGGCCCCTTCCCCTTCTGTACCCCAGCTACCCGTGTTGTCCCAATAAAAAGATGTCAGGCTTTGGGGCTGGCTTGTGCTCCATTTCTTTATTGTAAGGTCTGGAAAACAGCCAACAATTCCATACACACAGATAAAGGACATAGGTGGTTCTAAAACGTTCCTTACATTTTAAATGAATTGCTTCTACTCAGACTGCTTTATGTATTCTACACTGATTCTTGTCTGTCCTAACCATGCTTTCTAGTGCAGGGTGGAACAACACAGAAGCAGCACTGATAAACATCTTAATAATTAGACTTTTTTCCCAGGCGGTCAGGAAAGCAGTGATATCTATCATTCCCAAACCATGAATGTTTAAGTTGCAATATATAGTATTGTTTCACAGTACATTTCCTATATGATGCAATTCTCCAGAGGAAACATAGCAGGCGCTGTGAAAATAGTTCTCCTCTCAATGAAGGAGTTACAAATGAGCATTGTACTTTATTGATTGTTTACATGGCCTTCTTAACCTTAGACAACAATCAAGGCACATTGACTTCCTATGCTCCAATCTTTGCTGTGACAATGTCAGCAAATGTCAGCAGGCTCAAAACACGACAAGGAAAGGAACCTTTCAGAATTCTTTACCTCTTTAATTCTCTTTAATTTAATTCTTTATATGTTCTTTCAAGTCAGCTTTTTACATGTTTTTTTTTTATCCTTACATAATAGCAGCATGGCAATTATTCACATATATATTTTTTAAGCTGCGTTGTCAATGTCTGCTGTGACGTCATTGTGCCTAGACTGGATTTTAAGAAAAAAAAAAAAAAAAAGCATCAAAAACGCATGTACATGCGTATTTCATTCACTCCTATTGAAATCTATGGGACCAAACATGCACTGTTTAGTGGCAAAAGAAGCACATGCACCTTTTCAAAATTCGGACTGCACCATGTTGCACTGATGTGATTGGGCACCATAGAGAATAATCTCATTTCAGCATGATGGCAGATACAGATGCGACATGACAGCAGACGCACAACACTTTGCACTAGCGTAAGCAGGGGCTAAGTGGTGCACACTTTTGCTACTTCTGTGTTTTGACACCCACTTTGTTGTACAGTGTCAGAGTTAACAGAAAGACTACGGATATCAGTCCCACGTCATGTACACAAAATATTTGATTTCTTTGCGGGGCCTGGACAAGGGGTGGACAAAAGGGGAGGCTACTCTGGGCGCAGCATGTACTGTAGGGATAGGGTGCCGCAAGTTCTTTCTACTATGAGACTGACAGGAGTAGTGACAGCGGCATCACTACTTTTCTCAGCCCAGCGCTGGAAGCAGCAAGAAGAGGAGGAAAGAGCAGGCAAGAGGTGCGGGCTGTGCTCTCTCTCCCCCTCCTCCTCATAAGCTTGCACATTATGAAGGGGGGACCAATTTGCCATCTTTTCCCTGGGCACTGGATGATCTTGTCCCAACACTGTTTGTATGGACTACAGAACACATCCTCTCTCCTATTGGAAGAAAAAGTATTCACAATAGTGATACCTCTAGCGCTTGCTAATCCCTAGTGGAAATTTAAAATATGTGCTAAAAATTCACAGTGGATACAATTAATAAATAAACATGAAAATAAATCACTTCAAAAATAACTTAAATATAATAGTCCATTCAATGTGTAGTGATAAATCAATCAACATTAATAATAAACCATAAAATGATAAAGTCCAAATCCAAATAATTTGTATTAAGGTGCTGGTGCTTCTTCCTTAATAACTGGTGCTTCCTTTCCCGTGATAAATAAATAAATAAATTGCCCACTCACCAGATGTTGTGGGTTCTATATGTCTTATGACATTAGAACCTAACTTGCTTCAATAGAAAATCCTTTCCAGGTTCGGGTTCCCTCTCCCTGGGTATGGACAGGCCGTTCGGTTAAAAATCCACCATGGGATGAGTCTCCTCCAACCACGGGCCAAAGTATGAGATGTATTCCCTGCAAATCACCTCCAATCACAAGCCGTGATGGGGGAATAAATGGATAGTGTGGTATTGCTTTTCAAAGTTTTATTGCACACACCAAAAAAACAATATTGCACACTCAACGGTCAAATCCGTAAACTCCAAAATTGATAAAAGCAGGTGTCATACACTTCCACATCTTCAAAGGCAATATCCAGCAAAGTGAAATAGAAAAAAAGCTGTGCTCAATCCAAAAAATGACAGACAAACAGGACAGGATCGTCATACACGTGTGCTGGAGAGTGGAGACCGCTCTCCACTCTCCAGCACACGTGTATGACGATCCTGTCCTGTTTGTCTGTCATTTTTTGGATTGAGCACAGCTTTTTTTCTATTTCACTTTGCTGGATATTGCCTTTGAAGATGTGGAAGTGTATGACACCTGCTTTTATCAATTTTGGAGTTTACGGATTTGACCGTTGAGTGTGCAATATTGTTTTTTTGGTGTGTGCAATAAAACTTTGAAAAGCAATACCACACTATCCATTTATTCCACCATCACGGCTTGTGATTGGAGGTGATTTGCAGGGAATACATCTCATACTTTGGCCCGTGGTTGGAGGAGACTCATCCCATGGTGGATTTTTAACCGAACGGCCTGTCCATACCCAGGGAGAGGGAACCCGAACCTGGAAAGGATTTTCTATTGAAGCAAGTTAGGTTCTAATGTCATAAGACATATAGAACCCACAACATCTGGTGAGTGGGCAATTTATTTATTTATTTATCACGGGAAAGGAAGCACCAGTTATTAAGGAAGAAGCACCAGCACCTTAATACAAATTATTTGGATTTGGACTTTATCATTTTATGGTTTATTATTAATGTTGATTGATTTATCACTACACATTGAATGGACTATTATATTTAAGTTATTTTTGAAGTGATTTATTTTCATGTTTATTTATTAATTGTATCCACTGTGAATTTTTAGCACATATTTTAAATTTCCACTAGGGATTAGCAAGCGCTAGAGGTATCACTATTGTGAATACTTTTTCTTCCAATTTGCACCCGCACTTTACTAGCAGCTGCACTTAATTATCACAATTAATTTACTTATTTATATAAATCTTAACCAGGCTACGGTCACTGCCTCTCTGGCGCGCTAATATACATAGTATATTTTTTTGCCATCCTCTCTCCTATATTACGAAAAAGGGAAGGGATGCGTTCGGTAGTACTGCCTAAGTTGACATCACTGCTTCTTTATAAATACAGTACAGTGAATGAGCTATGTCACCTCAGGAAATATTAATATTAATAGAAGGATCACCAGCTGCAATGAAGGAAAACAAGCCTGGAAAAAAAAAATACTAATGAAGCCACCACTTCTAAGAACTGGCAAAAGCATTTTTATTCTTGGGTTTAGATATGCTTTAGTGAAAAAATCAGTCTACATACATCAACCTGTTTTGGTGCCACCTGATGTTCCCCACTACAATTTATCATACCCCCCCCCCCCTTTAGAAAACTTTCAACCCCAGTACTGGTATTCACATCCAATATTCAAGTAGACAGAGAAGAAGATCAATTAAAGTCCACAAGACCCTAGTAGGTACCTAATTGAATTTTGGATTATTATAAGCCTTGCACTACCCTCTTCGGGATTGTCGTGGGTAAATGTGGCTTACTTCTAGCTGCATTCTGCTTGCATGTGAGATCAGTTTGAGATTCTTCTAAGATCAAGGTTGCAATCACACATGGGTTTTGAAGTGATGCAGCGATTCTGCCTGCGATTTCCAAATGCCCAGGAGTAAATGACAAATGGCATCTAAAAACTCGCTTTTTCACGATTGTCGCGCAATAAATCGAGCTGCAAACGTGGCGAACCACATTGCTTGAAGCAAGTCACCGAAAAGAAGCTCCTGAACTTTTTTTTGCAGAATGATTTGTAGTAGCATAACTGCACCACGTTTTTAGGTGCCATTCAATTGAATGGCATCTGAAATGTGCATTGTGTGATTTGTCATTTACAGCTGGGCTTTTGAAATTATGTGCAGAATTGCGGCAATTCTGCCTGCAATTCAAAACTCCTGCGTGTGAATTGCAGGCAGTTTTGAATATGCCTAACATTTCATTGACAGTTGCATTTGAACTGCAGTTGACCTCCTTCTAACTCAGATTTTACCACCTAATCTGCATCAGCCTGCTTTCTGATACTTTTGCATTCCCATTGACTTGTATGGGTATGGCAAGTTTAAATGTGACCAAAAGCTTGCTGACAGAGGCCCTTAGACCTCAATTAAAAAAAAATAACAACCTCATGAGTAAGCTGTCAGCACATAACTGTTGCTACAACATCAACAATGATATTTCATTGTCCCGGGTGCTCTGCTATTTCCTAACTTTCTGGTAATGGAGATTAGGCACACTCACTTGCACCCATCTTACAATGCTATGTTTGGTCCAAATCAACCTAAGGACAGGCCTCGGCCATTGTCTTGTGGGCCAGTGTGATGATTATTATGTAGTAGGGGCAGGTCTAGGCATTATCCTGTGGGAGCAGGTGCAGCCATTATCTTTTAGGGGGGCAGGTTTAGGCATTATTTAGTGGGGACAGCACCCCAGATAGCAAGAATAACTTGTGGCAGTGTTGGCAATGTTGAATTGTAAGTCTGTTTACTTGCTGCACATTTTCACTGGCAAGTTGTACACTTGCAGAGCACTTGAAGTACAAGTTCTAGGTGATACTTTTCCAATTTGTAGCAAATTTGCATGGCAAGTCTATAGCAAGAGCAAAGTTGCAGTGATGAGTTTATAGCAAGAGCTCTGCAGGTCTACAGCATGAAAATTCAGCAACAGTGAGCCCCTTGTGGTGGGATGACTTTTGCACAATATAAGTGAACCAGAACTTGCAGCAGATTTGCAGAATGTTTACAAAGAAATTTGATCTGGAGTCATGGAATGCGGACTTGCTGCAAATGTGCAACAAACTTGTGAAGCCTGGCATGTCTAGCAATAGCTTAGCAAGTCATTTTCAATCTTGGAACACAATTGCTTGCTATCTGGGACCATGCATTATCCTGTGGTATGCAGGCCTAGACATTTTATTATGAGGGGAAGGGGACATAGGCATGTGAAAGGCAGTTCTAGGCATTATGGCATTATCTTGATGGGGAAATGGGGCATAGCCATGTTGGGGATATGTCTAAGCATTATGGTATTTTCTTGGGGAAGCAGGTCTAGTTATTATCTTATGGGGGCAGGGGCATTTTCATTTGGAGGCCAGCTCTAGACTTTATGTTGAGAGGGCATAGTCATGTGTGGAGCAGGTCTTGGCTTTATGGCATTGTCATGTGAGTGGCAAGTTTGGCATTATCTTCTTAGGGCGGAGGACATTGTCATTTGAGGGACAGGTCTAGGCTTTATGTTGAGAGGGCAGGGACATTGTCATTTGAGGGGCAGGCCAAAGCATTATGGCATTATCTTTTGGAGGCAGGTCTAGGCATTGTTATGTGAGGCACAGGTCTAGACTTTATGTGGAGGGGGTAGGGGACATTATTTTGTGGGGGCAAGTCTAGGTATTATCTCTTGGAGGGAGGGGAGGCATAGGTCAAGGAATAGTCCTATAGGGCCTGTCTATGATGGCCATTATCCAGTTTATAATGGCCATAGTCCAATGATGGCATTATCTTGTGGAGGCATGTTTAGGCAATATCTTGTAAGGGCATGGATCATTGTCATGTGAGTGGTGGGTATAGGCATTCTCTTGTGAGGGCAGGGGGAATTGCCATATGAGGGGCAAATCTAAGCATTATTTGTGGGAAAGATGTAGGCATTATCTTGTGGTGGCAGTGGATATTTTCATGTGGGGACAGGTGTAGACTTTTTCTTAAGGTAGAAGGGGCATAAGCATGCGGGGGGGCAGGTCTAGGCATTTTAGAATTATCTTGTGAGGGCATTTCTAGACTTTATGTTATTCAAGTCTAGGCATTATCTTGTGAGAGCAGGGGAATTATCATATGAGTGGCAGGTTTAGGCTTTATCTTGTGGGGAAGGTCTAGGCATTATTTTTTAGGGACAATGGGTATTGTCAAGTTTGGGGCAACTCTAGACATTATGTTGTGGTTGCCAGGGCATTGTCATGTGAGTGGCAGGGGGTATTGTCATGTTGGGTGCATGTCTCTTCTGCAAATAGCAACTTGGAGAAAGTTTATATTTGCATTTTTACATTGGACGTTCACAACAGTGCTGGATTGCATTGATTCTTTAGTAAAAGGTACAGTATGTGCTGATTTTTCATTTACTTACTGCTGATGTTTGTCACTTTTAATTTATGCGCAGGTTCACTTTAATGTGCTAATTTTTCACACAGCTAAGAATAATAATTTTCACATGTTAAGATTCCCAGAAAGTAGGAATGTAATGTTGGTACAGAAGCTGTAAATAAAGGGTAGTAGCAATTGTGATTAGTCTTTATGAGTTCATATGGAAAAAGGAAATTGAACACTCTACAGTCCCTACAGTTACAGCCTAGAATGATGGCTCATACTAAACTAGCAAATGACAGAAAGAGTTTTTACTACCGGTACTTATTTACTGTTTCATAC
The DNA here is from genome assembly GCF_965119305.1 of Pelophylax lessonae. Taxonomy (NCBI): domain Eukaryota; kingdom Metazoa; phylum Chordata; class Amphibia; order Anura; family Ranidae; genus Pelophylax; species Pelophylax lessonae. The sequence continues at coordinate 263,617,156 of NC_138770.1, read as the reverse complement.
TAGTGTGTAATGTTTCGGCCTTTACATTTACTTAAATGCAGTACGATGATACTCATATTACATGGTTGTTGGTAAATTGTTTTGAATTGACCAATTACATTTTTACTGTGTGTGGGCATTTTTACAAACCTCTGCCTGTGAACATTGGAGTGGTCAGGACACTTTGCTCAGCACTAGACAGACCAAAACTCACACATAGGGTGCTTGAAGCAATATTAAACCCAAAACCTAAAATGTAATACATTGCGGCTTTCCAGTCATTAGATGTGGTGGCTGCATTCATTTTTTCTTTTTTTAGGCTTTTCCCCTCTATTCACAGTGTGATGATGCAGAAAGTCTTGTCAGCACCGTTCTATGCATCGTCAAGGACCACCCAATGCGGGAGAAGGTCAGGGGATGACAGTGACGCACCCTGTCACATAACTAGTCTGAAGACTAAGGTAAGTATATGAATAAATGCAAAAGAAGTGTGCAGGGCCTTGGGGGAGGGGGGCACTGGAAGGCTGGGCTTTAAGGCTGACATTTAGGGAAGGCAAGCTTTACATGGTTACATCGATTCAGCTTGGACCAATGTAATTAAATACAGGCACATCTCATAAAATAAAATATCTTTAAGTTAATTTATTTCAGTAATTCAATGAAACGCATATATTTTATACAGATGCATTACACACTTAATGCCGCTATCAAAGCAACCTGGGCTTCCATACCAGCTCAGATCGCCTCCATGCCACGCCGCATTGGTGCAGTAATTCATGCAAAAGGGGCCCCGACCAAGTATTGAGTGCATACTATACTGTACATGGACATACTTTTTCGTAAGCCAACATTTCTGTATTAAAAATCCTTTTATTTTATTGGTCTTATGTAATATTCAAATTGAACTGAATTTTGAGTCTTCACTAGCTGTAAGCTATGAGTTTCACTTTTTGAATTGAATTACTGAAATAAATGAACTTTTTGATGATATTCTAATTTTATGAGATGCACCTGTATGTGCCATACCTGTGGGTTACCCGCAGAAGCTAAAAATCACTGTTGTGATTGCTACTAGAGTGATCTCCCCTATCTTCCGGGTCCTGTGTAAAGTTTTCTCAAATTGGATGAGGTGGAGATTGTGGTATCACAGCTCCACCTCTCCACCTCTCCACCTAATCCAATTATTGAACACTTTGCATTCATTTTAGAAAATGCAAAGCGTTCCCTGAATGGTGCAGATGCTGAGTGAGCAACTTCCTGTGTTCACATTGAAGCCGGGCAGCCACTTGGCATGGGACCTGAAAGTTGGTGGACACACTTATGTCCGTTTTTGTTTGGTTGCTAGGAACTCTCAATTATATTCGCAAATGGGAGAGGTTACTTACGATACGAATTTTCTCGGACGATTATTCAAAAAGCTTCCGGTATGCGTAACCACGTTGTAGCGTGTAAGGGAAAATGATGTCTACTGCTCATGCGCTGTCTACTGCTCACCATTTTTTTTGAACGAACAACATACTGATAATACGATTATCGTACGATGTGTTATAATACAATCAAAATTTTTATGCTTGCACGACCGGATAATATCGGGCGAACTGTCGTGATCGCCTCTCGTAAGCTGTGTACTAACGATCAGATTATCGTCCGATCTTTTCACAAGCGTTATTTTTCGTCCGATTTTCGGATCGTGTGTACGGGCCATTACATTGGTCTAAGCTAGACCAATGTAACTGTATAAAAATTGCCAATTCTAAACTTCAGCTTTAACGTTTATACAGTGTTGAGAAATGTATTCGAAACTGTTCACTGTTTCAGTAAAACATGGAAATCCTGTTTTTGTCTGGTTTCCATCTATGCACTTCGTTTTGGTGTGATTTTTATTATAGGGCTATTTATCAGTACTAGGACTGCAGAGTAATTGGTGAAGACATTCCAAGACAAAATGGCATATTTTATTTTGATTAACATCTTAATATATAAATCTGGTAATACACATTAGAAGACAGTGGATTTTACAGGCATGATCTAACCACTTACATTTTTTTTGAAGATCAGACAGGTACCCTTGAATTGTGCTTGTGCAAATTTAGGCTTGTATGGGGAAGGAGAAGTGTGCCTCCAAAATGCAGTAATCAACCATAATAATCCAACACTGCTAATTACTCTGTTCCCAAGATCTGTCAACCCAGAGCATTTTGCAGTGCTTTAATGTGACCATAGACATGAAGAATGAAATCTGCTCTACCAGGCAGTGATTTTTTCAACTTAATGACCACAATCATGCATAGAATGCTACAGCAACAACTGAACTTTCCATTGCTATAAGAAAGGTTGAGGTTGCCCAGAGGAGAAGTGATTAAGGAAAATTACCCACTGGGAAAAAAATGTTCATTGGAAAGTCAAATGTCTCCTTGTGAAAAACTTCAGGACAAAAGGAAGTGTTCAACAATGGGCTGAGGGAGATGCATTTCCTCTGGGTCCGCGAAACAAGGCACTGTCCAGTTGATGAGTAGTGGGGCCGAGCAAGAGTCTTTGATGAGCCATCTCCTGCTTCCTGATATTGTGAACCTTCTGACAAACTCTGAAAATGAAAATCAGCACGCATTCCAGATCAATTAGTGCACTATCTGCATAGATGCCTCCTTGTCAGGATGTGGAATGGATCCTGTTTTGAATAAGATTTTAAACCTTGCCTTAAGATAATATTATTATTGTAACATGGAAATCACTGGGGAAGACGTAGTGAGAGCAGAAAATGTAATATCCAAACAACATAAAGCTGGAGTAATTACCTGTGAACACTGATCATCATGCTGGGTGTTTGGATTCCTCCTGATACCGCAATGATAATCGAGAGCCAACACATTCCTGGAATCAGAGAGGAAGTCCAAGTCCCAAGGCTTGACATTTTCTACAAAGACATAGTCTTCAGACACTGTCAGTCTGGGAGGTCACAGCTCATAATTTATCATCTACATGGTTGGATACTAAATGTCAGTTTATGGGAGGCCAGCTTTTTTTTTACTAGGAACTTGAATGTGTGTACTTTAAGATAAAAGGGTTTTATAACAATACAGTTTTTATCATGTAACATACATACATATTGGTCTTATTATATAGTGATGATGTACTTATACAGCATTAAATATGATGCTCATTTTGAGACAATACTTTTATATTGCTATCTTATTCTTTACTGGGGCATTTTTTTGCACCTTGTGGAAAATAGGTTCCTTGAGGACAATAGAGTTCTTTTTAGTAAGAGCTTTAAAAATGCATATTAGTCTCCTAAATGTGCAGGTTCTGAGCTTTAAATAATGGGAAAACATAATGTTAGATGTTGATCCAGGGAATATTTGAACAACTTTAGGAATCAGAAAGGATTGTTTCCCTGTTAGAGCAAGTTAGACAATTTTTTGGTAGTTTTGCCTTTATTTTATTTTTTTATTTTATTTCAGGTTCTTATATAGCGCTGTCAATTTATGCAGCGCTTTACATATACATTGTACATTCACATCAGTCCCTGCCCTCAAGGAGCTTACAATCTAAGGTCCCTAACTCACATACATACACAGCCTTTCTCTGGATCAACTGCCAGTTAGGGATTTAAAGAGTAACTCCACTTTTGTTGGGAAAAAAAAACATTCCCCTCTGGGTGATCTATGTACATTACAAGGATTTTAACAAACTTTGTTGCAGGTTCCTACCTTTTGGTATTCTGATGAAAACTCTGATTGTTTGTTGGTGTCCATGTGGAAAGTGAATCTAATGAAAGTGGTTCCATAATTATCAATCAGCTGTGCACCTGCAGGGCTCTAATGAGGAACATTTCAGGTTCATGATTTCCTATTGGGAGTATCTCACGAAAAATTACATTTTTGTTGCAGGGGATGCCAAAAATCAGACTTGTACCTTAGTGCAGACTTCTGGGAAAATCAGTGAGCCAATAACCCAAGTAGGAAATTATGTTTCTGGGGGCATTCTGTACACATTCTGTGTACAGAACTCCTCCAGGTAGCCATATTATATTTTACAGAAAATTGCAGAGCTGCAGATTGAAAGGAAAGGTAATTTTTAGTAACATTCAATTACAATATGACTTGAGTCACAATTGTAAAGGCTTTATTATTATTATTTTTTTTGCTGATTCCTTCCCACGAAAGTGGATTTAACCTTTGATCACTTTCTGTCCGCGCTATAGCCGAAAGACGACTACAGCTTTGGCTTCCAGTGCCAGGAGGGCATTCATAAATGTCCTCCCATGATCAAGCTGCTCACACGCCCTGCTCTGTGATTGACGAGTCCTTCGGACTTGGCTAATCACAGAACAAGTTAAAGGGCCAATCACAGTGGCCTTTACCACATGATCAGCTGTCAGCCAATGACAGCTGATCACGGAAGTAAACACAGGCCGGTTATCAGCTTGTTGCTCCTCATGCTGACAGCATGAGGAGAAAAGAAGAAAGCCGATAACTGGCTTCTGTTACAGGGACACCGGTCCCACACAGTTCCCACCAGTGCTACTAATCAGTGCCCACCAGTGCTGTTAATCAGTGCCCACCAATGCTGGTAAACAGTGCCCACAGTGCTGCCAATCAGTGCCCACCAGTGCCACCTACCAGTGCCCATCAGTGCTGCCAATCAGTGCCCATTAGTGTCTCATCATCAGTGTCACCTATCAGTGCTGCCTATCAGTGCCACCTACCAGTGCCTACCAGTGTCCACCAGTGCCACCTATCAGTGCTGCCTATCAGTGCCACCCATCAGTGTTCTTCAGTGCTGCCTATCAGAGCCCATCAGTGCCACCTATCAATACAACCTCATCGGTGCCTCCTCTGCAGTGCCCATCAGTGCAGCCTCATCAGCACCCAGCAGTGCCATCTATCAGTGCTGCCTCATCAGTGCCTATCAGTGCCCATCAGTACAGCCTATCAGTGGCTATCAGTGCAGCTTCATCAGCACACATCAGTGAAGGAAAGAAATTACCTGTTTGCAAAATTTTATAACAAACTATGAAAAATGTTTTGTTTTTTTTCCCCAAAATTTTCAGCCTTTTTTGATTCTTTAGCAAAAAATAAAAAATCCAGAGTTGACTAAATACTACCACAAGAAAGCTGTGTTTGTGTGAAAAAATGATAATAATTTTGTTTGGGTACAGTGTTGCATGACCGCGCAATTGTCACTCAAAATGTGACACTATTTAATTCATGTTTAATATTTAAAGCAAACTCACCCATTATTCCATATCTCCAGGATTTATTTTGCTGGGAAGCCACTTCGAAAAACAACCCCCTAGCATTTCTGGCTGTGGCCATCTTGAGCAAAGGCAGATGATTCATGTAGCATTTACGTCCTGGAATCCATCTGCCCTTAGCTCAGGCATGCAGACAGGAGAGTGTGCTTAGCTGATAAAACCCCTCCTCCCCCCCCCCCCGAAGACTCCTAGGATGTATGACATCATTTGCCTAGGCATTGAAACTAGGAAGTACAAAGAGAAATGTAAAAACTGTTTATAATAAGTAAATATTATATATTTTCCTATAATTTACTAATGCTAGCAGCATAAGGATTCAAAATAGTCAATGTTGACTGACAGAGTGAAGTTCCACTTTAACAACCTTAACCGCTTGCCGACCGCCGCAAGTAGTCAGCCCCTCACAGGCAAAGTGACGTATTTATACGTCACTAGCCTGTGAGGCTCTGGGGAGCGAGCCCCCGCCGCCACGGGCGCGCTCCCGCGCGGTCACAGACCCCCCCGTGCGTGTGACCGGCAGACCCGATGTCCGCCGGTCACTCTGCGATCGTCGGGGGAGAGGGAGAAAGGCAGGCATCTTGTGTAAACAAGCTGCCTGTCATTCTCCCCTGTGTAGAAACACTGATCATACGGTTCTACTATGTAGGACCGTTGATCAGTGTTCCTACAGCTCAAGCCACAGCCAATCACAGTTAGAATCACGCCCCTAGGGACACACACAGCCCCTCCCTCTCAAATAAAGTTAACCCCTTCACTGCCAGTGTAATTTTACAGTAACAGTGCATATATATAGCACTGATTACTGTAGAAATGTCACTGGTAACCCCAAAAGTGTCAAAAATGTCAGTCAAGGGTCCGATCTGTCCGCCCCAATGTCGCAGTACCGCAAAAAAAATCGCAGATCGCCGCCATTACGCGTTAAAAAAAAAAACAACAAAAATGACAAAAATATTTCCCTTTGTTAATTAACGCGATAACTTTTGCGCAAACCAATCAAAATACACTTTTTGCGATTTTTTTTACCAAACATATGTAGCATAAAACAAATTGGCCAAAAATGTTAAAAAATCATGATTTTTACTTTTTTTTTTGGGGAATTTCATGTAAAAAAATGTGAAAAATATTGTTATTTTTGCAAAATTGACACTCTTTTTTTGTTTATAGCTCATGATCAAAAAATCGCACAGGTGATCAAATACCACCAAAAGAAAGCTCTGTTTGTGGGGAAAAAAGGACATCAAATTCGTTTAGGTACAGCGTCGCATGACCGCGCAATTGTCCGTTAAAATCACGCAGTGCTGAATCGCAAAATACCCCCTGGTCTTTTAGCAGCCAAATCCTCCGGGGCTTAAGTGGTTAAAGAAGATCTCTTAAGAAAAAATGTATATGGAGACTTGTGGAAGGCAAAATTAATTAGGAGTCCTAATTTGACTTGTCTCTTTGCCCCCATCTGATAGTCCAGCAATGACAAGCAGTTACTTTGTGGCCCACTGTTTGCTGTCTGGGTTATTGCCTGTGTATTAGAACATATTTATTATACTTCAACAGTTCTTCCTGTCTGTCAAACATATGCAGCAGTATATGAGGAGGAATTTTACAGTGTAGGATTACTGGATTTAAAGCATGGAGGTAAGATAGATATGACCACAGCATGCCCAGCAGGTTCTATGATGGTATGTCTCTCTTTTACTTTCTGAAAAAAGGTTTTGCTGAGTATTTACTAGTTGATTGTATACATTTATCATGTATTTTTTGGTTTGTTAGTTTGTTATTTTTTGGTTTGTTGGTTGAGTTTGTTTTGTGTTGTTAGCAAAGTTATTACAATAGTTTCTTCCTCTACAGCTATTTCTATAGTTTCAACATTATATTTAAAAGTTCCTACTCAACAAAATATTGGCTATCTATCTATTACTTTTGGATGTTAATGTGGTACATCCAGCGTGGAGCTCTTAGCTTTGAAAAGAAAATATATAAAGACTTTCCTGTAATTTCCCATTTTCCTAAGTATTACCTATATCTGATGTTTATGCTCACCTTTTGCTGAGAAAAAAAGGAGGCTGCCATTGAGGATCTCCTTTTGCAAATGCTACTTGCCTGGCTGTCATTCAGATTCAGTAGTGTCAGTGATTTTAGTCAATCATCTAGAATAGACATGAACATAAGGAAAGGCAGAGTAAAGCCAAGGCTGCTGCTCTGTATGTACTGGATTAGGAATGACAAAAGGGATGAAGACTTTGGCAGTTCAAATTTCCCTTAAAGGATAAGTCCACCCTAAAACTAAAATCCCTGCATCTATAGATCCCCACGTTCTAACTAGGGATGATCGAACGTTTCGGGTCGACCATCGGTTCGACCCGAATATTGGCTGTTCGAGGTTTGGCCGAATTCCGAACTTTTTGCTGAAAAAATGCCCAAAAAAACGCCAGCTACAAAAACGTCCAGGTGTGTTTTTGCAGCAGGCGTTTTTTTGGGCATTTTTTGGGAGTCTTTGGAGGCAGGCAAAACATCTGAAATTCTGTATAGGGGTATATATACACACACACTTATATGTATTTATACACATACACACATATAAGTGTTATAGCAGAGAAGCCATATGGGTGTTAATTATTTCATTAGCGCAAGCATAGGTTTCTGCTACTTTCACACCTATATATGTGTATGTGTATATATACATACATGTGTGTGTATATATACCCCTACACAGAAGTTCTGATGTTATGCCTGCCTCCAAAGACCCCCAAAAAATGCCCAAAAAAACGCCTTCTACAAAACCGGCAAAGTGTGAAAATAGCGGAGCCACTATCCTGTTCTATATTAATTCAAATACAAACAAACTTTTTTTTTTCTGGTTCTGGACATGCTACAGAGCTGAAACTTCACATGTACACTTTTTAGACCCCCCAGACACTAAATGCAAAGAAATCTCATTTTTTTTTTCAATAATTTTTTCAATAATTGGCTCTCTATCAAAAATGACAATTTTTAAGAACTTTCTTTTGTGTGATTAATAGTCCCTGAGGCATGACCCAGAACCCTAGGCACTTTTTAGGGGCATTTATTGGGTTTTAGGGCTTCAAAATGGTGTTTTTTGATTACCGAAGTTCGGGTCCCATTGATTTCAATGGGGCTCTGAAATCCGGGCCGAACTTTCTGGAAGTTCGGGTGTTCTGGTCGAACCGAACTTTTGAAAAGTTCGATCATCCCTAGTTCTAACACTAACCTATCTAGCCCTGTAAAGAAGAAATCAGTATACTTACCTTTTTTGATGCCGATCCAACTCAATCTCCAGCGGCAGAAGCTCTGCAGAGGACACGGCTGTGAAATAAATTGCATGTGACGTCACCCATAGACTTATTATAAAGCTTCCGTTGTCGGCTGTGTCTTCTGCACCCACCTCCACAGCGAAGTCGCGGTTGACAGCTCAGTGTGGGATTGGGTAGGATCAGCTTCAAAAAAGGTAAGTATACTGATTTCTTCTTTACAGGGCTAGATAGGTTAGTATACAAACAAACTGAATATCCGCGCTACCAGTGTAAGCAGCTGTCATAAACCACGGTGTGATCAGAAAAATGAAATATAAAATACAGCGCTGAAAATGAAATCCTATGCATATATGGAAAAGTAAATACAATCGAAAATAACGATAAAATTCTGGAACAGTCCAATCCACCCATGCATCATGGCAAGTGAAGAGATCCGTCTAATAGGTGCTTGGAAAAAGTGAGAACCTCCACCACATGTATAGTGACCAATTGGCCTCTTACCGAATACAGGTGACCAATGCTCTCACAAAGGTCAACAACGCTTTTGCTCAAGGCAGGGCGACCAGATTCCCAAAGTGATGACAGAAGCTCCTAGATTTCATGGATCTCCTTCCAAGAATAGGATCTATCATGCAGTGTCCCTCTCAAACATGGAATAGAGACAGGGAAAGACCATGGTGCAGTATGTTCCAAATAAAAATGTTTATTTAAAATAAAATGCACTCACCACACGTAAGAACATGAGGGACCTTAAGAATAAATTTCAATGATCGCTGGCGGGCGATGCATTCAAACCGGCTTGTGACGTCGACGCTGACAGCTCCGCCGGAGCTGTCAGCGTCGACGTCACAAGCCGGTTTGAATGCATCGCCCGCCAGCGATCATTGAAATTTATTCTTAAGGTCCCTCATGTTCTTACGTGTGGTGAGTGCATTTTATTTTAAATAAACGTTTTTATTTGGAACATACTGCACCATGGTCTTTCCCTGTCTCTATTCCATGTTTGAGAGGGACACTGCATGATAGATCCTATTCTTGGAAGGAGATCCATGAAATCTAGGAGCTTCTGTCATCACTTTGGGAATCTGGTCGCCCTGCCTTGAGCAAAAGCGTTGTTGACCTTTGTGAGAGCATTGGTCACCTGTATTCGGTAAGAGGCCAATTGGTCACTATACATGTGGTGGAGGTTCTCACTTTTTCCAAGCACCTATTAGACGGATCTCTTCACTTGCCATGATGCATGGGTGGATTGGACTGTTCCAGAATTTTATCGTTATTTTCGATTGTATTTACTTTTCCATATATGCATAGGATTTCATTTTCAGCGCTGTATTTTATATTTCATTTTTCTAGATAGGTTAGTGTTAGAACGTTGAGATCAATAGATGCAGGGATTTTAGTTTTAGGGTGGACTTCAACTTTAATAATAAGCCTTTCAATACTTAAACACTTAAAGAGGAAATTCCCCCTGGTCACAAAAATGACAACAAAGGCACCCTTAAAAAACATTTAGTGATGACAATCTACAAACAAATACTTATAGATCAAGGGTAGGAAACCTTTGAAAAGAAGAGATTTACCTGAGCAACACGAAAGAGATCAAAGATCTAGCAAGGCCTAACTAAATAGTAAGGAAAGCATACAAAAATTGAAAAAAACAAATGTCACTGTAAAAATATAAACATAGCCTACCTTAAAAGTGGACAGTGTTAGTCAGTAGGGCAGTGGACAATATGAGTAGGTCAGTGGATGGTGTGTGGGCAGTGTCAGTAGGGTAGAGGTTGGTGTAAGAAGAAAAAAAGGGGGGGAGATTGGCGCAATCGGATTACACGAGCTGCTGCGATAATCTAGATATGGGCAAAAATGCAGATGATTGAGTCCAGTGGAATTGCTAGACACTTTGATGGCTGCAGGCTTTGTAGGGTGAAGCAACCCTGTATGGATCCAAGACAAAAAGAGAGAGAAGACCAAGCGCCAATCTAAGTGTAGCAATGCAGTTGATTTATTAATAAATATATATCTGGACACACGTATGTCAAGCAGGATATCTCTGCGCTTGCTGGAGGAGTCAGCTGGTTAACTGCTAAAAACAAACAAACTGCTGCTACTTCACCAAATATCATTTAACTTGGAAAAACATGAATGAAGAATAATAGTAGCGCAAAAAGTCACTTATGATGTAACTCACAAATTGCATAAAATACAACCATAAAATAAGGGGTGTTTTAAAACACTTCAATATAGGATAAAAAGTCCTTTAAAGTCCATAGACCGTCCAGGATAGAGTGATGTTGTTAATGGATCACCTTTTTCAACCACCACCAAGTGTCACACAGTAGAAGTGGCAACTCACCAGATAAAGTGGCTCAGGTGTTCTCACACAAGAGCACAAAAAGCAGGAATCAAAGGTATTAATGATGGGTGTCAGAAACAGCCTTGATCAATCCTTGCTGTATACACTAGATCCGATATCCCTTCCACAAACTCCACTCAGTATAATGGCCACATGTAAGGTAAAATGACCACAGCAAGGTTTGTCTGAGAGTCGCCATCATGATGATGAAAAGAATTTCCAGCAGTGGGTTTTGTGTAGTTCTTTGCTAGAATATTGTGGTCTTGATGATATAGGGTGAGGTCCAAGAATGCCAATTCGGCCGAATCGCATACTGAGGTGAAGGATAAGTTGAAGGGGTTTTGGTTGCAATGGTGTACGAATTGAGTGAAAGTGGATTGAGGACCATCCCATATGACTATGATGGCATAAAATATGATGTGTTGGGTGAAGGGGTTATTGTGCCAGATGTACTGGGCTTCCCAATACCCCATGGTGAGGTTGGCATAGCTTGGGGCAAAATTAGCCCCCATAGCTGTGTCGGTGACTTGGAGATAAAAATCTCCATTGAATTCAAAGTAGTTCCGGGTGAGGCAAAATTGGGTGGCATCCAGAATGAATTGGGCTTGTTGGGGATTGATCGTGGGGTCTGCAGATAGGAAATGTGTGACTGCCCTAAGACCAACCTGATGGGGAATGGAAGTGTATAGGGAATTGACATCTAGTGAGGCCCACATGTAGGTGGGCTCCCAGGAATAGTGACTGAGTAGATCGAGCAAATACACGCCATCTCTGATATATGAGGGGAGGTTTTGTGCTAGGGGTTGTAGAAATTGGTCGATGTATTGGGAAAATGGACTGGTAATGCTATCCATGGCGGCTACGATGGGGCGGCCTGGTGGATGGTTGCTGTCTTTGTGAATTTTGGGTATGTGGTAAAAATATGGAGTGGAGAAGAAGTCTCTGTTAAAAAATGAAAATTCTTGTTTATTGATTAGCCCATCTTCCTTTGCATCTTTGGCAAGGGATAGGGCCTCTGCTTGGAATTTGGGGAGAGGGTCTTGTGGGAGAGGGCGGTATGTTGTGGTGTCTGAGAGGAGACGGAGGGCTTCCTGGATATAGTCAGCTCGATTTTGTACCACTATTCCGCCACCTTTGTCAGCGGTTTTGATTACCAATTCTTGGCTCTGAGTGAGGTGTTTGAGGGCTAATTTTTCATTTTGATTAAGATTGGACTCTTGGGCATGGGAGGGATTTTTGGAGTGTTTACACATTTTAAGGATGTCTGCGTATACTACCTGGTAAAAGGTCTGCAGATATGGACCTTTGGACTGGGTGGGGTTAAAAACTGATTTGGGTCTGAATGATGTGTATCGAATGGGAGGGGATGAGGATGGATGGAGGGTGAATGGTATGAGGTCCTCATCCTCATGATCTATGTGTAATTCTTCTAGTATTTGAAGGGCCAGTGTATCTAAGGAGGAATTGGGCTCTGGTGTGGATGGGGGGGATGGGTGTGGAGTAGGGCAAGGTTGTGTCTTGGAAGATAACATGTTGTAATGTCGTTTGAGGGTGAGGTTTCTGATAAATCTATTGAGGTCTTTGAACAAGGTAAATTGGTTTGGTGGGATGGCAGGGGCAAAGTTTAAACCCCTATTGAGTAGAGAAATTTCTCCAGGAGATAATGGATGGGTAGATAGGTTGTATATTTTTACAGTGTCTGTAGTTTTGCTCTTTTGTTTATTTCTGTGTCTTCCCCCCCGCTTTCCTCTGTATCTAGTTTTCTTTTGTTTGTTAGAGGGGTCAGCGCAAGCAGGGGGGGTTGTCCTAAAAAATGGTCTGTAGGGAGGCCACTGATGGGTTTGTCCATGGACTGGAGTGGTGGATTAGTGGAACAGGGCGTTTTAGGAGGGATGGCAGTGTCCACACTGCTGGAGATGGACTGGGACGTTGGGATGGGACCAGTGTTAGGGGATGTGGGTGTGGTGATTGCACTAACAGAGCTGCCATTAGCTGATGTAGTGGTTGGTGTGTCAACTGCTGTACTTGTGGTAATGTTGGGGGTTCCAGTTGTGGAAAGACTATTGGGAATCTTGGGTTTGGGTAGTGTGGTTCTGATTCTTTTTTCTCTTTTGGGTTTCGGGGTAGGAGCTGAGGGGCATTTGTCTGAAGTCCGCAATCTGGTCAAGTTGGGGCATAAGGGGGGTATGTGGGAAACAGGGGGTGGGCCACAGAGGAGGGGGAGGACTCCCAATAGGGGGAGGGGAGGACAGGGGGGGCCAGAAGGCGTGGGACCGCCGGGGGCCTGGGGGGGTTTTGGGCCATGGTTGGATGAAGTAGGGTATTTGTTTCGTTTCCAATTGAATACTTTTTGATGGTTGTAGTCATCAAGGTCTCTTCTGATTTTGTTTAGTTTAGTGCGTAATAATAGATCCTCGTCTTTTTTTGTGTGTAATTTTAGAGTGGAGAGCCAGTTGGTTGGGACATGTGGGACGTATTGGGTAAGGTTGGATATGTGTTGGAGAATGCTAGAGAGAGTTTCTTTGTACTTCAATTCTCTTTGCTGGGAAATGATCTGCATCCATTTCCGTGTGCAAAACTCGGAGATGTGGGACCATTCTTTTCCTAAATCTGGGTTGAGAAAGGAGCATGTTTTGAGGATGCGTAGGCCACGGGGGGAGAAATTTTGGGATATGTAGTGTTCTAAGAAGAACTTGTCCCACCAATGGTGGCTAGCTGTGGAAATGAGACGTTCGATTTTCCTAAACGTGTGACAGCTGCCTTGTAGTTTGTCTGTGGGTATGTTGTATTGTGGGCAAAAAAAATGATTGGGGAATAGTGCATAGAGTTCCTCTAGGGTTTGGTATTTGGCTGATTCTACCTGTTGTATGAACTCCATGTTGACAAGGAGCAGGAGGGGGGAGGGGGGGGGGAAGAGAAGCCACGGGGATGGGGGTGAGGATGGATGGATGGATGGATGAGCACAGAGATGGGGCTGCAGTAGGGGGGTGGGTGATGCAGAGAGAAAGGAACATGAACTGCATGAAAAACAAACAGGCTTTGTACAATATGAGCAATGTAACAATGACAATCATTAACAATCATATATAATCATATGAATTTTGTCCATATACCAGAGGGAGGGGGGGGAAAAACAGGGGGGGGGGTTTCTGGTATGAGTGGAAAGTTCTGAGGGGTGGTGGACTATAAGGGAGCAGTTCTGTATCCGATGCTGCACAAAATGTACTTCTTAGTTCATGCAGAAAAAAAGGGGGGGAGATTGGCGCAATCGGATTACACGAGCTGCTGCGATAATCTAGATATGGGCAAAAATGCAGATGATTGAGTCCAGTGGAATTGCTAGACACTTTGATGGCTGCAGGCTTTGTAGGGTGAAGCAACCCTGTATGGATCCAAGACAAAAAGAGAGAGAAGACCAAGCGCCAATCTAAGTGTAGCAATGCAGTTGATTTATTAGCAATTTAAAAGAGTATTACTCACAAACGTGCGTTAAAAACAGGCATCTCAAATAGTACAGGGCATCTGGGCGCTATTCATCCAGGGTGTCATTCCGGATCCCTTGTGGAGCTGGCGCTGTGGGGGATGAGCGGCGATCTCCTGTTGTGAGGCAGGGGACGTGCAGATCCTTCGGCGGTGGTGTAGCAGCGTGGGTCCTTGGGTCGGAGGGCTATGACATCACTTCCTGGGGATGCTGGTGCGTAGAACGGCGACGCGTTGCGGAGCATGCGCTCCTTCTTCAGGCCGTACGGGGGCCATTTTGGATGTGGGTATTTATGCCCATAGATCATGGGATAAGTTACAGAGGCTCAGCAGGGACAATTTTAGACAAAGCGAAGTGGCAGAAAGACATGGGGAAAACGAAAGACAGACAAGTGATGCACAGCTGGGGATGGAATGATACTGCTTAAGGGAAGGAAGAAGGGGGGGGGGGCGGAATAGGGAGAAAACGAAATATGGGAAACCAGGAGGGGGAGGGGGGGAAAGGGGGGAAGGAATATCCTTGGGACAATATATTGGGAGTATATACTGAAGCATTTATAATATTTGGATTGCGGTAATAATTATGATAATAATTATGATACTATAATTGTAAAAATTATAAAAATTAAATATATATTTTAAAAATATATTTTAAAAAAATATATTAAGAATATATTTTAAAAATATATATATATACATATATCTGAACAATTTATTAGAAAAGGTTTGTTAAAAAGTTTATTAAAAAGTTTATTAAAAATTCTTAATTAATAGATCAAGGACTTGGAATAATGGATAGAAATGTAAAAGAAGGATCCTTGAATCAGAGGATTAGGTGTCTAACGGCCCATTTACTAATGGGTATGTGTATAATGTAGAGATCCAATGATGGATACAACAATAATAGTAGTAGTAAAAGTAAAAAATGCATATACATATATGCACATACGTATATACACGTGCACGCACGTATACATACGTACGCACATGCAAATACATACACACAAAAAACGGTGGGTGTGTACGGTAAAGGCCAAATGACTATGTGGGCATATTTTTTACTTTTACTACTACTATTATTGTTGTATCCATCATTGGATCTCTACATTATACACATACCCATTAGTAAATGGGCCGTAAGACACCTAATCCTCTGATTCAAGGATCCTTCTTTTACATTTCTATCCATTATTCCAAGTCCTTGATCTATTAATTAAGAATTTTTAATAAACTTTTTAATAAACTTTTTAACAAACCTTTTCTAATAAATTGTTCAGATATATGTATATATATATATATTTTTAAAATATATTCTTAATATATTTTTAAAATATATTTTTAAAATATATATTTAATTTTTATAATTTTTACAATTATAGTATCATAATTATTATCATAATTATTACCGCAATCCAAATATTATAAATGCTTCAGTATATACTCCCAATATATTGTCCCAAGGATATTCCTTCCCCCCTTTCCCCCCCCCCTCCCCCTCCTGGTTTCCCATATTTCGTTTTCTCCCTATTCCGCCCCCCCTTCTTCCTTCCCTTAAGCAGTATCATTCCATCCCCAGCTGTGCATCACTTGTCTGTCTTTCGTTTTCCCCATGTCTTTCTGCCGCTTCGCTTTGTCTAAAATTGTCCCTGCTGAGCCTCTGTAACTTATCCCATGATCTATGGGCATAAATACCCACATCCAAAATGGCCCCCGTACGGCCTGAAGAAGGAGCGCATGCTCCGCAACGCGTCGCCGTTCTACGCACCAGCATCCCCAGGAAGTGATGTCATAGCCCTCCGACCCAAGGACCCACGCTGCTACACCACCGCCGAAGGATCTGCACGTCCCCTGCCTCACAACAGGAGATCGCCGCTCATCCCCCACAGCGCCAGCTCCACAAGGGATCCGGAATGACACCCTGGATGAATAGCGCCCAGATGCCCTGTACTATTTGAGATGCCTGTTTTTAACGCACGTTTGTGAGTAATACTCTTTTAAATTGCTTATAAATCAACTGCATTGCTACACTTAGATTGGCGCTTGGTCTTCTCTCTCTTTTTGTGTTGGTGTAAGAAGGACAGAGGATGTTGTCAGTAGGGCAGTGGATGGTATCAGTAGAACAGTGGACTGTGTCAGTAGGGAAGAGGTTAGTGTCAGTGGAGCAGTGGATGGTGTCAGTAGGGCAGGGGTTGGTGTCAGTGGAGTAGAGGATGGTGTCAGTAGAGTAGAGGTTAGTGTCAGTAGGGCAGTGTATGGTATCCGTAGGGCAGAGGTTGGTGTCAGTATAGTAGTGGAGGGTGTCAGTAGAGAGACAATGGTTTAGTGGTGGATTGGCGCAAGAAGAGGTCTCAATAAAGTCTGGTCCTGGGGACCCAAGGGAGGGGGGAAGGGAAACACTAGGGGTAGGGGGACCCCCAAAAAGTTCAGGGGGTAGGTGTCCACTGTAGCGGCTGCTGGCAGAAGAGACAGAAGAGATCTCTGGGGGGAGACAAGAGGGAAGACAGCGCAGCGCCTTCTAAGTGCAGCAAGACATTTATTTGCAGTATGTGCAGCAGTGATACACTCACATTTAGTCGGTGAATAAGATGCAGTAAGTCAAGTAATGTGGATCATCAGGGGCATCACTGGAGCGGGTCCTGGTGGTGGAGGCAGTGGATCCCGGTGAGAGCGGCAGGGGGGGTTCCTCGGTGGTGTCCGCGGGCTCCCCGTCAGCTGGTGGAACGCTGGCACTCGTGGGTCCTGGGATCCTGACGTCACTCCTGGCGGTGATGCGGGACGCTACGGCGACGTGTTATCGGAGCATGCGCTCCTTCTTCAGGCCGTCCACGGTGTCAGTGAGTAGAGCAGTGGATAGTGTCAGTCAGTACAGCAGTGGAGAGTATCAGTAGGGCAGAGGGTGGGGTCGGTAGAGTAATGGATAGAGTGTGGACAGTGTCGATAGGGCAGTAGACGGAGTGGACAGTGTAAGTTAGGCAACTGATGGTGTGTGAACAATGTCAGTAGGGCAGTGGATGGTGTAAGTAGGGCAGAGGTTGGTGTAAGTAGGACAGAGCATGGTGTCAGTAGGACAGTGGATGGTGTCAGTAGGGCAGTGGACGGTGTGATAAGAGCAGTGGACAGTGTCAGCTGGGTAGAGGCTAGTGTCAGTAGGGCAGGGGACAGTGTCAGTAGAGCAGTGGATGGATGTCAGTAGGGTAGAGGGTAGTGTCAGTAGGGCAGTAGATGGTGTCAGTAGGGCAGAGGTTGGTGTCATTAGATTAGTGCACAGTATTAGTAGAGCAGTGTACAGTGTCAGTAGAGCAGTAGTGATTGCCAGTAGCATAGAGGTTGGTGTCCGTAGGGTAGTGGACAGTGAGAGTCAGTAGAGCAGTGGATGGAGTCAGTCAGTAGAGCAGTGGATGTGTCAGTAGGGCAGTGGACTTTGCCAATAGAGGATGGTGTCAGTAGGGCAGAAGTTGGTGCCAGTAGGGCAGAGGTTGGTGTCAGTAGGGCAGTGAACGAGGTTAGTAGTAGTAGTAGTAGGAGGGGAAGCCAGCAACTCTGCAAGGAATGGTGGGGGGCAAGGGAGCACACAAAGGGGCCAAGGCAGCAGAATGAAGAGAAATCTTGGCAGGAGGGGCAGCGGGGGGGGTGGCATTTACTGGAATCAATTTACTGTAAGTCCCCCCTGTAGCAGCTGAAAGACTGCAGGAAGGAGAGGAGGATAAGCCACCTTTTAGCTGCTGCAGAGGGAATAACAGGGGATCGATTCCAGTAAATGCTGCCCCTACTGCCCTTCATTCTGCTTGTCAGCGGCACAGCTTAAAGTTATTCCTTCTCTGAGCCACTCTGCATGTGTGTGAGGAGCAGTCAGCAAGCAAGGGACACGACCGACATGTCACCTGCCCGCATTCGACAGGTAGATCAAAGGGTTGCTAACCTCCATAGATAATATAGATGATTGCAGGCTTTTTATTCTTTTGCATACCTTATTTTTTTTTTTTTCCTTCCCATTATTCTCATGGTGGTCATTTTTACTTAGGGCAAATTAATCAATCTCCCTTTACTTCCTGGAACTCTGCAAAGAACTATGGGTCATCCTCCAGAAACACGTGACAGGAACTTCCTAGGATGCAGATGTAAGGATAGGGTATCATCACCAGTGCTGTACAGTGATGTGATTTTATGTGAAAAGGGGGAAAGGTCCACTTTATAAGAGAGAGACGGAAGGTATTTGGCGCTGCCTAGGTAAAAAGGTGCTCTAAGTAGGTATGCACAATAAATGATTGGGGTGTCAAATATACAAGTATAAACCAGTATGGCTGCTCCTGATGACGTCAATCTGACAAAACGCTCAGAGCGTCACACGCCATTTCTGCTTTCAGCTGATAAGCACTTCTGGCGGCTGGAAAGCATTGTTTCGGAAGAGTGCCGAGTAAGAGGAAAGTTGCGGTTTACTGTTCCTAATACCAACGCCTATTTGTTTCCATTACATTGTCAGTACCTTTTCTATTTTTAATAAACGTGATGTTATGATAATACTTCACTATGTGAGGCATTCTGTTTTTTTCATACGGTCCGGATCTCCAAAACGCCCCCCCCCCCCATTCACTACACTTATTAATGCCATTCCGAGTGACGATTTTACTGGAGAATATTGACCCATAACTTCAAAGTAGATCCTATTGGGTAACCTGTTTGATGATCAGTGTTCTTGGATGTGACTACCCCCCTGTTTATTACGTCCATTACCCCTGTAGGGGTATTGATTTCCGGTGAGTGCGGTTACTATTGGAAAGGGAGCACCACGGCTGTTGCACCGTGCTAATCACCCTAAGGATCACCCCAAGACCTTCTAACCTCGGGATATTTAAAGATTATTCACTTGATGGACTATTGTTTTATATGCACCTGGTCACCTATGCACCAGTCACTTTATTTATTCAAATAATTCAATTTTCAATACCCTATCACTATCTTTCCAGTCCAATTAATTTGTGGGGACCACTCATTTGTATCATGGCCAATATATCCCCCTTTTGTTCATGAACCTAATTTTAGTCACTCTGGACACCTTACTACAGTCACTTTAAATTATCGTAATCATATATATTGATATATATTGATATCCACTTTATTTATTTATTTATTCATTTCCTGTGGAGTTTTTTAATATCATCAATTTTGTAATATTATTTATTCAGCATATTGCACTTTAGGTGGTACACTGTGTCAACTTTGTGGTACCACTTAACTACGGCTGATATTGCACTTGAGCAGTTACCACTATTTTTGGATCACTTATTGTTTATATGCTTATTATACAAGAGTGTACCTATTCATGTTATACATTGTAATTTAAGATTTATGAATCCATTTGATGTGCACATTGCCCTGTAGTACTATTGCACCTTTTTTCAACAGATATCTTTCACATCTTTTATATCTAGTTATCTAACAGTTCAATTCCTATTTATTTATGTTTATGCAGTGCTGTGGTTTATACTTGTATATTTGACACCCCAATCACTTATTGTGCATACCTACTTAGAACACCTTTTTACCTAGGCAGCGCATAATACCTTCCCTCTCTCTCTTATACATATACATATACATATACCCCCAATAGGGCTATATTTAGGAGGTAGGCTGCAGCCAATAATTATCGTGAGCACAGATTTTCTTCTTTTTCAAAGGTCCACTTTAGCCTTAAAATATTAGTCCTCAACGCTTAAATTTACCCCAAAAAATAAACCCTAACCTAGAACTGCCTCATTCTGTCTGTACACCCTAACTATGTAGAAAGTATTCACAAGAAAAGCTAACAGTTCTAAACATTCCTGTTTATGGATCCATTGGTTAATCCTAATGCTTATAAGCAGTCATACAAGGGTAACAATAGGCATTCTAAAGCTATAAAAGTCACTTTCCTTGATAAATGTCTGGTGGAGGTCACAGACCAGTAACTGACAGATTTATCTATTTATTTACAAAAAATGCTTTAACAATTAGAATCTGAAAGTAGAGTGAAGAACAAAGGTAAGTCCAATGGCAAATAAGACATACAGTATATGGACATTTAGAAAATGTGTTTAGAAACTGCATAACACAGTTATGACATAGGGCATGTTTTAGTTGACTGTTTTGAGCAGGTGTGGGCAACCTGTAGCCAAAGTATAACTACCATTGTCCCAAAGCTTTGCCAAACAGCAGCAAACATTCACATCTTAAAAATGAGTCAGGTAATGTGTGAACTGTTGATTAGGGATGGACAAATCTGCCCAGGTTTGATTTGTCAAGGATTCATTAAATCTTGTTTAAAATCCTGTGAACACAAACCTTAGGGCTAAATGACAAAATACTGTCAAAAAAGGCATTGAGAGCTGGGCACTGCCATGGGGGACATGTACCAATGCAAAAAAATAGTTTTTAAAAATAAGTTTGGCCCAAACAAATGTTTTCTATTACTAAGAAATGTGACTGCTGTCAACACTGTATAAACTATATTTAGGATCAGCTACTGTCTACTGTCTCTGTATTTAGGATCAGCTACTGGGACTGTATGCCTGGTTCCAGGAACAAAGTCAAGTTAGGCTGAGCACGGCTCAGCCATTCATGGGACACTTTGTTCTTTTTATTCTACTCAAGTGTGTATTTCTAATTTAAGAAAAATACCTTCATTTCCCTCAGCTTCCTCCAAATTCCATTGTTTTTTGCTGCTGGGATCCACTGGGCGGAAGTGCGGTTTCACCATCTTCTTGTCTGGTAAGGAGTACCGGTCACGACATCCTGTCACGGCGCTCCTCCTCCTATTAATACGATGAGCGGATATGACGATGCGCTGTTTCTTGGCTTGATTCGAGAGACCGGAAATGACGTTCCATCTCTCGTATCTACAGAAGAACCACACATATCATAGGAAATATCTTGGTTCCCTGATTATTTAATATAAATCTCTACCCATCTGCATTTTTAGCCTCTGCATCTCTTTCTTTATATGTTTAATAAATCTAATTACATATCTTTATATATTATGCTATGGGACTTCGGGAAAATGGTGGCGGAAACCAGAAGTAGCGTCTTCCGGTGACCCCCTACACTGCATGTGATTTTGGTGGCCCCAATCAACATATGCATATATATATATATATATATATCTGTTTGAGATAATGGTTGCAAAGCTCATAATGACGCATGGGACGCAAAACGGCCGTAGAGCTATTATCTCAAACGCCTAAGGTCCAGCCATCACTCTATCTTGCAGTGGTGGCTCTTGATGTGAGTCCTTTTATTGTTTGATTTTATCGTTTATTTTATATTTTTATGTATGCTGTATTGATGTCAGTGTTACAAAAATATATTTTTTATTACATTTTTAATATCACTTCATACTACACCATGAGCCTCTTCCTTTTTCATTTTAAACTCTCACTGTGATGTGTTGAGACGATAAACCTTTTGGAGATTGTCCCTGGGTCCGGATGTCGCCAAATATTCAGATGTCCAAAGATCACGAGGCCTTTTGACAAACACCATATTTCTGTCCTATAATATAGACAGCACCTGGCTCTGGTGAGTTTGAATTTCTCTCATTGGTGGTGGACCCAGCAACACTTGTGAACCCTGCTTTTCATCATTTGCACCGGGATATATTTATGAACTTTGCAATATCCTTGGAATGAACATTCATTGTATGATTTATTACAATCCCTTCACTGGGATAATGTGTGTTAGTGCTACACTTTAATATGTATGCAATTTACTAGTTTTTAGCACTCCAACCCTTAATCATTCCTATTAAAGGTTGGCTACGTTCATTCTGGATGTAGGAATGTAGCCACCCTCTCTTGCTCGCTCCTAAGTTGGACTAGGGTCTATGGACTATGGACTTTGTCATTTGTAGTATGTAATTAGCAGTACATATGACCACAACTAATGTACACTGCTCATTCCAAACAGACAGAAGTGAAGGGAAAAAGGAGAAGTTCGGGAGCTCACAGAGGACGTTACAAGGAGGCAGAAAAACACACTAAGAAACAATTTCTTAAAAAAGACATTATGGGACCATTAAGTAGTTGATGTGCATTGATAATATTTGGAGAATAAGCATTTAATTTAATGTCACTTTAACCAAAAGCCCCCTTATTGGCCTTTCTAAACTGGGGGGGCCATAGTTCAAAGTCCATACCATGCATTTGTAGGCAGGTACAGTCTACTTTCTCCACTGCAGGTGGTGCTATTCTGCAGTAGCATTGCAGTTGGGGAGTAAGTCAAGAGGAACATGGTTCCTCTATGGTTTCCTGGGTCACTGGGGAAGTGATCCAATTTGATACTACCACCCCATGTGACTGTGGCAGCCATATTGGGTCATGTAGAGCCTATTTAGGGCCCTTGCTTCCAGGCTTAATGTGCAATTTGTGAGTGGGTGGAGTAGGGACAGATGCCCTGCCTGGTAGAGACAGAACTAGCGGCAGGGAAAGGTTCTTGATGAGGAGGGAAAGCATAGTGCTCACAACTTTTCTGGACATCTTCTTTTTTGGGCATGAGATGGCCAGTCCACACTCTGCCCATCCAGGCCACACTTTGCACCTCCTAACAGGCACTGTCAGTTCATGTGAAACCTGCTGGATCTGTGAGTTTTCCCAATTGGCTTGTCTTCCAGCCGGGTTTTTGTGAACTGTCTTTGCATAATTTCAATACAAGTTCTTTCATCGCACTTGGACTGTGTGTGCTATTGCCACCGCACCACGCTGCACCCCACTTACACATTACTGTTTGTAAAAAAATGCTTTTGAGCAAATCTGCACATACGTTTTCCAGAACTAAAATTCTGGAACCTGAGGGATTTGCCTGGAACCCAAAGTAGTAGCAATCCCAGCACTTGTCCCTACAATTGGTTTTCATAAATGCAATATGTTGTTTATAGGTTGGAAAAGTGTATAACTTTTCTCTGTGTTACTGTTTATCTGGTAAAACGATTATTACCACAGTAAACAAAGAGAACATTTTTTAAATCTCCCTAAGGTTTTGCTTTATTTTTCAGAAATATGATTTGTTTTGCACTAAATTGAATTAAAAACAAAGTAAAATTAACAGGAATAAACAACACATTAATCAGATTTAATTAGGTTTGCAATACATCAAACTGTTATATGGGAGCTTTGTGTCCCATATTCTCAGGCATATGCTCCCTGTAGCATATGTGCTTTTTTAACAAAATGGATTCATAAGTACAAAAAACATATGTTAAAACATGCCAGGGAATTCGGATAGAGAAGAAAGGCCAGTTTAAAGTCCCAGCTGACTTCTATCCACTGGCAGCCAGCTAGACCAGCATCTGAATCCCTGTCACTGTTCTAGTCATCGTGAAGCTTTTATATTGAGTTGGGGATTCTTGTGCATCAGTCTACGCATGTAAAAGTCAGAAGAGATATGACTTCTGAGATGTCTCCGTAGATTCATGGGTTGTTAAGGTCAGAACAAGTTAATAGATTTTTATCTTTATGGCACAAGAACCTATTATACTGTTGGGAAATGTATGTCAATGATACTCTTACAGTTTTTCTCAAGGAGGAAAAAAGTTGTTTTCTTTTTTTTTTCCACAACCCAGCATCACTTAAAAGGAAGCCTGTACTGAAATTTGTAGGCTAACATTGCTGACCTCCTTCTAAAAATACTGGCATTTCCTAGTTCTGGTACTTTAAATCATTGACCTACTAGCATGCAAGCATGGCATGTCATGGTGAAGTCAGAACTGATGATCTACATACCTGTTTGGGGTCAATGGCTTAGAAAATACTGAAGTCAGCAACAGCAGTCCTGCAATAAACAGTAAAGGTTTCCTTAAGGAAACCATGGATGAACATAGTTGAAAAGTAGACAGATAAATAGCAATTGAATAATTCTATAACCTACAGTATCTCACAAAGTGAGTACACCCCTCAAATTTTTTGTAAATATTTTATTTAACCTTTTCATGTGACAACACTGAAGAAATTACACTTTGCTACAATGTAAAGTAGTGAGTGTACAGCTTGTATAACAGTGTAAATTTGCTGCCTCCTCAAAATAACTCAACACACATTAATGTCTAAAATGCTTGCAACAAAAGTGAGTACACCAATAAGGGGAAATGTCCAATTTGGGCCCAAAGTGTCAATATTTTGTGTGGCCACCATTATTTTCCACCATTGCCTTAACCCTCTTTGGCATGGAGTCCTCTTCCACTCCTCCATGACGACATCATGGAGCTGGTGGAGGTTAGAGACCTTACGCTCCTCCACCTTCTGTTTGAGGATGCCCCACAGATGTTTAATAGGGTTTAAGTCTGGAGACATGCTTGGCCAGTCCATCACCTTTACCCCCAGCTTCTTTAGCAAGGCAGTGGTCGCCTTGGAGGTGTGTTTGGGGTCGTTATCATGTTGGAATACTGCCCTGCGGCCCAGTCTCCGAAGGGAGGGGGTCATGCTCTGCTTCAGTATGTCACAGTACATGTTGACATTCATGGTTCCCTCATTGAACTGTAGCTCCCCATTGCTGGCAGCACTCATGAAGCCCCAGACCATGACACTCCCACCACCATGCTTGACTGTAGGCAAGACACACTTTTCTTAGTACTCCTCCTGGTTGCCGCCACACACGCTTGATACCATCTCAACCTAATAAGTTTATCTTGGTCTCATCAGACCACAGAATATGGTTCCAGTAATCCATGTCCTTTGTCTGCTTGTCTTCAGCAAACTGTTTGCGGGCTTTCTTGTGCATCATCTTTAGAAGAGGCTTCCTTCTGGGACGACAGCCATGCAGGCCAATTTGATGCAGTGTGTGACATATGGTCTGAGCACTGACAGGCTGACCCCACCCCTTCAACCTCTGCAGCAATGCTGGCAGCACTCATAGGTCTATTTCCCAAAGACAACCTCTGTATATGACGCTGAGCATGTGCACTTAGCTTCTTTGGTCAACCATGGCGAGGCCTGTTCTGAGTGGAACCTGTCCTGTCTGCTGTATGGTCTTGGCCACCGTGCTACATACAGCTCAGTTTCAGGGTCTTGACAATCTTCTTATAGCCTAGCCCCTCTTTATGTAGAGCAAAAATCCTCAGAGAGTTCTTTGCCATGAGGTGCCATGTTGAACTTCCAGTGACCAGTATGAGAGAGTGAGAGGGATAACACCAAATTTAACACACCTGCTCCTCATTCACACCTGAGACCTTGTAACACTAATGAGTCACATGACACCGGGGAGGTAATATGGCTAGATGGGTCCAATTTGGACATTTCCACTTAGGGGTGTACTCACTTTTGTTGCCAGCAGTTTAGACATTAATGGCTGTGTGTTGAGTAATTTTGAGGGGACAGCAAATTTACACTGTTATACAAGCTGTACGCTCACTGCTTTACATTGTTGCAGAGTGTCATTTATTCAGTGTTGTTATATGAAAAGGTATAATAAAATATTTACAAAAATGTGAGGGATGTACTCACTTTTGTGAGATACTGTATATTCTGTTACTACCCTGGTGCCCAAACTGTGGCCTTGGGCCCGCATACGGCACTTATTGTGAGGCATTAAATTGTTTGGTTTATTTTGTTCACTTTTTCTGTGCTGTCCACCCCTTTTCTCTATTTATTTATAATGGATCATGGTGAGAGAAATATCATATTTAGCATACCGTATATACTCGAGTATAAGCCGAGTTTTTCAGCATGTTTTTTCATGCTGAAAATGCACCCCTCGGCTTATACTCGAGTCACTGACTGGAGTGTCTTTTTAAAAATGGCGCCACTCGGCGCCGACGTGTCACTGCGCATGTGCCGCATGCCCGGAAATAGCCGAATGTATTCGGCTTTTCCCGAGCATCGGTGGCGCATTTGCGGTGACGTATGGCGGCGCCGGGTGGCGCGATTTTTAAATCGAAGACGGCGCCTCACCGACAGGTAAGTGAGATGCCTCCGCAGCCCCTGTATTTCCTCATGCAGTGCTGCGGGCATGGTACAGGACATTCTCCTGTACCATGCCCGCAGCACTGCATCTCCTGTGCCATGCCTGTAATTACTGTGCCATGCCTATACCTACTGTGCCATGCCTATACCTACTGTGCCATGCCTATACATACTGTGCCATGCCTATACATACTGTGCCATGCCTGTAATTACTGTGCCATGCCTATACCTACTGTGCCATGCCTATACATACTGTGCCATGCCTGTACATACTGTGCCATGCCTGTAATTACTGTGCCATGCCTATACCTACTGTGCCATGCCTATACATACTGTGCCATGCCTGTACATACTGTGCCATGCCTGTACTTACTGTGCCATGCCTATACCATCACCTGTACTATGCCTATACCATCACCTGTGCCATGCCTGTATAATGACCTGTGCCATGCCTGTACCGTGACCTGTGCCATGCCTGTACCGTGACCTGTGCCATGCCTGTACTGTGACCTGTGCCATGCCTGTACCATGACCTGTAACATGCATGTACCATGACCTGTGCCATGCCTATACCTTCACCTGTGCCATGCCTGTACCATCACCTGTGCCCTGACCTGTGCCATGCCCTTACCATGACCTGTGCAATGCCTGTACTATGACCTGCGCCATCTCCTGTACCATGCCCGCAGCCCCTATTTTGTGTCTCGTGGTGGTCCAGTTGGGTCCAGTAGCTGCAGCATTTCTCACCCTAGGCTTATACTCGAGTCAATAAGTTTTCCCACTTTTTTGTGGCAAAAGTAGGGGTCTCGGCTTATATTCGGGTCGGCTTATACTCGAGTATATACGGTATGTAACTTTTAATGGTGCAGTATGGAGCATACACATGGAAGCATTGATTTGTAAAGAGGCTATAATACCACTGTTCTTCAGCAGTCTTTTGTAATGTATTATCTGAAATCTATGACTGTATTCTAAAGCATGTCTCCAGTCTTCAGCAACTCCAATAGCATGTCCATAGTCTCTGCAGAGCATCCACAGGCTCTGGCCAATTTTGTAGCCTGTTGTAATCTCTGACCTTCTCCTGCTACAAGTTTGCAGTTTCTAATAGCTTATTTTAGTAGTTCATTAATTAAATATTATGTGCTACCCTTTAGTTATGCCAGGAATTTCACTTGAGGACTTCTGTATCAAGTAAGTTGACCACCACATTATAGCTTTCTAGTATGAGGTTTAAAGAATACACCATGGCGCTAAATCAAATCCAGCACATACATGCAAATCAGCATATTGTTTTCAGCACTTTATGTTAACTTTAATTCAGTAAAATTGATGGATAAGTTAGAAGTATACAGATCCCTCACGTATATCCTCAGTATACCATGTATGTGAAGAAAGGATCAAGGAGAGAGACTCATAGTGTGGTATATTCTTGCTGATTTATTTAAGCCAATAAAATAACACTCACCAAGTAGCAGGTAAAACACACATGTAAAACAGAAGATATTCCTTGTTTCAAACCAACAAATGGCTGACCTCCGGATGTGACGACGTGACACAAGGCTAGCTCCTCGCAACGTGTTTTGTCACTTAGATGTCATCAGGGTGCGTGGCTTTGCTTTCGCACTACGTTCTATTTATATTAGTGAAACCGGAACTCAATCAGCATACCCGATCGTACGTTCCAAGAATACACCAATCAGCCACTGCCGGACTCGGAAATGATTAGGCAGACCCAACATGCGTTTCACAATTAGGATTACTAGAGCCAGCTAAAAAGCCGGACCCGGAAATAAACCAAAAACGGAATACACACCCCGGAGTCTAATAGATTCGACACAAGTTGAACTCAAAAATAACCATATATGATTCTAGGAATTCCTAGATTTTAACAACAAACAAATCACAGACTCAGAGATGATCCTGTCTCCTAAATCCTGGGCTTTAACAGCCATGCCACTAAAACAAGTGACCATGAAGCAGGATGGCAAATCAGTTCTTGGGACAGACAAGTAGTCTACTAGGGGTCTTACGAGGTCAGCATACCACATCCACCTGGGACAGTTTGGAGCATTGGGGATTATCAAAATACCTATTATTTGAGTATCCCCTGCTTCCACTAGAGTAACCCTGTATCTGGAGACAAACCCATGCAGTTTGTTGTTTAACTTGGATGTAAGGAAATCCACCACCTATAACCCAGGTCCTGGAACACCTTTAAGTTTAGGGACCACTCCCCCAGGCGCAGGCACTTGTGGCTGAGCAAAACTGCTTGCCTATTATACCTAGAATGTACATTATGGACATGGCTTGCATGCAAGGTTCTCCCAGGACAGGTTCTGGTCTCCCTCTCTTTCTGGGGTGAGCCATTTGCCCCCTCCTTGATGATTGATGTACACTACTACCCTGGTGTGGTCCGTCTGATTTTGGATCGGAGGATCCTCCAGCAGGATGTTCCAATGCTGTATAAACAGTAAAGTTGCTTAAAGTTCTAGAATGTTTATCTGAAGACGTGACTCCTCCAATGATCAAGTGCACTGACAGGATGACTAGGACTCCTCTCCTTCCCAGCAGGCTGGCATCCGTTGTGAGGATCTTCCAAAAGACAAGAAATAAGGAATTCTCCAGAACAGGCACTGCTTTACTAAATTGATACAAGGCTAGTAAGTGTTAAGCAGGAGCAAACAGCTTGTCAGTATGGTTAAATAAGGGTAGGGAATATGGCGCTGCCAATGCGATATTGGGTAGTAGATCAAAGAGGTGGTAGTATTCAAGTGATTCAAAAGGTGATTTTGGCTGTAACTGTAAAGTATTTACCACAGACAAGTAAAAAAGGTATACCACATCAAAACATACTAAAATAACTTCCACAAAAAATCATAAAAGCATAAATAAAATCAAAATATAAATAATCATCATTGTTTTAAGGTGCTTGGTGATATTAGCGAGCAGGATAAATCCCAATATGGTGATTGGTGATGTAAAGTGCTGGTTGGTGTTTATACCAAAAGAATATAATACAAAATATATATACAAAAATATATAATGGTGACTCAAGTGGATTGTGGGAGGTGTAGTAGGTTATGATACCAATTAAATTATGTACACATAAATAACTTTAAGAGGTAGTGATGAATATATATCCAGTGATATAGAATATTAAATTATGTCCAGTGGAAAGAACATATATAAAGTGCAAGGTGCAGTAGTGAATATAAATAATGAAACTAAGGTGCAATTTTGGACCATAAAATAAACAGGTGCTTAGAGGGTTAAAAATTATCCTCTAGTAGAAGTTCCAGTGATAATATGCACAATGAAGATCATAAATTAATGTCCATAAATGGTGGTGCTCAATCTTCCAGTGGCAATCCCAAAAGTCTTCTTATTAAAGGAGGGTGCCCGGGGTGGTTAAGAAATAGAATGATTGCACTCACCAGAGTGCCTAACCCCACACAGAGGTATTAGGCAGGGGTATTAATAGGCTGTATACCACAGCTTAAGG
Source organism: Pelophylax lessonae (assembly GCF_965119305.1). Taxonomy (NCBI): domain Eukaryota; kingdom Metazoa; phylum Chordata; class Amphibia; order Anura; family Ranidae; genus Pelophylax; species Pelophylax lessonae. Next base: position 263,587,395 of record NC_138770.1, on the reverse strand, counting down.
ATGGCTGGTCCTGTATATCTTAAATGCTGCTCCTGCGTCCGTACATCTCAGCACCAGGAAGGGGATAGGGGAATGGATGTTGCTTCCACAATACTCAATACGCTTCCCGGTGTGTACTCCAGCAGTATGGTATATAAAATGAACATGGAGTGGGACACATAGTGTGATACCGTAATGTAAGATTTATTTGTAAGATACAAGGTAGTTACTCACATTTTGGTAAAAGTAAAATCGCCATAAACATCCAAAATATGGAAGGCACCGTGCGGGTAGACTGCCGATGTCTGCAGCTCCGGAACGCAGATGCGTTCCACAATGGTCCTGGATCAGGAAGTGACGCGACCATGCTGTACGCGTTTCGTCATAAACGTCCTCAGCAGCGTTACTTCACTTCCTGGTCTCAAGTATATGTACGCTGCGGTTGCCCAGCAACAAACCAACGGAATCAGAATGAAGGAGAGACCGTGGTTTTGTTGTCAACAGAGGCGGGGCCTGAAATTAGGGGACTATATTGATGGTATATAAAATAGATGGTATATAAAATAGATGGAAATACATCCAATGGGTTAAAGAAGATCCAATCGTTGATAGATAGTTATCCATATTATAAGTGCAGCGTACATAAAAGTAACCCCACATGTAACATAATAATTATACACCAAATAAATTACAAATATAAAAACATTTTTAATATGAATTAAAATTAAAATTTGTACCATAAAAAATCTCAAAAAATCTCAAAAAATCTCTCAAGAGGAGTCAAATAAAATGGAGAATGATTATCTGAAGGGACAAAATATGAGATGGGGAGTAAGTATTTATGAGTAATTTGGAAAGGGAATACATACATATACTTCTGTATATATGCGTACAAATGATCTGCGTGATGGAAATAGGTAAATATGTATGAGGTGGGGAATCTGTGAACAGATCACCATTGTATATAGGAGGAGTATCAATCACCCACATTTACAAGGATATAGGCATATATTCTGTATAGCAAATAAATAAATAAATATATAAATAAATATGTACTGTATGTCCAAAAAATCGAGTACAGTAATTGGTGAGGAATAAGTATAGTGTGTGTCTATAAGTGAATAATTACCTACAGGCAGTATACAAAATGTATATGCGTATGCAGGTGTAACATATATTGGGAGAGGGTATATAATATAAAATTTAAAGGGCTATGATATGAGTGGATATTGAATAGAAAAATAATAAATTAGTAAATATAGCTTGGGTGAAGGTGGTGATATTATGATAAAAGTCATAAATAGATATTTAGGGGAGATAACATATAGCACAGAATCACATGGACCTAATAGAGGAGTCTGAGAGCCTAAAAAGTATAGGGGATTTTTTGGAATGTGACATTTAAAAAATAAAACAATTGAGATCTATGTCAATATTTAACCCTTTAGGTTGTAGGGTCTCTAGTCTAAAAATCCAGGCTGTTTCGTTTCTTGAGATATTGATTGTTCTATTCGCACCTCTCCAATGGGGTTTTATCATGTCAATTCCATAAAATATTAATCCGCTTGGATCTCTGCTATGGGCCTCCGCAAAGTGTCTTGACAAACTGTGTTTAGGAAACCCTTTCCGTATATTGTTAATATGTTCGCGGATTCTTACGTATAAAGGCCTAGTGGTTCTACCGACATATCGGAGCTTGTCAGTATGTTTACAATCTCTATAGTGAAATAACTAGAAAAGCAGGTGCAAAGAGAAAGATCTATAGAGTTTTAAATGACACAATCAAAGAAATAGCACTGATAGTAGCATTAGGCCAGTCCTGCAGTTTCAGAGCGCTGCACACTACATCAATAAAAGCTGACACTGTCTTTTATTTGGGAGTGATAGCGATGGACTGCTACACCTCAGCGGCAAGCTCATCAGGCAAGGACTGGAGCAACTCAAAATTAGACGCTTTCAATACAGCCGGTGACTGAGAAGTCAGCAAGGCCATGGAAATTTAAATATATAAGCTGCAGAACAGGAAGCAGTAAGATGCATAAAGCCTTTGTGAGTCAGCATAAGATATTACATGGCAGTAGTAAAAACTTCAACCAAGAGGGAAGAGGGTCCAGCCGCACCCGATGGGAGAAAGAGGACTGGCTGGGACAACCCGTACAGTTGGATTGCCCCCCCCCCCCATATCCAGAACTAGACATGCTAACATGTGGTGTTAAGGCAACATATATGGGCGGCACAGTGGTATAGTGATTAGCACTTTCGCCTAGCAGCAAAAGTATTACTGGTTAGAATCCCAATCACGACACTGGAGTTTGCATGTTCTCCCTGTGCCTGCGTGGGTTTCCTTCCACACTCCAAAGACGTGCTGATAGGTTAATTGGCTCCTGCCTAAATTGGCCCTAGTATGTGTATGTATGAATGTGAATTAGGGACCTTAGATTGTAAGCTCCTTGAGGGTAGGGACTGATGTGAATGTACAATGCAGGCCCAGACTGGCCATCGGGCAGACTGGGCATTTTCCCGGTGGGCGGGGGCCACCCGCTCTGTGGCCGGTTGATAATCAGGCCACACAGCGGGAGGTAAGCGCGAACGCGGACTGGACAGGGTTAACACAGGCCGCGGTCGCCGCTTACCTACCACTGTGCGTCCATGCCTGTGTCTCCTCTGGCTGTAGATACACAGCTCAGCTTCAGAGCACACTCATCTGCTCCTCCTCCACTCGCCTCTCTCCTCCTGGGTTTGCCCTACCCACACTCCCTGGGTATGTGTGAGCGAGAAGTTTTAACCCAGAGGAGAAAAGCTGCAGACAGCCTGTGTCTGAACCTCCATCCTGGGGTTAGTAAGCTCACCCTCTCTCCTGCCACACTATGTAAAACGAATGTAAGGGGCCTCTGTGGGGGGTCTCTGATGTAAGGAGGGGCTCTGTGGGGGGCTTTGTGGGGGGTCTCCGATGTAAGGGGGTCTCTGTGGGGGTCTCTGATGTAAGGGGGGGCTCTGTGGGGGGGTCTCTGATGTAAGGGGGGTTCTGTGGGGGGGGGGGTTTCTGATGTAGGGGGGGCACTGTGGGGGGGCTCTGATGTAAAGGGGGTCTCTGATGTAAGGGGGGCTCTGTAGAGGGTCTCTGATGTGCAGACTTTAACTAGTTGCCGGCCGCCCCATGCAGATTTACAGCGACAGGGCTGCTCGGCTGCGCATAATCACGTATATCTACGTGATTATTTTTACGAGGTCTCGGCGGCGCTGTGATTAGATGCGGCGGCGATCGCTGCCGGTCTCTCGCAATCGTCAGAGAATCTGACAGAAGACCCGCCTGCTTATGTAAACAAAGCAAGCGGCTCTTCTGTCACACAGGCAGAGAGAGATCAGGAGTTTCAGGTAAGCTGAAACACTGATCTCTGTGTGCCTCTCACAGAACCCTTCCCCCACAGTCAGTAAGCATTGTTAGGCATACATTAACCTCTTTGATCACCCCCAGTATTAACCCCTTCCCTGCCTTCTAATAAAAAAAAAAATTAAAAGTCCAAAAATCTATCCCGTAGTTTGTAAACGCTATAACTTTTGAGCAATCCAATTAAAATACGCTTTTTGGGATTTTTTTTTACCAATAATATGAAGCAGAATACAAATTGGCCTAAACTGATAAAAAACTGTGATTTTTGTAAATTGTTTTATTGGGAATGTTTTATAGCAGAAAGTAAAAAATATTGTGTTTTTTTCAAAATTATCTCTCTTTTTTTGTTTATAGAGCAAAATCTAAAAACCGCATGGGTGATCAAATGCCACCAAAAGAAAGTTCTATTTGTGGGAAAAAGGACAGCATTTGTATTTTGGGTGCAGCATCGCACGACCATGCAATTTTCCTTAAAGTAACGCAGTGCCGAATTTAAAAAAAATGGCCTGGTCATTAAGGGGGTAAAATCTTCCGGAGCTGAAGTGGTTAAAGTCATGGGGGGCTCTGTGCAGACTCTGATGTAAGGGGGCCTCTGTGTTGACTCTGATGTAAGGGGGCCTCTGTGCTGACTCTGATGTAAGGGGGACATGTTTGGACTCTGATGTAAGGGAGCAGGGGCAGGAGGAGCTGGAGATCTGAACAGTAAGCAGAGATTAAAAGGGGGGACATGATTCCTAGGGGCAATAATTACAGTGCCCCTTTACAGTGCAGACCCCTTTATATCACAGTGTCCCCTGTACATTAGAGGACCTACTCTGAATATCCCTTCACCAGCCGTCCCTGCAAATCCCTGAAAAAATTTGTTGCTCAGTCTAAAATGCCCGGGCCTATTTTTTGTACCAGTCCGGGCCTGGTACAATGTATATGTAAAGCGTTGTGTAAAATTGATGATGCTATATAAGTAACTGAAATAAATATAAATATAGGTTCAGAGTTAAGCAGGGTATACACAGACAGCTCTTTTTTCGTTCAACCAGTGGCTTTAATGTAAAAAAAACCTGACAGACACAAGCTATGTGGATGCAGGAATCTCTCCTGCTACGATATTGTATTCTGACAGCAGGGACCCCCCCAGCCCAAAAACACACAGATCGGCGCTGTGGCCAACCGTACAAATTTTGATTAGTGTATATTGCCTTTACTTAAGAGGCACATAAGACAATAAACCCCTTTTGTTTGTGGGACTTTAAAGCAACAATAGTTCAGTATATAAACAAATTTACAAAAACTATCTACAATCTTTATTGGTAAAAAGGTATATAGACATTAAAAAGTATTAAAGTGATTCTAAAGTCTCTTTTTTTTTCTAAATAACAAACATATTATACTTCCCTCCTCTGTGCAGTTGGTTTTGCACAGAGCAGCCCGAATCCTCCTCTTCTCAGGTCCCGCTTCGCTGCTCCTGGCCCCTCCCTCCTATCAGGTGCCCCCACAGCAAGCAGTTTGCTATGGGGGGCACCCGAGCCGAGCTGCAGCTCCGTGAGTCCATTCAGACATGGAGCAGCTGTTCAACCCGACCCCTCGCTCTCCTGATTGGCTCAATGACTTTGATTGACAGCCGTGGGAGCCAATGGTGCCACGGCTATATCTCAGTCAATCAGGAGGGAGAGTCCCAAGGGACTCGATGACATTGTTGAACAGAGAGGGGGCACAGGTAAGTGTTAGGGGTGCTGGGGAGGCTGCTACACACAGAATAATTTTTATCCTAATGCATAGAATGCATGAAGATAAAAAAACCTTCCTGACTTTACAACTTCTTTAAAACTATACAAATTGCTTGTGGCTGTTCATTCATGTACGGTACAACATCACAGTATGAAACAATGGAATAAAATATTCCTACATTTGTCGTCAACACTAGACTGAATAGCTTGAAGAATGCTGTGACAGAGACATCCAAAACCTTTTGAAATACAATTTCTCTTTTTCTTCCTCAGGCATATACTGTATATTATGTAGGGAAAAATGCTCTATAATAGAAATACATCAATAAGTATATCTCATAAAAGACACATATATGGGCACATGTACAGTCGTCAAATAATCAATAGTATTGGCCCACACTGTGGAATTCAAAGGTACATCAACAGTCTCTTTAAAGAAAAGTTAAAATCCAATGTGCTGTCATCTACTTTCAATCACCACAAGAGGTCACTAGAACGAGACCACAGAACCAGTGAATCACTGGAGCCACCTAGACACATAATGGTGGACATTACTAAAAGGGACTGATCACTATAAGTATAAATGTTCAAAAGCCACACTTACACAGGGGGTCAAAACATGCTTTCTTCTGTTTATGTCTTCTGGTATATAGGGGCCAGTGTTGATAAGTAATTGCTGAAGTAGAAATGCAGATAGCAAAGAGGGCTCATTCCGTATGCGACATGTAATCCATTAACAGGGAACCTATGGAAATTAAAGAGAGTTTTTCAATAAAGCTAAGGTCCGGCATACATTAACCACTTAAGCCCCGGAAGATTTTACCCCCTTCCTGACCAGGGCCTATTTTGCCATTCGGCACTGCGTGACTTTAACGGACAATTGCGCGGTCGTGCGACGCTGTACCCAAATGAAATTGATGTCCTTTTTTTTCCCACAAAGAGAGCTTTCTTTTGGTGGTATTTGATCACTTGTTCGATTTTTTGATCATGCGCTATAAACAAAAAAAGAGCGTCAATTTTGCAAAAATAACAATATTTTTCACATTTTTTTTATATGAAATTCCCCCCAAAAAAATGTAAAAATCAAAATTTTTTAACATTTTCGGCCAATTTGTTTTATGATACATATTTTTGGTAAAAAAAAAATCGCAAAAAGCGTATTTTGATTGGTTTGCGCAAAAGTTATCGCGTTTACTAACAAAGGGAAAGATTTTTGTCATTTTTGTTGTTTTTTTTTTAACGCGTAATGGTGGCGATCTGTGATTTTTTTGCGTTACTGCGACATTGCGGCGGACAGATTGGACCCTTGACTGACATTTTTGACACTTTTGGGGTTACCAGTGACATTTCTACAGTAATCAGTGCTATACATATGCACTGTTACTGTAAAATTACACTGGCAGTGAAGGGGTTAACTTTTTTTGAGAGGGAGGGGTTATGTGTGTCCCTAGGGGCGTGATTCTAACTGTGATTGGCTGTGGCTTGAGGTGTAGGAACAGTGATCAACGGTCCTACATAGTAGAACCGTATGATCACTATTCCTACACAGGGGAGAATGACAGGCGGCTTTTTTACATCAGCCGCCTGCCTTTCTCCCTCTGCACCGGCGCTCGCGGAGTGACCAGCGGACATCGGGGCCGCCGGTCACACACGCGGGGGGGGTCCGTGACCGCGCAGGAGCGTGCCTCCGGGGGCGCACGCTCGCTCCCTAGACCCTCAAAAGCTAGCGACGTAGTACTACGTTGCTCTGCCTGTGAGGGGCTGACTGCCGACGTAAATAGTCGTGCGGCAGTCGGCAAGTGGTTAATATTGGTTTCATGATTCCTAGGGATAAGAGTAATAACATTTTTACCACAGGCATTGTAGTGGCACATGGCTAGTAATAGTTGTGTCAAGAGGCCACCATAAGTGCTCACTGGTTTATAAAGGCATTATTGGGAGGCATCAATCTAGCAGGAGGGTATGGCCCCTGCAGTGACAGCGGTGGTGACCAACACCCTCACTGCTGTCCACCTGTGTCCAGTCACAGCTCCCCAGCCGGGAGGCATGCAGTGTAACCAAAGGGATGGGGGTCACACGCCAGCCTTATGTATTCAGAGATTATTGTATATTTACACCAAAATATTTTTGTATCATTCACTAATCTCATTGTGTGTTAGGACAGTTTATGCTTTTTCTAATTGGCCAAATCTTCAACTTATTTATGGACACCATGAGATATTAATGTCATGAAGGCCCAGTTGTAAACAAACATATTTAAATCCATCTTCCAGTGTTTTATACTCAATGCACCCACCATCACCAGAGATGAGGCATGAGGTGCTTGTGAGTCAGTCCTTACTAGTGATGATGTGTATTGTTTCTAGAGCAGTGTTTATGGATGAAATGGTAATGATTGCTGGCTCATTTACACAAGATAAAAACATCTGAGTGACTGCCTTCTGACAGAAAGAGCTGCCCCATGCCAAGAAAAACATTTTAGGTGAAAACATTATTGCTGTCTGATGCCACCTTTAACATATCAACGCAAGAATATGCTATATTTATATGAAGAGGTACATTGCCAGTCCTGATTAGACATCTAGCAGGCTGTGGCAAAGTGAGCAAAGATCCTGAAATGATCAGGGGACTGAGTGACTGCTTTGGTGTCTTTCATGCATAGTAAACAATGGATTGAAATGTGCTGCTGAAGAGTGCGATGACTTTGTCTTGTACAAAATGCACACAGGGACACTTTTGGGTCAAGTTGACTGGTAGGCTTCAACGATCAAACGTGTCACACCTGTCTCGGCCACTAGTGCAGGTGTTCTAGGTCAGCTCTCGCTGTGGTTATCAATCGCTGACAGTTGACAGTTTAATTTTACACCACAAGCACCTCATTACTTGTGTAGGCATTTGAAGAACATGTGGGCACTGGATTGGATCAGTGATCAATGACAAAGGTTGCACAGGGTGCAAATGGTAGCAGCAAAAGTGAAGGTCTCCTTGCATGAGTTGGCAGTGGTCGGAATACATGACACGGGGAGTTTAACTGACAAACAGTCTGTCACTTCTTAAAGAATGGGTGCTTGTAAGGGAACTGGCTCTACACTATAAAAATCAGCTAAACATTAAAAAGTGTCTTGTTCTGAAAATGCTCTAAAGCATGTAAATGAGTTGTAAATCTATATAAATTGATACTCCTCATGCATCTGTGTGCTGCAAAATGGAATTATATAGATGTACGTTAATATTTTATTACTGGCAACTGCTCACGAAAAGACTGAGATGCGCAGCGCCTGTGTTATTAAATCATTGTTATAACTATATTATATCACATTCATGCAGTCTTACAACTGATGCATACTTTACTGTGGTGGGTTTTATTTTTACATGATCTGACTAGTAATTTAGGTCACCAGTGGCAATATCTGTAAGAGAAGGTGATAGAGAGTCAGGTGATTGATTACAGGTCAGTCTAACTATAACAGATATTTTAGCTTTGGGAGATGCTGGCAAGATGAATTACCCGCTAGCTTTTTATCGTCCTCGGGGACACCAGCTGCTTGATCTCTGTACCTGAACTTCCAAGTCCACCCACTTATCATGGCAATAATATGATGCTCATGCTTTGCATGTTGGAATTTGCCATTATTATTATTTTTTTTCCCCCCGCAATATCCATTATTTTAAAGTATGGAGAAAAGAGCAGGAAGAGTGAGTTTACGCATGCACTGGGTAACGTTGGTAAGCATTGGACAATGTTGCCCCAACCAAAGAACAAATAAATTGACCTTATGTCCTATGCCTTCAGTTTACACCAATGTTTTGCATCGGTGGGCTCTGAAAAAAAAAAATGTAACTTTCTGCATTTTTATGCAGCACATTCTAATGCACTGTAACTCACGGCAATGTGCTGCTGCAGATAGATTTACATGGAACAATAAAAAAAAGAAATATAAAAGCAAGCACTACAATGCATTTAACAACACATTGCAGCGCACACAGCAGCTTGCGCTCACACCGCATTCCAGCGTACACACACAGAAATGTGCTCTGTGGATGAACCCTTAAATGAGAGGGATAAACAAAAATGTTTGCGTTAATGAAATCCGAAGTTTACATGTTATCTGGATTTATTGAAAGCAACTATTGTGTGACCCCACAATTAGCCTCTCATAACACAGGAACGAATGTAATTGTTTTATTTTTCATTCATTTTTTTGATGCTACTGATTTCTAGAAAACTTATTGGTTGACAGGAATTTAACTTAACCATCAAATGGCTGCAATTTTAATGTAAACAAGAAAGAGAGAAAATAAGGATATGCAGTGCCATCTTAAGGGCATTATAGGCCCCCGGGCAATGCAGTGCACTGGGGCCCTGCCTACACAATCACCCATGAGAATAAAAATGCAAATTATCGATAAGGCGATATTTATTACAGCAGTGCCAGGCTAATGACAGCTTCCAAGTTCGGCGGCTGGGTCCAGTGAACACACACATGGACGGGAGTCAGACTCGACTGTCCTGTGTGTGCCTGTTCCCGTGGAGGCGGACAGGCATTCCTGCAATTCTGGGCTCCCCCTCCACAGCCCGAGTGGCCTGACAGCAGCGCAGGGTCAACAGGTGCTTGCCACCTGCTAAGTATGGCGGCGGGATGCACACGGCAATAGAGACTAATGCTTGGCTGGGGCTGGGTCACTGGGCAGGTGGGGCCCCCCGGGCAAGTGGGGCCCCCGGGCAACTGTCCAGCATGCCCATTCAATAAGATGGCCCTGAGGATATGGAGGAAGCACAAGCCATTTATATTAACCATACATAATTGGATCCTAGTAGACACCTGCCTACATAAAGTTATAAAATATGTTACTGGATCCTGCAGACATTTCACAATATGCTGAATAGCCAGCCCACACACAAGAAAAAGAAGGTCAATGTGTAGTTTGCTTTCATCCAGATTGTAAAATGAGGAAAAAACCAGTGGTATAGTAGACATTTTAACTGAACTGTAATTAATGCATGAGACCAGTTTTACTAAATGAAGGCTTTAAAATCTTGGCTTGATGGGTATATCCTTCTGTCATTGTAAAAAGGTATAATAATTTGGATCCATTGTCAAATTTCAATTTTTTTTTTTTTTTTAAATAAATTCCACTGTTCTTCGTGATTTACATTTAGCACAGGTGGACATCTGCAAGTGTTAACTGTGCCTAACTAATACTCTTAACCATCTAATTTTTATCTGGATTTTTTTCTAAAAAATAGCAGTGCACTTCCTGTGCATGGGGCACCTCTGAGACAGAATAGAACAAGGTAAGTCAGTAATGGATAAAAACACAGCACCTACAGGCAATACTAGTAGATAATTCATTTTCCTCTGCTTAACAAAGCTATTACAGCCTGGGCCCTCTGTAAATTTGTCCATGAAACAACATTTTTGGCATCTTTGTTATAGTTGAATGGTACTTGCAGAGCTAAACCCACCTGGAGCCAGGATTCACTCATACATTATACCACAAGGCAGAACACCCTGTGGATTTGTAGTGATAAGATGTTCCAGAGCAAAGTGTCTCACTGCTGTCTATGTATGCAAGAATTTGAAACCCCATATCTAAATGGGCTAAAGTGGACATGTGGTGTGTAGGTTCAATAAACCTCACTGCAGCCCTGATATGTGAATGAACACTGAGAAAGTCTCGGTGGTTTCTCATCTGACCTGCTAAATTGTGTGTGTGTATGTTTTGGGCAAAATTGACCTCTTAAGAGTCTCATCATTCTAGAAACTGTCATACACTATATGGGTAACTTTAGAAGGTCAATACACTCAAGACTAAAAAAAAAAAATGTTAGTTCTGAGCAGAAGCTGATTAGCTAAATTGCTCACAGGCTTCATCTATGTCTTAGGACTCCAGCAG